>NW_020173124.1:6925943-7212740 GCF_003031525.2 Neophocaena asiaeorientalis asiaeorientalis | reverse complement strand
TCTACAGATTCAATGCAACCCCTATCAAATTACCAATGGCATTTTTTACGGAACTAGAACAAAAAATCTTAAAATTTGTATGGAGACACAACAGACCCTGAATAGCTAAAGCAGTCTTGAGGGCACAAAACAGAGCTGGAGGAATCAGACTCCCTGAGTCGGTTTGCAGGGCAAAAGTTGAGACACAGATGTAGAGAACAAAGGTATGGACACCAAGGGGGGAAAACCACGGTGGGGTGAGGATGGTGGTGTGCTGAATTGGGTGATTGGGATTACCATGTATATGCTGATGTGTATAAAATTGATGACTAATAAGAACCTGCAATATAAAAAAATAATATAAAATTTAAAAATTAAATTAAAAAGACCACCTAAGGCCAGTTTAAAGGAGCAGGCCCTGCATACACCCTGATCCTTATCAGCAACCCTGGCCTTGAACCATTGTTATAAAACTACTCACTAAATCCTCCCAGGTTGGGACCCACAGTTTTCAAGGGCAGGAGTCTGCTGTCTCCCCCTTTGCCTGGCAAAGCAATAAAGCTATTCTTTTCTACTTCATCCAAAACTCTGTCTCTGAGATACAATTCATCACCAGTGCACAGAGCTCAAGTTTTTGCATCCCGACCATAAAAAAAAATAATAATAATGAAAAATAAAGGAAAGAACTAAGAATATGAATGCAAGCAATCCACCATTGTAGAATCCCACATGACTTATAAATTGCAAAGATATTTAACCTCTCCAGTAATTAGGGAAATGGTACAATTTAAACTTTACAGTTAAACCCTTTTTTCTCCCAGTCTGGTGGGTGTCAAAAATTTATGTCTGGGGCTTCCCTGGTGGTGCAGTGGTTGAGAGTCCGCCCGCCGATGCAGGGGACACAGGTTCGTGCCCCGGTCCGGGAGGATCCCACCTACCACAGAGCGGCTGGGCCCATGAGCCATTGCCGTTGAGCCTGCGCGTCTGGAGCCTGTGCTCCGCAACGGGAGAGGCCACAACAGTGAGAGGTCCGCGTACCGCAACAATAACAACAACAAAAGTTTATGTCTGATGATACGGTGACTGTTACGTTTATTGCTGCTAGTAGTGTAAATATGTATAGATACTTTGGAGAGCAATATGGAAAATTAGGTATCTAGAGAGACTCAAATACACAAGAAGACATGTACAAGATTGTTTATTGCAGCCTTGTTTATAGTCCCTCCCCCAAAATGACAATTACCCATCAATAAGGGAAAGAATAATTAAATTGTGCATATATACAAAGGAATATAACAAAAAAAAAGAATAAACCACAATTGACATCTGGACATAGATGAATTCTCATGACAGATGTTTAGTGAAGAAAGAGTAGCATTAAGTACAATATGGTATTTGTATAAAAGTTGAAAATTACTTTATATTGTCTAGGAATACAAAGATATGTAGTAGAAGGATGAAGACTTGCATGATTTTTTTGCATGGAGAAGAGTAGAGAGTCCATCCAGGGCAAGAGACAGGAGCTTCAACTCTGTAAGTTTATATTTTGTAAGCTGAGAAAGTGGTCATGGATATTCATTATATTATTCTCTTGCCTTTTTATATGTCAAAAATATTTCATAATAAAAGGAAAAAGAAAAGGTAAGAGAAAGGGAAGGAGCTACTGGGTACCTGGATCCCTCCCAGTATGGAGAATGAAGGACAAGGATTACCAAACTTTTTTGTTCAGTTAAAGACCCTGGGCCCTGGTTAAAAAAGGGAGAGAGTTCAAGGCAATAGAAATAAAAGGAAAAATAAACAAATGGGACCTAATCAAACTTACAGGCTTTTGTACAGCAAAGGAAACCATAAACAAAGCAAAAAGACAACCTAAGGACTAGGAGAAAATATTTGCAAATGATGTGACAGACAAGGGCTTAATTAAAATATACGAACAGATCATACAACTTAATAATAACAACAATTAAAAAACCCAATCGAAAAATAGGCAGTAGACCTAAATAGATACTTCTCCAAAGAAGGCGTACAGATGGTAACGGGCACATGAAAAGATGTTCAACATTGCTAATTATTAGAGAAATGCAAATCAAAACTACAATGAGGTACTGCCTCACACTGGTCAGAATGGCCATCATTAAAAGGTCTACAAATAAATGCTGGAGAGAGTGTGGAATGTAAATTTGTGCAGCAACTATGTTGGTGGGAATGTGAATTCGTGCAGCTGCTATGGAAAACAGTATGGAGGTTCTTCAAAAAACTAAAAATAGATTTGCCATGTGATCCAGTAATCCCACTCCTGGGCATATATTTGCACAAACCTATAATTCAAAAAGATACATGCAACCATATGTTCATAGCAGCACTATTCACAATAGCCAAGACATGGAAACAACCTAAATGTCTATCGATAGATGAATGGATAATGAAGATGTGGTACACATATATACAGTGGAATACTACTCAGCCATTAAAAAAAGAATGAAATAATGCCATTTGCAACAACATGGATGGACCTAGAGATCATCATACTAACTGAAGTAAGTCAGAAAGAGAAAGACAAATACCGTATACCATCAATTATATGTGGAATCTAAAATATGACACAAATGAACTTACCTACGAAGCAGAGACAGACTCAGACATAGAGAATAGACTTGTGGCTGCCAAGGGTGAGAGTGGGGTGGTGGAGGGATGGATTGGCAGTATGGGATTAGCAGATGCAAAATATAGGTAGAATGGATAAACAACAAGTTCCCACTGTATAGCACAGGGAACTATATTCAATATCCTGTGATAAACCATAGTGAAAAAGAGTGTATATATATGTATAACTGAATCACTTTGCTATACAGTAGAAATTAACACAACATTGTAAATCAACTATGCTTCAATAAAATAATTTTTTTTTTTTAAAAAGGGAGTTTCTAGTGTTAATGTCCCAAATATTACATGGTATAGACTTACACTAAGAAATTACTCATTGTTTACCTGGAATTCAAATTTAATGAGATGTCATGCATTTTTACCTGCTCACCCTACTTATATGACTAAATTTAAATGCTGAGTCAATTATATTTCAATGAAAAATAAATTTTAAAAAAATTATAATTTAGATGTTAGGGAAGTTACAAATAAATAAATGCAGAAGTTTTTGTTAGTTGTTGGACAGAGAACTAGCTACATGGAGGCAACTTGTCCTTGCTTTCAAGGAGAGTTGTTTCTTGGTATAATTTTTTTTTTTTTTAATACAATTGAATATAAAGTAGCTTACCTCTATCACTTAAGACTAATAACCTGGATTGGTCGATTGGGTGGTAAGAAAGTTTTTACAAGTCACACTTCTGCCTTTTTGGTTTGGTTTAGTCTGGGGCTTTAAATAGTAGTCTTACTTATTTTTGGTCTCTTCTCCTCACCCTACTCCTTCTAAAGTATTTTTCTTTTGAGGAGTTGTAAACAAACAAGATATGCAAATGGAAAGGGGTAGAGAGAGCAGCAAGAAATTTTTAATGCTTTACATTTATACAGTTACATGACATATAAACTGAAATACTGTATTTTAATAGAGCTAAATATGAGAATACCTTTCCCAGGCATTACTGTTTACTCTTTCATAACTCTCTGAATTAAGAAGTTTTGTTCAGTAATACCTCCAAAGTGCCTAAGTAAATATGCAGTTGTTTTTCTGATCTGCATTTCCTTAGATGCTTGCTTTAAATCGTGTAACACCATCACACCCATTTATGACTTCAGCAGATCTGATGGAGGCAAACCAGCTGTGTAGCATGGACTCTAAAGCAAATATTGTACATGGTGAGAAACCTGCTTAATTAGTAGTTTTTTAAATGTGTGAGTTTATATAATGGTATGATTTTCAAAATTATAATTAACATTGGGTATAGTATTTTATATACAGAATACTTTTATATCCATATGTCCTTTAACTCAGCCCTTTAAAAGGTATTGTTCCTCCCATTTAAAGTGAAAGGAACTCGAGGCACTGCCTCACTTGCTACATTGTAAATCCAGCTGAGACTGTATTGCAGGCGTTCTCATTGCACCAAGTGCTAATGAAGAGCACTGGCTTTTAGCCATTTGGGGTTCACTATCCCTTTTGAGAATCTAATGAACCTTCTCCTCTCCAGGAAATAAAAAAATTAGATATAATTTCCAGGGGATTAGAGATTCTGAATAATCGAGGGCCCTGTGTAATTTTAAAGTTACATCATAATTGCAGCTCTGGTTTATGTGGTTAAGTGTTAGATAGTATTGTCTCGAATCCTTGTACCATCTCTGGAAGTTTAGAAAGATCCTCTTTTACATATATGAAAACTGAGCTCAGGGAGGTTGAGTAACTTTCTTAATATTATTCAGATAATAGTGACTGAAACACATTTGAACCTAGAGGAGTGTCTTGACCTCCCTCCACCCCTCAAAACCATAATCTTTCACTTTATCCTTCTATTTGAAGGAAAGTTATTTCAGTCTTATGTATCAGTAAATAAACTATACCTCATAGTTTGTTCCCCTTTTATTATAGGTCTGTCAGTCTTGGAAATCTGTCTTATCATAGCAATGAAACATTTAAATGACATATATGAAGAGGAGCCCTTTAATTTTCAAATGGTTTATAATGGTGAGATGAGACATTGGTATTTTCTAACACTACTACCCCCACTGCTTATTTGAAGCTACTAATGCTGTCATTGCTTTCTGTCCAGAGTTTCAGAAGTTTGTTCAAAGGAAGGCCCATTCTGTTTATAATTTTGAGAAACCTGTTGTCATGAAGGTAAGATTTTTAATTTTTAAAGGCTTATTTTTACATCTGATTTGATTGTATATATCATAGTTGCACTTTCATTAATTTTGAAACATTAGGTATTATCATAGGAATTTTATTCAAAACAGACCCAAAAAATCAATCTAAAAATGAAATGTTTGAATCATTCTGAAGAATGCAGCCAGTTCTTTTTACAGTTTTGGGGGTATACTGCCCTCTACTGTCTCTTCCTAGAACTGGCATCGTGCAAAGGATCTACTCGTTACAGTCATAACCCTATCCCTTTATACCTCTAAGGTTGGCTTTATAATCTCAGCAGTAAGAAGAGACCGAATGGGTCATTAAGAAAACAAAAAAGAATCTCATTGGCTGGTGAGGCTATACAGAGAAAGTTTTGTTAGGGGTGAGGCATGAGTTTTAAAACTTGAGGAACTTTATTCTAGCATACCATTGTCCACCAGAAATATGAGCCACATAATGTAATTTTAGATTTCCTAGTAGCAACAAAAAAGTAAAAAAAAAAAAAGGTGAAATTAACTTGGACAGTAAATTTTATTTACTGTACCAAAATCTTTTGATCTATAGTCAATATAGAAAATTATTAATGAAGTTTTAAATTTTCTTTTGTGTTAAATCTTTGAAATTCTATGTGTTTACATTTAAAGCACATCTTAATTCACTGACTATTCATTGGAAATAATTGCTCTTTAGATTCCTTCAATTATTTTTTTTAGATTCCTTATTTAGCTGAAGTAGATTTACATTATGAAATTGTTTCAAACATACAAATTTTCTAAGTGTTAGTTTTTTAATTAAACTTAATAAAAATTAAATAAAATTAAAAATATTGTCCCACATTTCAAATGCTCAAGAGCCCTGTGTAGCTAGTGGTTACCTATTGGACAGCACAGCTCTAGAGGACTTTATGGGAAGAAACACCTTTTTTGATTTTTTTTAAGCAGTGGACCCATAACTTCTTTAGCATCCTTTATAAGGGATTAGTAGTCAATTTTATTTCTTACAGCAACCAAAAAATGTGAGATCAGGGCATTGCCATTTCTTCAAAACAATAGAAAAAGTATTTAGAATACTGGAGGTTGGTTTTTTCCTCCCTTCCTAATGTCCATATTTGTCTGATAGTCATAGCTTGTGGGAGTTGTATGAGTGGAAAGGTTTAGCTGAGCACTTAAATTTTTATGAGTAATTTGAAGCTGCTCATTTCTACCTTTTAATTAAATAAGAAAGTATTTTGCTACCTAGAAATACTTTAAATCTCCTCAGTTTTATTCAGCCAGTACCTGCAGCCTCTAGTATTTTCTCATTTTCAGAAATTAATGGTGTCTGAACTGTTTCTCTTTTCATCAGAAGAATTTTTATAGTACATAAAGAATATATCCCAACAGTATTTTTCACAATGAGGCTTAAGAATAGAAAGCTCATAATCTATTTCAGTGTCTCAGTATTTAATGGTTAGTAGTTTTTTTTTTAATACATTAATAAAATACCTAAAACAACAAACATGGTTAGAAAAGACATAATACATGAATGTTAGAGGTGAGAGGAAGCAGACAGTAAAGAGCCCTGTTAAGGTGGGGAAGGTGAAAGAAAGGGACTTTCTGACGGGTTGTAGTGGTCTCTGTCAGACTTCTTAGGGAAACAGGAGCCTGTCTTTTCCTCCATACCTGTACCACTCTGCTGGATCATTTATTTATAGGGTTAGGTGAACAGGTGTGCTCCTACAGGTCTTTCCTGGCTCCCTCTCTTTTTACAGCTGTATTAAATTTTTACACAGCAAAGTCTTACAAAGGTAGAAACAAAATGTAAAGGCGAATTTGAGTAACCTAGGCAATTAATCAAAACGTACTGGTCTTATCAGATCTTAGGTTTTTATAGAGAACTAGAAACTGTTAACTTAAGTACTAGGAGGAGATATGACATAGAATGAGGTTAGGAACAAAAACCACGTTGTACAAACTGAATTAAGTTTGCCCTATTTATATTCAGTGATGCAGGGACGGATAACTGTATATAGACACTGCCTCGTGTGATGTGTGAAGTTTTTATGAGGTTGATGAGAGTTGTTTCTGAACTTTACTGGTATCTATTAAGTTTTGTTTCCTGGTACTCTATTCCACAACTGACCAAAATCCTGACTGTTCTCTGAGTTAATGTTGTTTACTTTACTTCCCCTATTCAACCTAAACTATTTCTTTCATCTTTCAGGCCTTTGAACATTTACAACAATTAGAATTAATAAGGCCCATGGAAAGAACATCAGTAACTGCACAGAGGGAGTACCAGCTGATGAAACTACTTTTGGATAATACGCAAATTATGAATGCTTTGCAAAAATACCCTAACTGTCCTACAGATGTTAGGCAGTGGGCAACATCCTCCCTAAGCTGGTTATGAATATAACCATGGCTTCAGTTGTGGAGTTTCAGGCATACTTCTCTAAAGAATGTTGTCCTTCAACAAGATATGTTATTACATTTTCTTATATTTATAAAAATGTATTTTTGTATTTATGGGAGACTGTTACACATGTAGCATCGTGGCTGTGCCTTGCCTTTGAATCACGGCACATGAGCAGTTACATGATTTATAATTCCAGTAATTTAGATTATGTTGTAGGTAGTTGTTCAAAAAAATAAATATGACTATTTTAGGGGTTGAATCATATGCTTATTTAACACTTGTGAAGTATTTATGTGGTACATTTGAAGAGTTCATTTCAACCCAGCAGCCAGATGTTTTTACAAACCTTAAACAAAGCAGTAAAGAAACAATGGTAAGAGTTGAGGTGTAATGAGTAATCTTTTGGTCCATTGGGAGGTGCTGCAGTTTTTCTGTATTCATGGAAATTTGGGATTCTGTCCCAGACCCAGGTCTTCTAGTTCAGGAGACTGATCAGTTTGGCTAGAAGATGGTTTACACGGAAGAAACAAGCAAAAGGTTTGAACATTTTCTTCCAGGCTTCTTATAATATGGTACTCATACCATCTACAGAAGAATCTTTTGTAGCATGTTTTAAAATGCAGATTCTGGGGCCTGTTCTAGGGACTAGCATTTGTCTTTCTGACACAGGCAGTTTAGGGGATCCTGTGAACCCACCCCTACAGATAATGGAAAGTGTATGACGGTGCTGACTAAACCTGCTTGTATCAAAATGTGGAGCCCTAGGAGGGAGGAACGTGGGGATGGCAAAGCATCAGGAATCCATGAACTAATGCTGGTATATATTTAAAATGAAATTTAGTAAGCATTTGTTACGTGTTAGTGACTTCATTTATTTAAAAATATTTGATTGTCTATTATTTTCATGGAAGGTTTACTAAAGACAGACTCCCTATCCTTGTGCAGTTTGTAATCCTTTTAACTGTCAAAGACCTTACGATATTTAGTTACTGTTGTTTACAGGTGAGAAGACTAACACAGTAGTGGCCCTGTCCAGAGGATTGACAGACCCTGGAATTCAACTCATTTCGTTGACACCAAAACTCAGTAATGCGTTCCTTACCATGTATTTTTAAAAGTATACTCTAAACAACTATTTACGTGGTTTTTAAGAAGTATTGCGTTTAGAATGGAATATGAGATTTCTGTGCATAAAAATAGCTCTTTAGTAGTTGCAACCTGTTCTTTGTATACCGGCATTCTAAGTTTTCAGATCACTGTCATTTACTTTTCAGCAGTGTATTATGAAAACTAAGGCTTGCACCCTGGTTCTATGCAATAGTCTACAGATTTTTAGGAGATACTTCCCATGGTGGCATCACTATTACCAGAAGCAAGGATTTTGCACTTGAGCTAAGATTGTCCCTTTAAAAATTCTTCTCAACTGTTTAGAGAAGTACCCTCTGCTTAAAGGCACTGACCATAAAAGCACCCAAAGAACTGGCTTGAAGATTGCAAATTTTTATCAGCTTAAGATGCCACTAAAAGTTTGAGAGCCCTCACCTGCCTTACAGAAAATCCATCAATATCAGTGAAAGAGCTATGAAACACACTAGAGAAGTAGGTTAGCAGAAGTCATACAAATGAAGCACGTGCCTACATTTCAAGGGCATTTTTTTCAGAGGAATGTTGATGTACCCCTTTCCACATTCCCTAATACAGAGAAGCTAAATATACTTAAAATTTTTTAAACTAACTTCATCTCTTAAATTGCTTAAACCATCATTAATAAAATAAAAACCAAATCTGAAAAAGCCCTAGTAAAAAGCTTTTGAGAATAATGTAAACAAATATGGCTTAAAGATATTTTCATTTACTAGAGGAGGAATGTAGCCTGTTAACAGCACAATCAAAAGACTGAAAACCAGGTGAGGAGGAATGTTTGCGCCATCAGTGCAGTTTTCACTCATGTGATTCCCTCCAGGTGCCCTACCAAAAACAGGATCTTATTAAGAAAAAAAGTCTTTACAATTTTGTGGACATGCATGTGAATGACTCTGAGGAGTTAAGAGCTCTTGGTCCAAACTTACCACATCATAATGCTATATGTGTTGATTATATACTATTAACTGTCTGAAGAATCTGTTTTGCAGAACAGCGCTGTGGAAACAGTTTCGGTCTTTCTGTAGAGATTCCTTGCAGATTCCACCATGGTTTGCATTTTCATTTGGTTTTAGAAGACAACGCAGTTTCTTTCAAACCACCATAACCTAAGTGTTGCCCTTTCCTTCACCTTTACCCCCCCAAAATTGAGAATCCATGGGTGTGGACTGTGACGCTCAGTGTGACAAGGTAGGGCTCTTCCACCCCCACTTTCTTCGAAAGTCACAGGATAAACGAAATAATTTGCAACACTAAAAATGTAAATGAATGCTAGCTTCCTTGGTGATCTCTCTCACCGATTACCCTAAGTGAAAATACCAGAATTCTTCTGTTCAACTGGTAAACTAGTTATAGTTGGGAAGAGTAGTTTATGTCTTTGATGTCTATTACCTAAGCCACTTTTTTAAAATCTCCGTATGAAAAGACAAGGTAACTAAGGCCATTTAGCCTCTCTTAAAATTGGCAGGACCAACATATGTAGTTTAGTGGGAATACAATCTGCTTACACAACAAAGGAGGGAAATGCCACAACTGACAAACCTCCCTTTCACCTATCCCCATTCTTGCAAATCTCAAGGTGTAAGCCTCACTGTAAATTATAAAGCTACTGTTCCCCTCTTTAAGAACGTATAACTAAAGAAAAACTTCATATGCAAATCATACCATATTTATTTTTTTATTTAACTTGGGAATGGAATGGGGATAGCATACATTTTATTTGTACAATATTTAACAATCACTTACCCAAGGTGGGGTTTTTTGGGACTTTTTTTTTTCTTTTTTAACTTTTTGTTAAATACTTGCAGAAAAAATAGCAAGTACAATTTGACAGTAGTACAACAACCTGTGCCCAAAACACTGACAAGAAATACAGAGTAAAGCTAAAATAACTGTTTACCAATATTTTGAGAGGTAACAAATAGGATATGGGTTGAGACTGCATAAAAAATGTACTGCTGGTTGAATATCTGAGGTAAATGATGTTCAATCAAGATGCTACTTGTATCATTTTGCCCATAAATCAGTAAATAATTTTATGCACATTATACCAAATGTTCCTAAAAAGTAGTATTTTAAAAAGGTAAAAAAGAGAAACTGGAAAATATCCGTGGTGAAGCATTTTTTTAAAACAGTAATCAGTTTATTCCACTAAACTATCATCTGGCCAGGATTTTTCCCCTACCACCTGTATTTTACTTAAATGTAGCTGTTACCTAGGAGTGAGGAAAGGGGGAAGAACAGATTCTTTTTAGTTTCATGATATATGACTCATTTTTAAGTTATAAACTTTTTTTTTTTTTCCTGATTGTATTTTCGAAACATCACCATGAAGGATAGTGCAAGTTCATGGGACCAACAATTGTGAGGCACAGTCTCTGTTCTGGAATTCACAAGGTACCTGTAATAAACATTCAAACAAGAATCACACATCACATGCTAAAAACTTCCTAGCATCTAAAATACATACAAGAGCTGTGCAGGGCATAAACTTCGAATAAAGCCAAACACTGGTTAATCCATCAGTCCTATGGCAGTTGATCATAAAGCATTCCTTACACGGAGATCTGGGCAAGGTAGAGAGTATAAGTTAGAGCAGCAGTTCTGATGGGTGTCATAAAGGCAAAATACAAGACGAATCATAAGGAGCACCATACACATGAGGAAAAAATTACTGGGGTCTCAGTGTACCCCAAAACAAATCATTTTTCTTTTTTTGATCTTTCTTTTTTTCAGTATCCCTAAGCTCAAAGTTTTTATTAACTTGCCCACTTACACTGACTGTAAACCAAACATGAAAATGCCCTGCAAAAGAAAGTTTCAACAAGACTAGGTATCAGGACAGGTAGTCACTGGAACATTCTTATTTTACTGCTTATAAAAAGTATTTTTCTGTCAATGTAATTCTCAAAAGGATACAGGTTTTAAAATTGGTTAGCTAGAGTTTTAAGTACAATACCCAGGATTTCTAAAAATTTTTTCTAACATGAAGAGAAAACTTTATTTTGTGAATAAGTGGTCTTATAAAGTTTATCTCTAAGATTCACATAAGCCAAACATTCATCATAATATTCCCTTTTGTTTTCTTTTGATTTTTTTTTTAACTTTTAAAAACAAACAGGATTGTTCACAACAGGTAGAAATTAGTCTTCAGGAGATTAACAATTCTCATGTATGAACATTCTCATCATTTTCCCTTCTTAATTAGTTTCCAAGTGGAAGCAAAACCAAACCAAGAAATTGAGAAGCCAAGTACTTTTTGAAATAAAGGTGAACTCAACATTGAAATGGGAATTCTTAGAAATACAACAAAGCCTTGGGTACATTATGTGACCAAGAGCACAAAGTTCTGTATGGTGTGTGGCACAGACAACAATGCTGTTATTCTTCTTTCCCTCCCTGCTTAAAGGAGTCTTGTTGACCTATGTATTATTTATAAATAATATAATTTATTATTCCCAGAGATTAAGTGCATGTTTTATGTAAAATGTAGTGTACTGTGTGGTTAAATAGCCATTTGAAGAGAACACATTCACAGTGAGCTCCTGATAGTGACATGTAAAAACTTCTTTTATAAAATTAATGTATGGATTTTAAAATGACCTGACAAAAGTACATAGCATAATACTGGCTATTTGTTGGTCAACAGTAATCCAGAAATTCAGGAAATTAATGTTTTACTTTGGCCTATAAATTTGAGAAAGAATCCAATTATATTCTAATGTAATATTGTTTTGAAAAGCACTTTGGCACCTACCTACCGTCAATTCCATTTTCTTATCAAAGATAAGGCATGAACTATCCTAAACTAATATCAGGGTTAGTTGTAAAAGCAATTCGTGGGAGGAGGCTAAGCTATGTTACCTATATCAACATTGGTTACCTCTAAATGTCATTGCATATTTTAAGTTATAAGTTTAACTTGTTATCCCTGATTTGTTTTAAAGCAGTAACATCTGAAATCTGTGCTTAAAAATTTAAATCTCTATCCTAGGATAATTCTTGACATATCACAGACATCAAATATTACTCTGACAAGATGGCACCAAGCAGAAATATAGTGATAAAGTTACAAGTCTCGAAGCAGAGAGTGAGGAATTCTGGGTAATGACACTTCCTGAGGTGATCCTAAAACAGTGATAAAGAATGTCCCACACACTGTTTGGTGAAAAGAAATACACTACAATTTTACATATATAAATAGGAAAAAAAAAATCTATTTTAAAAGAATAAAAATGAAGAGCTTTCCAGTGTTACAGCTCACTTTAAAAATTTTAAATCATGCTTTAAATTTTCAAATAGTCCCCAAGCACAGCACACCTAGAAAAATACGTAGGTAAGTATGCAACATTTTGGGAACTGGATATAAGATGAAGCTTTAAAATATGGGAGAAAGAGGGGAAAGACACCATTTTTTCATTTCAAAAAACAGCACTTTTTTTTCCTTAAATCACAAGCTAGCACAAGAAAAGCTAAAACACTGCTTTACGAATGGCCACTTACTGTTGGCACTAAGCATAGCTTACCTTATTTCTTAAATAACACAGTGAATTTGTAATACCTTGTTACAAAACGGGTCAATTTATTATTCAAATTTTGTTAGTGTTTTCAATTTTATAATTTAGCAACCGTGGAACTGAGGTATACCTTGTTGAGGGAGGTTAAAGTAATGCTTGGAAGCCTCTTTACTGTACCCCACTTAGATGACTTTGTTTATGTACACAGAACAGCAGCACACTAAACATTCACAAGCTGTGTCATATTGGCATTACAATAGTCATTTATAGAAACACAACAGCAAATGCAATAAAAACAAGTTACCCTTTTTAAAATCTGAAATGAAAAGTTTTTGATTTAAAAAAAAATAGCAGTAGTTCATTTAAGGAATTAGTGTCTTCGGACAGACATTAAGAAATCTGATGTCAGTTTTCAAACACTTGATTAGCCAGGTCCAAAAAGATCCTTGATTTGGAGAGGGCCACATTCTTCATGTACACTTCTTCAAAAGTTTCTTTTTAGAGTTTGCAACTTTTCTCTTAGTCTCATGTCCTTCATGTCTCTGCTACAGGCAATGCCATTAAGTCTCCCAGAGCCACTTTCTGAAACGAGGGTCTTCTTTCTGAGATGTCCAGGAGACATCCTACTCATTTCACACGGAAAATAAACTGTAAGCAGTTTCGTTAGCAGCTCCAGTTCAGAGTCCTGTTTCTCAGTGTGTACACATGGTGCAACCATCATAGACTAGATTCTTTGGGAGGAAAGTCAACATTTGTCACCATCGTGACCACTGTTACAATGTCCTCTGTGGTAATGATATTTGTTAGTCTTTGCATCTGAGTAATTCTTTCACCTACACATCCAGCTGATAACCTGGCTTCTGCATCGTGATCCCAACATTCTTCTATCGTTTCACAGAGCATTGCCATTCCCTAAAAAGGAAAAACACATTCAAACACCACATCAGTTTTTGTTTTCTATTAGGAAACAGACTAAAACTCTCACAAAGAAATTGCTATTTTTGTGGGTCGAAGAAAGTTTCAAGATTAGACAAGTTTGATATTTGTCAACATTCACTTTTGAGTATCTATTATATGCAGGCACATGGAGAAAAGCACTGAGAGAAATCAATGTTTTTTTTCTGAGCATTGGGACTATCACAGCAGGTGATTTTTTTTCGAGTATAATTGCTTTACAATGTCATGTTAGTTTCTGCTGCACAGTGAAGTGAATCGGCCAATATGTATACATACATCCCCTCCCTCTTGGACCTCCCTCCCCCTGACCCAATCCTACCCATCTAGGTCTTCACAGAGCACCGTTTCTTTAATTCCAAAAATCCCTGACCATTGTTCATAAACCAGGTAATTTAAATGCTAACCTTTGAATTGTATTCAAAACCGAGGCTTTAAGAAGTTTACCAATTCTTATTGTTTTCTTAATATCAGCATTTCTACCTTGCAGTTAAAGTAGGAAAAAAGGTTCCAAAGCCAACCTTAAGGATTTTCTACCTGGCTTTATCCGTGTTTCTAGTTATATCTAGACCAAAATAACCAGGGCAGTTTTGTTCCACCCTTCACCTACCTAGTCTCTTAAGTTCTTAAGAACTTGAAAATCATCCAGTCCCAAGTCAAAATGCAAAAACTGTCATGGAGAGGAGAAAACTGGGCGCTTCACTTTCTTAAATGACCTGGGAAGGTGGTGATCAGCAAGCCTACCCGACTATCCGCAGGCTCAGAGCCAAGCACTCCTCCCGCTGGGAAGATCTCCAGATGGGGGGAGGGGGCACACTCATCTGCACAAGAAAGCCCACAGAGCTGAGTGCCCCAAGGCTCTGACCTCACCACCTCCCTCACCAGTGAACATAGCTTTAATTCTGTTGTTTCTAGAACTCTAGTTCAGAATATCCTGTATGAAGACCACCACCTCAGAAAACAAGAGAAATGTGCAGAGATATCAATCATTCCTCTGAAAAACATTTATTGGAAATTCAAGTGCAAAGCTAACTATATAACTTACAGCATGTTTCTGCCAATAATCTCTTAGAACAGGCCTCTTTTTTTTATGCACAACAACTTCCTGCATGTCTTCAAGAGAGGGATGCTGGCCAATTTCCTCCTCAAATGGCAACATGTATTCATCTACAGGTCCTGAAATGTAAAAAAAGGGGAAAAATCATTTTAATTCAAATCTTCCTAACTTCCAAACTGGAACAAGCTTTCTAAAACACACTCTGAATCACCTTTTCCCAACTGTCATATGCTATAGTGACAGGAGAGAAACAAACCCTCAACTGTACTTACACCGCAGTGTAACGCAAACTTTAGAGGAAATCAGAAAGTCTGTAATTTGGCTTGTAACTCTGCTAAGGACTGTGAAAGGAGCTTTATTACCTGTGGTATAAGGAATGCCTATCTCTATTTGTATATAGCACATAGGGAACCACGGATCTCTGCATATTAAGGACATAATAGCTCTTTAAGGTACCCACTCCTCTTGCAATTCAGATCAGACTGTAAACAGTAGTGCTTTCATCTCTGAAGATTTTGGGTTCGGTCTGCTATAACCATTTTTATTCTGACATGCCCAAACCCCCTACACACTCCACATGAGGAATTATGTACCCCAGAATCACACCTCTTCTCTGCCCTCACAGGAGCTGCCAGATAATTTTTTAAAAATCACAAATGTACTCTACAAAAAGGGTTCCCAACAAATCAGAATGTGCCTTCACAGACAAGCAAGATTTATTCTACGTGTTCCTTTTTTTCTTAGGCCTACGCAAATATGGAAATTCAGTTAGGAGTTCGTAATAACTAATAATTGATGAGCACTTATGCTGACCAGGAACTTTATATTATTTACTTCCATTTTATCTTCACAGAGTGAAGGTGGCATTACCCTATTTTACAGATAAGAAGTTCAAGAAAAAGTTCCATCATCTGCACAAGGGCATACAGCTGTTAAGTGATAGAGTTGGAATTTGAATCCACCTCAGTGACTATCTAAAGTCTGTGCTTTCAATCACTAAACTGTCTCCCGTTGACAAAAATTGGTCGCTAATGAGCAATTTCAGTGACCAGAAGTGTCTGTATATAGACATAAACCTTGTATAAGTTCTCAAAACACACCAAATACTCCTGCATAGAATATAAGTTATAAACAGCTGATCAAGAAGGAGGCCATCTAACTCAACCCTGTCTAAATAGAAGAATCCTTGATGGCTGGATAGTCAGTCTCTGCTGAAGCATTTCCAATCACTTAGAGTACTGACATTCTAAGGTGTCTATTTAACCCTTGCTACTCAAAGTGTGGTCCACAGGTCCAGCACTGGCACTGATGGGGTAGCTTTTGTAAGAAATGTAAATATCAGGCCCCACCTCAGACCTACCGAGTCAAAATCTGAATTTTAACAAGATTCCCAGGAGTTTGGTTTGCACGTTAAAGTTTGAGAATCACTGAACTGAACTATCAACAATTAGCCATCTAAAAAATTGAAAAGCACTTACGTTAGCAGTGTTCATACTGTCCCCTCTGCTTCAATTTCTGACTTGAATCAGAAATGCCTGACTCTGAAATTGAGTATTTCATAGCACATGCAAGGCATTTAAGAAATGTAAGCATCTATCCTTATCCTATTCTTTTTCCATAAAAACTTCCCTGATAACCTCTCCTCCGCACCAACAAAGCAAGTCCTCACACCTCTAAGCTCCCATAACACTCCCTTAACATTTCTCAGGTATTAACATTCATCCAAAAACATCTGCCTATGTAGACAATTCATACTTACCTTACTCTGGAGTTAATTGTCCAGGATACATTTTATCACCTTAACTAAACTGTATATTACTTGTGTATCCCCTATAACACTACATCCAATTGGCTTGCTTTGGAGAGTTCATGTTAATGAAATTCTGAAGAAATATATTTTCCTGTAACATCTGCCATCTAACCTACTTGTGCCTCCATAAATGCACGCAATAAATGCATTTTTTCTTCCACTTTGAGCAAAAACACACTGAACAGCTTACTCTTCTTCCTATAGACTTCTAAAATTATATCCAAATTGCTTCAACCTTTCTTAGGTTCTGAATCCATTCCCACGCCAATTTTGGAAGAATGAATGGCTGTCCATTCCTGAGCACTTTCCACTAAATTCCCTTTAAAAGCAGAGTATCCCAAATCAAGTTTCATATACCAGAGGTAGTCTGTCCTACACTGAGAAACTTACAGTACTCAGAAAATATTCTTATAAACATAGGTTAAGATGGTTATAACTTTTATAAATTAAAGTTTTAAAAGATCAAACTAATTTACTTGGTTTGGGAGTTTAATAGGAAATTTGCCTTATATTCTCATATCCAAAAAAGTGTAGTATAATTGGAGAGAGTAGAGACCTTCTGAGGAGCACTAAAGACAGAATACCTACAACATTATAATTCTGTCATACTAGGAACATAATATGCAGGTTTATAATGAGTCAATCAATGTAAATATTTTTAGGACTTGAAAAGGACTTCAAGAACAAGGACTAGGAATCCCTTAGAACCAAGGTGATGTGCTAGGGAATGTAACTTACGTTCACAATAATGTTACATCAGATCAGACTTAACAAAGCTTTAAGGAGGCAGAATCTAACTTGTGCTGTAACACACACTCAGTTCTGGCTCATGGAGGATAGAATGGTAATTCAATCCATCACAGGAGGGCTGAACAGACAGCCTGAGTATCCTGGGAGGCAAAATCCCCCGACTCTGTGCACCTCCTCTCACCCAAGAGTTGACTTTAACTCTTAGGTGTCTCAGGACCCTCGTGATCTTACCAAAGTAGCAGCCCTCTCCCTGAATCTGGATCAGAGTTTCAAATCTTGATTTCACCACTTATCACTCTGCAACTAAAACAGACAAGCTATTTAATTTCTACTTAAAATTTGAGCATCAAATTCCTCACAACTGAGGTGATAATTACCTCCAAAGTCGTTTTAGGAAATAAGCTAAAAGTATGTAAAGTGCCCAGCAAAACATCTGGCAATGGTAATGGATCAATACGTATCAGTACCTTTCCTCTCCTGCCCTCCCCATCCCCTGCCTCCTGAATTTTCTTTATGCTACCACCTCTTGGAGTCTTATTTTTAAAAAACTGTACTTTAAAATATTACCTTTGAGAGTAATCAACCCTTTTCATACATGTGTAGTAGGTACAGGTATACATATATATGTATATGTCTTTTAAAAAAATATATGTTCCCTTACCATCTGCAGCAGTACAGCGAGAAGCCAGTTCCCACAGGACTAATCCCATGGCGTACATATCTATCCTCAAAAATGCATCCCTTTGGAAGTTTATAGCACCCTCTAATACCTCTGGAGCCATATACCTTCGGGTACCAACCTGAAAAAGATGTTGAAAGCAAGCAGCACTTACTAACTTTGTGAACTAACATTTTATGATTTTGTAAAGAGAATCAAAACCAAGTGTGCTCTAATATTAGGTAAGATAACTAAATTATGACTACCAGAATTTTATTCCATTTCAAGTAATACAACAGCCAAGACCCTGGAAACAGTGGATGCAACCATCAGTAGGAGGGACTGCTTAAATAAGTAAGAGTACTATGCAGCTCTTAAAAAAAACATGAGGTAAATCTATAAGGACAGATATGGAAAGATTTCCAAAAATACTGTAAGATGAAAACAGCAAAGAACAAAGCAGTATATATACTAAGATCCCTTCTGGATACACTTAATAGATATATCAACAGACATTATGCTGGTCTAGGCTTCGACTTTTTCCCCCTTCTGGAAGTAATCACAAGAAACTGAACAATGGTTATTTGTGGAGAGAGGATGGAACAGAGAAAAAAGGTTGTATACTTTTTAACTGTACATTGTTTGAAATGTATCTTTTTTTAAAAAATACTCCTTTTGAGAGTTTCTCTTTCTCTGTACGAAAAAAAAAAACCCTAATAAACATAAAATGAATTAGCCAAGTACAGGATGGATAAACTTTTTAAAGTTCTGTTTCCACAAAATCTATGTATTTGTTTCTTCATGAATTCTGTCTTAAATTCTTTATTGATATCTGTCCCTAACAATCTGGTATTTCTTAGTAATGTAACTATGGTTACTAAGCTAGCACAGCTAACTTTGGTTGGTGCTTGACAAGATTCATATATGAACACTTAATTTCTGTGAGATAGGTGGTTAGATTAATCCACTTGAGTTTAATAGGTCTAGGGAGCGGCCCAGATACTGGTATTTCCAAAAGCTCCATAGTTAAGTGACTATGATCTATAGACTAGAAGTTGGGCAATTATCTGCAAATATATATATAAAGAGATGTTTAAGAAAAAACAAGGATAGATCACTAAGACACTGAAGTTCAAAAACCCGAAGTTTTTAATTCATTTAATAAGGAGAACACTTTAAAGAAAGCGTAAAAAGGTAGCTTTGCCTTTTTTGCTACTTTAAATAACTATTTTAATTGTACTGTAAGTAAGCTTTTCCCCAAAATCTGCTTTTCTCCTGAAGATAAATGTTATGCCTTCCAAAGTACTTCTTTTCTTATGAAATGATGACATCTTCCTTTTTAGTATAAAATGTCCTCTCTTTTATAAATTGATGATGATATTAGAGAAAAATGTTTTTTTTCCCCAGTGTTCTTTGCAATATATAAAATATGCAATAACAAGCATTTTGAAACTTTCTGGTCCATGAAATCTAAAGTCAAGGAATCAGTGATGTATTATTCATTATTATATATGTAATTATTATGTATTATTAGTTATTTTTACCCTCATCATGTAAGCCAATCATGAGGGCATTAAAAGATATGAATGAAGGGAGATTAGTTCGGTGCTTCGCGATGACCTAGAGGGGTGGGATAGGGAGGGTGGGAGGGAGACTCAAGAGGGAGGGGATATGGGGACATGTGTATGCATATGGCTGATTCCTTTGTTGTGCAACAGAAACTAACACGGTATTGTGAAGCAATTATACTCCAATAAAGATCTATTAAAAAAAACTTGAAAAAAAAAGATATGAATGAATCCCCAAATTCTTTTCTTAAAAAGGGGGGGAGGTTTATAAGGTACCAAAGGATTAAACTCTTCCCAAAATTTAGTCTTAAGGTAATCAGACAATCAGCTCAGAAGCCTGGTCCTAGGCTTCCTGCACAATCTCCCATCTCAGTTACATAATCCACAAAACTGCCTTCCTTCCCAAATACATATGTTGTCAACTTTTCTAGAACTATGACTGCTGACTAAATTCTTAAATCATTAGTCAATGTTGCCAAAATTTGTTGTGCTATGTTCTTGGAGGTCAGTAGGACACACTGGGCAAAAAGAAAGCTGAGAATCAGATGATCAAATAATTTGCCTGAATTGAAAGATGAAGTACTGATTGTGCAAAATCATTTGGCTTTGTAAGGAAACATCACCTTTCAGGTCAAACTAGTTTGAAAACACCTTTCCTAGAGCCTCAGTTTCTGAGAATAAAATGTATGGATAATGTTCTTTTCCTCTTTGGCTTCCTTAAAGGCTCCCATTGCTGAAGTCTCTGTGCAGACCTTGGTTAGTAAAATTAAACTCCTTGCTCAGGGCCTTAGAAGTGCTCTGAACTCTGGAGAGAATTCAGACAAAAGCTATAAAGTTGATTAAAGAGTTAAAGAAGCAATGGAGACCAAGAAGCAAAAAACTATCATTGCTGTTTGGAAAAACAAGCACTAGATCTTAGTACATTATAACATCAATAGTGACTGATTATTCTTCCATTCCTCTTAAGATAGTGAAAAGAATTAACAAGTTAAAACTAGTGAGTTAACATTAAGAACTCCCTAAAAGAATGAGGCTTATTAAAATGTGTTGGATTCTTCTTTGATTAGTTTTAAAAATAGAATCCCATGACATCTAAATTGTTTTATGAATTGCTTGATCTAAACCACCTGAGGTCCTAACAGTCCTTCATCACCGTATGAAAATATCTTCCTCAGCAAATTTAACATATTACTCTTAAGTGAGTCATTTTTTTTTTTTTTTTTTTGCGGTACGCAGGCCTCTCACTGTTGTGGCCTCTCCCGTTGCGGAGCACAGGCTCCGGACGCGCAGGCTCAGCGGCCATGGCTCACGGGCCCAGCCGCTCCGCGGCATGTGGGATCTTCCCGGACCGGGGCACGAACCCGTGTCCCCTGCATCGGCAGACAGACTCTCAACCACTGCACCACCAGGGAAGCCCGAGAGTCATTTTTATATTAGATACCAATTTAAGAACCAGCACAATAATTTCAGAACAACTGATCCCAGATGCCATCTAAGAAAATATGGGACAAGATTATTTTTTCTTACAGTTTACAGTTATCATCCTTACCTGTCCATGGGTATCACCTGCAGACTTGCCAGCCTCAAACTTTAACGCCAACCCAAAGTCAGCAATGCAAGCTGTCAGATTGTTTTTCAACAGCACATTTTTACTTTTGATGTCCCTTGCAAATAGAAAGATAAAGTATTCAAATTCAGTTTAAACAAGTTATCTTTTAAATTTTTTGACTGTAAGTAGAAAGAGAGACTATGTATGCTTTTAAAAAAAATAGTTATTTCAAAGTATGAAATACAGAAGAGGGCAGAGGGACAAAAAGTTTAAGTAAAGTCTCCAGATAGCTTGAAGCACAAGAGTACAGTGACCTAGTCGTATCCATTACATGGACAGTAAGAAGGAATTCTCTCCATAAAGCAGTTTTATAAAGAGCTGCCATTCCAAAAATACTGTCCAGCCTACATGTTATCTATGTCACTCCTAACTACCAATCATAAAATTGTTGTTTTTTTTAAGATAATAAGCATATTTCAGAGTTTATAGTTAGAAACTCTCACTGACACTGAAATTTAAAAACCAAAATGAAAGAATTTTCAGTTAAAGCTGAATTGGAGCTTTTTGCCTATTGGCACAGGCCTACATTTTAAAACGGTCCCTTATTTTAATGGTTCTTATTACATTCACCAACTTGGCTGTACAAAAGCATCTGTACGAATGTATAAGAGAAATTTTTCACCATAAACATACACTGCTCCAGCTGGATCCTGGTGTTCCAAAAAGAGTAACCATTTTAAGGCAATCAGACATTCCTCTACACATTAGCCTCAACTAGCTAATTCCACACAATTCCTCTACACATTAGCCTCAACTAGCTCATCCTAGGGCTTACTATACCCCAGTAAGCTCAGTAAGCTTGTTTACCCCAGTAAACACACCGGTACCATGAGCAATGGTAAATTTATGTGTGCAGACACAAAGTGTGAGACAGAGGACGCATAGATTGACAACCACAAATGCTACAAAAATCAGTTTTAGACTCAAACGACTTCTAGGGACCCTACTTATAATAAACTTTGGGGGTTCCAAAGGATTAGTTCCCTATAGGACTAGGTGAGGCGAGCAAAAATCCAGGAAGACGGGGTTAGACTATGTAGGAAGGTGAGAAGGGAAGCTATTTCTGAGGCAGAAGTCATTTAAGGTTTTCAAAATCAGAATCTACGTTAGAAATTGGAATAAAAGTAATGCCTCCCAGCAACCTAAGACACCACCTGATGGCACTCAACTAAGTATTTGTTAAATGAATCAGGTAATTTAAAACATCCATCTTTAAACTGAATATAAGATGACAGACTGACCCCATGTTCAAGGAAGTTAAATACACAATGGCAAACTGAATCCCATGTTTAAGGGAACTAACGGTTTCCCTTTTAAGGATATGACAATTGTTGGGTCCAAGTACTATTTCTTCACTGAAAAAGAAAATTTAGTAAACCCAATTATTCAAATAATACCTCCTTCCACCTCAACTTAGGTAATGTTCACATGGTCATTCAAAACACAAGCAAAAAAGATACTCAAAATCTCTCCTTAATTACGTCCCCTTATACCTATTTATAATCATCTTTGAAGTAAATCATGTTTTGAGGTAAAACAGATTTCTCCTTTGAGACAAAGAAAATACACTTTCATTCTTAACTATGTTTTCGGAAATGAGACAAATTGAAACGTAAGTCAATAATTAACCTTTGACAATGATGTTAATATATACATTATCCAAAATACTTCCTGGCCAATCTCAAAGCTAATTTGAAAAACAAGTGAAAATCAATGCCTCCTATAGCATGATTAGGTAACTAGGGGAAAAATAAATTCTGCCCAGGGGATTTAAAGTTTAAATAATAAATACTGAATTATTGGGTAAAATAATATAAATTTAGCTCTACCTGTGAGATATGGCGGGTTTGTGGCCATCTTTTAGGCCAGGTATATCCTCATGTAAATATGCCAATCCTCTAGCCATGGTTTCTGCAATATGACACAATTCATTCCAAGAGACCACATTAGCCTTAAGAAAGTCTGATAGTGAACCCTAAAGAAAGGGGGAAAAAAAACAACTTATGTTCTTGACAAAAGCCGTATGTATATGGAGACTTTCCTTTTTACTTTTAAGAGGTCATGGAAAGCAACACAGTTTTCCTTTCAGTGAATAATATCCAAAACGCAATCTTTCTGGAAGGGTTCAAGTTTCACATTAATAAACATTTGAAAGGAATACCACTCATCTTTAAAGGTTTGCTACAAGCACAGTTGGTCAATTTCCCATTGAGAAGGCAAAATTTACAAAAAAAAAGAAAAAAGAAGATTATTGAAAATCTAAAGTTCTAGAAAATATTTTAAAAGTTAAAATATACTGACTATAGAGATGTTATAAATAGGACTAGGAGAACAAAAATTAAAACATATGAACAACAACTAACCTAAAGAATCTTCCTCTAGAGATTACTGCCAACCTTTCAGTCAAGAATTAAGGGAATTAAAACAGCCACTTTTTTCTGACAGTGATGAAACTGATTGCCAAGAAGATCACAATTTCCTACTCCATTAATGTATACTTTCATACTAACTCTGAAAGCAGAAAAATTGAGGAAAAATAGCAAGTGTGTTTTGGTGGTAATTACCCTACAAATCAGTGACTGATCAAAGATCAGATAAATTTCCTGACCCTAGTTTTGTCACTAAGTGACATCGATTAAAGAATTTTAAGAAACAAAATTCAAGCTGAAAAAATGTCTCATGTAATAAAAGTGGACAGTAAATGGTAAATGAAAATTCCTAAGCATTGGCTATACTAAAATCATTATCTGTAAGAGAAGTATAATTGCAGCACAAGAAATCAGGGACAAAAGACTGGTATTATATAAGTAGAGGATTAGGTGAAAAACTTGTCATCTTTGTTCTTCTATTAAATAAATCATTTTTAAAGCAGGTTTTTATTTATAAATATTAACCAACTATAATAACACACTGTTCCCAGAAAAGTAAGTGAGGGCTTTGTAGCCAACATTAGGAAGTAAGCCAACCCTGACTGCACTGAGTTAAAATGGAAAGTAGTTTTACCTTTTCATGAAATGCTGTGATTAGCCAAAGATCCACATCAACACTGGTACCTCGTTTTTCTGCACCAATGAACTGTAAAATGTTCTCATGCTTCATTCCAGGCAAACTATAGACTTCATATTCATTCTGCCATGACTGTTTGTCCTAGAGTTAAAAAGAATAGTAAGAATGCAAAGAACACAGGCAAATAAACCATATCTAAGAGATTACTCAAGTAAGTTCTAAGGCAATTTTTTTTAAAGGCTAAGTATTAAGAGATTCTTTGGTTTTGTTTTGTCCTGTTTTTTAATAAAAGAAAACTTTGACAACAGGTAACAGTTACATACCAAATGCCTGCCCTGCCCCATTCCTTCAAACATACTTTTTTGTGTTTGTAATTTGTAAACACAGAAGCTGATCAGAAATACTGCACTTCTGAATCCTAACAATGGCAACACATTCCACATACAAGTTAGTACTACAGTGTAATTTTATCACGGTGTGAAGTTACCTGTGTTACTATTAAGAATAATCTCTCTGAGAGATGAAATTCAGGGAGAATGACTTCATCTAAATAGAAAACAAATTTTTTTCAAACACTAACAGCATGTCAAACCTTCTTAACAAAATGTTTAGAATACCCTGTAGAGTTAATAAGAGAGCAATGGGGTATAAATATGCAATACAATAATTTGAAACACCACAGATTCACTTGTGCCTGCAAGTGATCCATACCTCTTACATGTCTACTTATAAAGGATTAGTTTCTTTTCACGATGGGAGAATAACGAAAGTGGGAGGCACCATAGCATAACGGTTAGGAACCCTCTGGATCCAAGCTATCTAAGAACCTTTGGCATGTTACATAAATCATTCAGCTTCCTGATCAGCAAAACAAGGACTGTAGTGGGTGCCCCACAGGGTTGTTGTATTATACATATATTGTGTGTTATATTATATGTATGGGTAATAATACATATTAGTGAGTACTCACATATGTAAAGTACCTCTATCTGACACAACAGAACCATTCAGTAAAATGTTAGCTACTGTTCTTGTTGTTACTCTGACGTTAATAGCATCCAAATGTGCTTCTCTAATTTTTAAGCTTCCTCACATGAAATAAGAACCCTGATCTTCTTTGTGAATCTTGGCCCAAAAGACTTTTCTTTTGAGAACTAAACTACAGTTAACAGTAATAAAAAAAAAAAAAAGCAATAAACTTCTTCACAGACTCTACCAAAAAAAAAGTAATAAACTTCTTCACAGACTCTAAGGAACAGACTTTCAAGGAGGTAAGAGGGCAAAAATCTAGGTATATTAAGACAAAGCAATTGCATAATTTTGGTATAAGGAAGATCTACTATACAGGTGCAGGGGTGAAACCTGCATCAAAAAACCCAGCCAGGATCGCAATACCATGCACAGCATTAGCCACAGGTGTGTATAAGCAGAAAACAGGAACAAAGGAATTATCATAGATCTATACCACCAACGGAGCAAAACTAAAGAGTATCTCAGAGGTGCATGAGACCAGGGTTTTATAAGGTTGGCCCCCTTTAATAGAAAAACAAGTCAACAGTAAACCAATTATTTGGAGTCTTGACTCAATGCCTCTGAAAATTCACCAAACAAAATCTGAAATGATTACACCAATACGCAAAGTAGAATAAAAATGAATCAGCCTGGTAATATATCTCCAAACAGCGATTCTAAAACAAAGCACACTACTCTTTCAATATTCTGTTTGCTTTTTCTGATAATGTCAATGGGACATTAAAAGTTAACCACTCAGGGCTTCCCTGGTGGCACAGTGGTTGAGAGTCCACCTGCCGACGCAGGGGACACGGGTTCGTGCCCCGGTCCGGGAAGATCCCACATGCCGCGGAGCGGCTGGGCCCGTGAGCCATGGCCGCTGAGCCTGCGCGTCCGGAGCCTGTGCTCCGCAACAGGAGAGGCCACAGCAGTGAGAGGCCCGCGTACCACAAAAAAAAAAAAAAAAAAAAGTTAACCACTCAGACGGTGAATTATATTTTTTAATTAGAATCCTCATCTTCACTTTGCATTTCTGTAGAATTTTTACTGGCAAAAAATCTCCTATATGCTTATGTATTGTAATTCCACCACTCTAAACAAACATGACTGCTGCACCATTAATTTCTCAGATGAGAAGGCAGACATAAAAGGGCTAACCACTTTCCCCAGTATCACAAAGAACCACCATGAAACATACGGCTTGTGTTTTCAGACTGTTTCTGAGTTACAATGACCTAGCCAGCTGCATCTTTTAAAAAATATATGCAGACTAGAAAACTGCAATAAACATACCTGTATTGGAAATATTTTCACAGCCACATATTCATTGAGTAACTGGGCTTTCCACACACAACCAAATCTTCCCCTTGCTTTCACTTCTAGTAACTGCAGTGGCTTCAAACCTAGTAATGGAGAAGGAGGGGGTGGTCCTGGGTCCTACAGATAAACAATAATAATATTATCTAAAGAGCAGCACATGACACATCTCGCTTCTAAATATCAGTATACTGAGAAATCGATTGACAGGAACGGTAGACACATACAAATGACATTAACTTCAATCTTGCCAAAACTGAATTCTCAAGCATTACTAATTATCTATAGTGATCAAAAAGCAAGAAACTTGAATTAAGAGTTTTCATAGTAACATTCCTACTGCTACATATATATATATCTATATATATATATATATATATATAGCAATCAGGAGAAAAGGTCTAAAATCTTTTTGATCCAGTCTCACTAATTCTCCTAAGATTTTTCTGTGACTTTCAGGATATTACTAATGGTGTTTTAATTTCATCCAGTTGATTATTCCTTATAGGATAAGGATTTGAAAAGTGCCAGATACAGCAAATTATGGCTATGTCTCAAAGAAACCACTCCTCAAAATCCATTACTTTCCCCAGTGAGTGTTTAAATCTTTCTTCATTAATATCAGAAATACCCACACAGCTATTCTCAAACACATTACAAATAGGTATTTCAAATACAAAGCACATAAAAGGAATATGTAAGTTAGTGTTGCTATAACCAAACTGCTCCATTCATTCTAACTTTTCCACCCGGTAACAATTTATCCCTTTGCTTATAATTACTTCCCAGAATTGATCTGAGATAGTATTAGTATTCTGGGACTCATGGGCAAAGAAAGTACAAATAATTCAGAAAATAAGTGGTCATCATATTAGATGAGAAGGTATGGAAAATGAAAGAGAAGTATACTGCTATAGTTAATTTTTTAAATGGAGCAACTATAATATATAAATAGGAGTACAGCATCACCAGGGAATCCTCCTATACAAAGTAGAGTGGCTACCCTTCGCTGAAAACATTGTATTAGTTAAATATCTGCAACTAAAGCAAGAGGTAGAAAGCCTTTTGGAAAGCTTCCAGAGGAAAGTAGTAACATGTTTGAAGGCCTGGGTAATGAGTATTGTTAGCAAGAACTAAAATTTCTGTGGCAACAGACTTTATGACACTGGGTGGCACCTAAGACACTTGGAGATTGTATGTCACCCCTTTATCAATGCATGTCTCTCTGCCTTTACTCTCCTTCCTTAAAACAAACAAACAAACAAACAAACAAAAACCTCCTCTTCTAATGCCTCAGGACAGTTAGTGCTCCCTTTAGGCATTATTCAGCCCCTGGATGCCACTCAAGATTTTTTAAAAGTTGGCATCTATATTAGAAAGACCCTCAGCAATAGAAACATTGCCAAGTATTAAAGAGAAAAAATAATGTAATTTCTTCTTCTAAAGTAGACAATCTTTCTAAAATGGTTTGAGAATTCCTATTTTAAAACAGTATGATAAACCAGAAGACTTCCTGTGACCCATTTTAACATCAGATATTTATTTTTTAAATGTCTGCAAAAGTTGCTTTTCCTTCACACATTCAAAACATGAAAGGTTAGTAGAGCTAAAGATTATTTTAGTTTAACAGAGTGACAAGAAAGTCAGATGTACGTCTTATAGAAGTATGGCCTCTCAAATTATGATTCTCAGTGGGAGGGGACACAAGACGCTCTGGAGAAGTTTTACCAGAACTGAATCCTCCCTCCCTCATTCCTTGACTGATCATATATATCTGCAATAAGAGACCCCACTGATCGTAGTATATGACTTATGTGAATGTGGAGACAGGAGGGAACAAGTTGAAACCACTCTTCTAGAGGCAAAGAAAACCACTCAGGCTCTAAGTTCAAGAATTATTGGATAACTGCAAAAAAGAATAATTGTGCTAACTAAACAAAGTTCACTTTGAAAAACTTTAAATAACTATAAGGTTAAAGTCAATGATTCCCCCTCCTTTAGAGATAAGTTAGAGAAGTTGAGTTTTCAAAGCAGGGATGACAAAAATTAAAGTATGCAGATAAGGGTAGAAAGCTGAAGAGGGAAAATAACCAGGTAAAGAGTAATATAGCACTATATGTAAACACTAAAATTTTTAATAAATTGACTGATAATGTCTCTTTAGAGAACATACACATTATCCATTCTCTATTCTAAAGAGTACCAACCATATGGATATGATTCAGTCTATAAAATAGGATTTAGATGACTTAATCCACACCTCAAATTAAGAATATGTCGGCAGTTCAAAATAAGACCTTACTCTGTATGACAGACTCTAGGTACATCCACCTCACTACAAATAACTCAATTTCATTTATATTCCATTGTATATATGTGCCACATCTTCTTTATCCATTCATCTGTCGATGGACACTTAGGTTGCTTCCGTATCCTGACTACTGTAGCTGATTCATGTTGTTATAAAGCAGAAACTAACACACCACTGTAAAGCAATTATACTCCAATAAAGATGTTTAAAAAAAAAAAAAAGAATATCCAAAATAAGACTTTAATATAATATTAACCTTAATTTTAGGAAACAAAAATTTCCAATGCCTATGTTTAGAATTAAAAAAAAAAATCACTGAATGTTTTCCAAATGCGTAGATAAACTTAAAAGTTCCCGTAAGTTTCCAAGACTCTGTTTACAAAGTTTGTAAGCTACCGTTATTTCAGTAAGAAATCTTAGATCACTCTCCTAATGAAATCCCCATTATAGTCAGCATTATATATTAACAACCTGAAAATATGCTTTGTCAAAATTACTTATAAGTAAAAAGCTTAAATTTAGGAGAGCACAGGCCAATTTTCAAAGGGTAAGAAGAAGATCTACAAAGGCACACTCCTACAAAATGTCAAAACTTTTAGAAGTGATAATTCTACAATTCTTAGAAAGGTTAGGTTCAAAAATGAGAACTCTGTAACAGATTACAACTCTATAAAACCTACACTACCAGTCAATATATCTTTTTGCTTTTCTAATAAAATGTTATTGGACTATTCTTCTAATTCATACTTTTCAGTTCTTCCATTTAACAGCTTACATCTAAAAGAAGTTTTAACCACTTCCCTCATATCTAGCTTTTACTTATCCTATAATCTAAGAATATTATAAGTTATTTTCTGTTTATTAACAGCATTATACTAATTTACCCAAAAAAACCTCATACTTGATTCTAGGAATAAAGATTTATACCCTTAAAATATATGAGAACCTGGGGAGACAAATTCAGACTTAAACTTCATAATGACAACAACATTCTGATATTATCCATAAAACATGGCTTTGCCCTGCTACAGAGAAAAACCACTTTTGGAAGGGTAACTATAAGGACTACAGAGTTCCTGAAAACTTTCCCTAAGTTCCAGCTCTCTTCCAGCACCCATGCTATTTTGCACAGTTAAAAAGATATTCATTAGAACATGGCTCTGATTACATCTCTTCTTTACCCACTTGTATGTGAAAATTATGGCATCAGAAGACATGTTGAGAAGCGACAAATGACAATAGCTGGAAAAAGTGCCCCCCACCCCAGCACCACTACCCAGTATCATTACTATAACCAACAGTGGATAAAAGATTAGAGGTGAAGAGCTGTAAAGCAGTCTGTGATCATTTTACTTATTCTGCATTCTCCATATGAAAGGTGAATTCTAATCTAAATAAAGCCTTAAACTTCCAGACAGCAAAAGATCAAGTTATACTTCTCTAGCCAGTCCATTTGCTAAAGATGCCAAAGATAAAAGAAACTACCTGAAAATATAGATTTCACATTAAAAGATAATGGGTTCGACCAGAAAGTCAGCATCTGTTAAAAATGAGCACAGGCTGACATTTGACATACTATAAAAATTAAGCAATACAAGGTTTGTAAGGCTAAAAATCTAGCCATTAGGTGTTAACTTCTAGTCAACTAAAACAGTTGTGTTTCTACATTTCACCTTAGATAAGTATAAACGCTGGTAACAATTCTTTAAAACCCAAAACTATTATTATGACAAGCCAATCATGTTTTTAATACTAGAAGTGGAAAAAAAAACTACAACATAAATTTATAAACTATAGAGGATGGACAATAAAGCAACAACAACAACAAAAAATCTAAGAACAAAATGTTTAGTATGTATCCACAAAAAGTGCCACAACCATAAAACAAACATCAATGCATCTTACCTCTATCATTATATGAAAGGCGTGCTTGTGAAGAAAAAACACAGGCAAAAGAAATTACGATTTATATCCAGAATGAAATGAAAAATGACACATCAGTTACAAAAGTGAAGGAAGGAGAATAATGGATTTAGCTTTTTAGAAGCTGGCAATGATCCAATGTATCATATTTTTTAAATGAGAACTGAGAACACTTTCCTTATAAACAGAGGAAAGTAATATATTCTTTTTTAAATCTTGGACATTACCTATCAGATAAGAGGTATTATTATATAGATGACTCTAGTATGACCCCAAGTTACCTGATCCAATGGACTTCAAGCCAGCAAATAAACTAAACCTAGTCTTAAATAATTGTTACTTATTTTTCTAAGAAGTTCTAAGGACTAACTATAAGAGTTTTTTTTAAAAAAAGCAATTTAGCTGAGAAGCTATGCGTTGGAATTGGACTCTGGACACCAGAGGGCAGTACTGCCTTTAACAAAAACTGTAGGAGCAGCAAAAGAAATTTTTATATAGCTAGAGTTAAGTTCCTCAGACAGTTGTCCTAAGAATCTAGAATCTCCAACTTCCTGAACTGCTTCATTCCCCTCTCATGGAAGACAGGAGAATCCTTACAGTGAGACAAAAAAACATTTCTAGTGCCTATGTGAGTGTGTGCAACTAGGGAAAGAAAATAAGATGGGAGAAGAGTAAGATCAGAACTGAGTAGAACACAGTGACAGACCAGGCCTACTGTTAACTACTTCCCCAGCTACAATCCAGAGTGAAGAGGTCAAGCAGTGGTGGCCCTGGAAGGAAGCATCCATGCATATTTTTCAGGCTCAGGACACTCAGATACTGATAAAGAACAAGATTTTCATTTTCCTAGTCATCCCACAACAGGTAAGGAAGGGCCCTAATTTAAAATCAAGAGAAATATTGTCACCAGTGTAAAGAAAGACTTCGAATTCCTCCAAACACTTGACTATATTTCCCAGTTTCCAATATTTCTACAGAGAACAAATAGCACTGACAAAAAAGATTTGACAACTTGTTTATATGTACCAGTTGCTTAACTAGTTTTTCTTGCTTCTTGATTTTCTCCTGTGATAATGATTCAGGATTATTTAATAATTCATCTAAAAGGCTTAGCTAATCCCACTATCAAAACATTTTATCAGTACTCCAAAGTAAAATTCATCCCTTGAAAGAAATACATGCCAAATGAGTAACTAGACTGTAGCTTTCAAGGCTTAAACATCTCTGTTTTTCTTTTCATACCAGTGCTTTCCAAGACAAAGATGCCACTGTAATAACACTGGGCAAGTAGGTGCTGTGCATGCATCTTACCAAAAAAGTGTACCTTTGCTCAATATACCTCTCAACAAATGAGTATTAGAATAAGCTATAGAACGATCCAAACTAAACAAAAGACACCAAGAGCAGGCCTCAATGCATAAACTATGTTACAAAATAAGAGGCAAAACAGAATCCAAAAAAAAATAATTCACCGAAATACACAAATAGATAAAGAGTAACCAAACAAAATAATCTGTATTCACAACTTGGAAAATGAAACTTGAATATCATGCACTGTGACTGGAGATAATAGTGAAAACCAAATCAGCACATTAACGTCAAGTAATTAGGTTGCTGGATGAGAAAGAGCCTTGCTGCTTATTCCTTAAGGGGAAAAGAAATTAACTATTGACAAACATCAGAAAGGAATGAATAATACTTCTCTATTCATTCAACAAATCTTTACTGAGCACCTAGTTTGTGCCAGGCACTGGCTACCCAGGCTCTCATGACACTTACTATAGTGTGGGGAAGAAAGACTAATCAAAGAATCATACTAATGAATGCATAATTATAAAATAAGAGCAATAAAAAGCAGTTTAGTTACCTTGAGCACCTGTAAAGAGAAACCTAACTTATACTGGGCAAGGTAAATAAGAGAAGACCTCCTGAGGAGAGGATCCTTGAGCAACGAAGTAAGTACTAGAGGGAGGCAGATAAGGTGGAAAAAAACAGTACTGGGACACATCCTAGATTTCTGTCTTGTGCAACCAAATGGTTACTGGTTCCATTTACTGAGAACCAGGTCTGAGAGAGAAGATCATTACCCTTGTATTGTTAAGTGCTTGGAGAGATCTAAGTGGAAATATTTAGAACGCAGTTAGATACACAGAACTAGAATACAAAGAAATCTTTCTAGAAATATGGATTTTACATGCTATAAATATATGTGAAATATATTATAAATTTTCTCTTACCATTTAAACCATTCCAAGATCTATATTTATATATAATTTTTTTAATAACTCACTCAACAACCTCTTTGGACGATCAAGAAGAATTAAGTAGCTGCTCAACAAAGTATTTGAAAACTGACAAATTCTGAATTTGTCTCCTCTTAATCATATAATTATCTTACATTCTAAGACATTTTACAATTGCAAATTTTAAAAAAGACTATTTATTGCCAAGCAGACAGAAATAGAATATGTAAAGAAATAATATAGTATGTGTATCAGGACAAATGCTTCTGAGCTAAGGAAAGCAAGACATTATACATTAACAGATTTAATAATACTGATACTGTCAAATACACAGCCATGATTCTATCCAATTAGGTCTTCAAAATTCCTCTATGATACACCAACTCCTACTTCTCACATCTTAACTCCTTCCAAAAGCAAAGCATGAAGGCAGACCAAGGTGGATGAATGAGGATTCTGAGTAAGTTCCCTAAGACGTGATTAGCTCCTCAGGCTAGTCAGCACTGGAGGTGCAAGTCTGAAAGAGAGACGGTAGACATGCCTATTCTTCTGGCTGCTGCTCAGGAGCATCAGGTTTATTACTGGGTACAGAAGAAACTTTATTTTTATTTAGCATTTGTGTTCTGCAAGTGGAAAAAAGGAAAAGGACCGTGCTATACATTAATAAACTGTGATGTGATAAAATGGTTATGTTTATCTGCAAGGCTATATATAGTCACTATAAAAACTATTTTAAATGTAAATTATGTACTCTGATCCCTCCCTGTATCCTACTTTAGTTTTTTATGGACCCAACCTAATAATTTACTGAAATGAGCTATTCAATTAAAATTACTTCAATGGATAATAATAATTCTTGGACATAAATGTCCAAGGCTTTGCCATTCAGCAGACTGACTCTAGGCCAAGTCACTTCACCTATATACATCATGGGGTATTGAAAGATTACACTGAGTTAATATGTATAAAGTGCTCTGTATAGTGCTTGACAGAGTACTCAAAATGAAATTTTTTATTATTTGAAATTAACTTCAAAGTATTGACACATATATATGCCAATATTTTGAAATTATTTTCAAGTAAAATAATTTCAACACAATCTTTTTTAATACTGAAATCAATGGTTTCAACAAAAATTCTTCCTTTGGAGTACAAGTTTGAAGTCATTGACAATTAACGGCTAAAACTTATTGAGCACTTAAAATTAGCCCAGCACCCTAGATGTGGCTCTTCTCCCAATCACTACAGAAATGGAATCAAACATTTCTCCTCCTTTCCTCCATCTTTGCCCAAAATTGTTGAAGCAATTCCCTTTTTACTCTTTTTACCCTTCCTCTCCAAGCTGCAAAGTCAAACAACCAATCAACCAACCTATGTGTAGTACACCTACATGTTAACCGTAGGCTCCCTTAGAAGGGCCAGCAAAGACTGTCCCTGAGCCACTTAGCATTATACATCAAGCACAGCGCCTGGCATACAGTAGGTGCTCAAGCAACAGGTGAATAGTTAAGCAAAACTAAAACAAACCAACCAAGGTGAACCCAGCCTATCTGATGCAAGCAGCTTTCACTAACAAATGGACTTCTTCATTTTTATTATCTCAAATTAATAGAAAAAGGTTTGACAGCAATGAAGTAGCTAGGAATGATGGAACAGATCGAGGATGAGGTTCAGGAAATAAAAAACAGAGAAAAGCAAGCTCACTTCTTCCTATCTACCATCTCCTTGCCAGACAAGAAAAAGGAGATATTATGCACTCTGGTCTATATGCATCAGTCCCATCTGCAAATTGGCAAACAACGCGAGGCCCTTCACAGGCCAAAGAAAAACTGGTTTCCAGATTTTAAAATTTAATATGTCATTTTTAGAAATAAGGTGCTTTGAGTAATTTTAATGTGCAGTTTTAACTTGTTTTAAGCTTTTGATACAGCTTTTTTTTTTTTCCCCCTTTCGCTCCTTCTCCCTTTCTTTTTTGCTTTTGGACACAGAATTTCAGCCAACCTCCAAGTGGGCCTGTCTGTACATTTGTAAGAGAAACAACTTATATACACCTAACTAGAGTAATACTTTGTCAAGCTGCATATCTATGGATAATTTATGATACTTCTCGCTACAATTAGTTTAGAAGTATATATAGAAGTAAGTTGTGGGACCTCCCTGGTGACACAGTGGTTAAGAATCCATCTGCCAATGCAGGGGGCATGGGTTCGATCCCTGGTCCAGGAAGATCCCACATGCCGCGGAGCAACTAAGCCCGTGTGCCACAACTATTTGAGCCTGCACTCTAGAGCCCACGAACCACAACTACTGAAGCCTATGTGCTCTAAGGCCTGTGTACCACAACTACTGAGCCTATGTGCTGAACTACTGAAACCCGTGCACCTAGAGCCCATGCTCTAGGCAAGAGAAGCCACTGCAATGAGAAGCCCACGCAATGCAACAAAGAGTAGCCCCGCTTGCTGCAACTAGAGAAAGCCCACGTGAAGCAACAAAGACACAACACAGCCAAAAATAAATTAAAAAAAAAATTTTTTTAAATAAGTTGTAATTTAGGTTATCAATACAAAAATAATGACACAAAGAGACATTTGTAGTAGCCCTGTACTATTTCTCAGGCATATATGGCAAAAAAAGAAAAAAAGGTGCTCAAGAGTTAGGCAGTAGAATTATACCCCCACATTAAGTATCCTAAAATAATACAATTAAAAACTATTTGTGAAGTGTAGGTTCTAGCTCTTAGCAGAAACCTAACACAAAACCTAAGCTAATAAAACATCAAATTTTGGTATTTTATGAGAATACATTAAAGCTCCACTAAATTTCACTTAAAAACACTTCATACAATCAGAATGAGATAGATTCAAAGTACTAAGCTGAAAAGCTGTCGTCAATATACTGTTAAAAGAAAGCAACTGTAGAATAACATTTTATAGTTTATAAAAAAGAAAAAATATATATACTCAAATGAGATTAGAGAAAGATGTGAAAAGATACACATCAACCTGTTAAAACTGGTTACTTCAGGAAATTGATAAAGGAAAAAGAGGAAGAACAAATGATTCTCTCCTTTTTTTGGACATACTTCTTTCTGTATAATTTGCCTTGCTATATAACAAGCAAGCATTTGTAGTTAATTTTTAAATGGAAGAGAAAGAGAGAGATGTGTTCTTAAACTCCAGCCATTCAGCGATCAACCTATTTCAAGATGTGCTTCTACAGATGTAATATTTATTTTGTAAGTATAACTTAATACTAACATATTAAATATTCAATAAAACTCAGTAAACTTCTCCCTGCATCTTCTCCAAATAGGGAAGCAGCACACTCTCCTAAATTGACTTGGCTGAATAATGTTATGCTAATCCTTTAGTATCTTATTAATTTTAAATGGGTACATATATAAACTCATGTTCAACAGGAAAATACTACAAAGCATTGTCACAGATGGCTTGGTTTCTCAGTGGATAGTAATCTCACATACCGTGAAACGACAACCTATTATTACTTTAATATTAAGGTCAACAGCATTGTTTTGTATGCAGAACTCAATATTCCAAACATCTGAAAGCCTTTAGTCAGACCAAAATGTCATGAAAATGTTATGTCAGGACTGAAGAGATTGATGTCATTTAAAAAGTATTAATGCTGCAATACTTTAGTGCTATTATATAGCCTTCAAAAATTAACAAGAAACTAACTTCATACCTTGTTAAAGGTAGGTAATTTCTAGCCCCTAAACTGCATTTTCTTATCAACTGGTATTTTTTATCAGCACAAATATAGATTTTATAAGAAGGAAACTTAAGCTTACATATGGTTATGAAAGCAATGCAAACGGTTTCACTGAAACCACATTAACCACAATAAGACTTCTTAATAGAGTCAATGCATCAATTCCCTCATATTCATGACTCACTGGTACTAGAAAAACCAGTTTGCATTCAATTTACTTACTGGAGATTGTAAGAGCATCTACCTACACACAGAAAGACAGTTTCAGGACAGGCAAAAGAAAAGGTGACCCAGGTAATGCAAATTAAAAGGATGCTTCACACCTGTGATTACAGAAAGACTCAAATAATGACATTCTCTTATAAAAGCCTAAAATACTTCAACTTATCTTACCCCCAAGAAATAAAGTCCTAAAGCACATAAAATGTTTATTAAACAATTCCTGGGTATACTGCATTATCATCTTAGTATAACACTAAATGAAACAATTCAGCAATTCATCACTTACAGAATGGTTATTACATACAAACACTGCACGAGATACAGTAGTGATTACAATACATACCTTGTCTTTAAGGAGCTTATAATAAAGTATGATAATGGAACATGCTCACAAATGGCCAGAACCTTTCTCAACCTAAGTTATTTCATCTGAGTCACAAAAGAGAGAAACTGACTTGAGCACTATTTTCTCAATTCTTTCAAGGATGGCACGTAACTAATACCATTCTAGATACATATGATGGATGGCTTAGGGTGTAATGGAAGAAAAGAATCAAAAGGCAGACAAAGTATGGAAGATAACATGCCATGTTCCAAACTTTGTATTCTTGCTGTTGGATCAGTCAGAACCCTCAAAAATTTTTAAGCACGGAAGTAACATAATCAGACATGTAAAATGTTACTGTATAGCAATAGTATAAATGGAGAGAGAGAACTGGAAACAAGAAGACAAGCTATGAGACTACAGAAATAATCTCAGCCTCCAGCGTAATAATGTCCTGAAAACCACAGGATCAGAAAGGATGAAAAGGTACTGGAGTTCATAAAAAACAGGGCTAAGAATAGGAGAAGTTGCTGTCTCCAAGGCTTTCACCCAGGATGAGGGGAAGACAGTGATAACATGAAAAAGTGTTAGAAACATAGTAGTTACAGGTTATAAAGAAAGAAGAATGGCTTATTTCTTAAAAAAAAAAAAAAAAAAGCACAATTACGTTTTTCTATGTCTTTAACTATGATAGATGTATTTTAGAATATTTTTTATTTTAAAATAAATTAGAACCGTAATTAAAAACCAGATTTTAAAGCATGTATATTCCTGTATCACTTCTTCAAAATACTAACAAAACCAGAAGAAACTTTAAACAACTTGATGTCTTAGAAATAAAGAATCCTACCATTTAAGCGCCAGAACCAGCTTATTAAGAGATGTCTGTAGGTAAGTCTTAGTCCTCCAGAATACCCTGTAAGACTGATCGTTTACCCACAAAGAGAATAAAAGACTGAGATCAGACCAATGAATGAGCACAGTATATGTAATGTTAGCTTGTTCTGCTGAGAATCACTGTAAATTCTCTTCAAATATAGTTCTTATTGTAGGAATGATCCATCAATAAGCTATCACCAGCCTTTAGCCAACGCTTTAAGAAAAAGTTTCCCTAAGAAAAGAGAATGACAAATTTTATGTCATTGTCTAAAAGTGAAGAAATTAGAAGGAAGATTGTTGCAGAAATGCACAACAAGAATGTAAGATCTTTTCCTAACTGGTCTTGAAATTAAACTTTGAATATGAGGACATGAATATGGGGTGAAATGCAGAAGACACCTTAAGACTTCAAATGTGTAGTATGTTTCCCCGACCGACTTCTCCTGTCCCTCAAAAAAGCCTTGAATAGCTAGGGCATTAGCACTATCAACTCAGAAGCACAAGAATCTTTACCTGCAACCCAATCAATGTTCATAAACCCTATTCTAAAATGTGTGCTAAAAAAATTTTAATGGAAAACAGATGACGTGTTTATTTCCCCTTCTGTCCTCTGTGAGACAATGTGATCACGCTATTGCCCACTTTAGTAGTCAAACTACTCAACATCCCAAAATAGGAAAATAAATTCACTTATAGAATGATTTTGAAATGGCAGGGATGTTTACCGAATTCTCTGAAACAGCAAAAGCATCTGCTTTCTGAAAAAAGAGAGGCAGAACAGCATAAGCAGTAAGAGCAAAGCTTTAGTGTCAGAGAGTCCTTGGCTCAGATTCCAGCTCTGACACTTGTGAGCTTTGCTATGTCTCAATTTCTTTATCTATAAAATGGGGATTATAACACTACATAAACAAACCTGTGAGGTAAAATCAGATCAGTCCTTTCCACACCTGGCTGGTCACCAGAACTGCCTGGAAAACTTATTAGAATCATAATATCCCAGGCCCCATTCCATACTTTCAGGGGCGTGGTCCAGGAATTTGTATTTCTTAACAAATTCCCAAGATGATCCTTACATACTGGTCACAACTTGGAAATCAAGGGGAAATTTTTATGTATTTTTTGTATATTTTTTTATATATATATTAATACATCTATGTAACTTACCAGTACTCTAGTACACTGTAAATGTTCAATTAATGCTTGATACAATTATCAATCATTTTTTTGAAGTACAAATAAAACTGAGTATTTTGTAACAAGATGGCCACTAAGTAATCTTGCAGAAGTAGTCTGCATAAACCTCTCACCAAAAATGAGACTTACAGCATGACTCTATACCGTTTCAAACAGTGAAAGATGACATATATGAAGTTCCACACTGATGACAATGCTACTTTTCCACAACACAGTTTATGACAGAAGGAAAGCATAAAGTCAGGCATGTCTTAAATTTTTCATAACAAAGCCTGACCATTCCAGGTCATTCCTTCACAAAACCTTTTTAAGTTCATTCCTTATTTTTCAGTAATTCATACAATTCATGCAAATTCACTAGAGAACAACACAAACACTCAGTAAATGTGTACAATAACATTAACCATTGCAACAAATATCTAAAACCCACAGAGATGGATACTCATTGAACATTCCTAGTCCTTATTTATGAGTAATAATGCATCTTTCCTTTTTAAAAATCCAAACCCTTGAATTAATTAGCATTTCTAAATAAAGTGGCCTCAAATATATGTTATCCAGCCCTTTAAATAAAAATGTCCAACCACACTTTTTTACCAATATTTTATAAAAATCAATGTTATCTATAGGATTACATTATTATTTTTAAAGTTCTATTAAGAAACTTAACAAATTTGTTTCTAAATGTAGTTTCCAGTTTGTTTCTATCATATCACAAATCCAGGGCAAATTTAGACACTTAAATACTCTTTCTTTTTTTTTTCTTTTCTTTTCTTTTGTGTTAAATTCACAACAATTTAATCACTAATTAGAGACAATATAAGAAAACAAAACAAAAAAAAGTAGATCTCTATGAAGCAAACTGACTACTTTGCAAAATCATGTACAGGAAATAATCATTTTTGAAAATAGAATTATATAAGCCCAAGGTGGCATCGTTATTTATGTCATTACAATCTGCACAAATATATTTAAAATAGTCTTTGCACAAATATTTGTTGTACCCACCATCAAAGTAAGTAAAATGGAGCTTCCTAAAACCCCCTATCAATATATTTTATGTGCCAAATTTAATTTGCATTTGTCCATAACTCTCCTTTTGAACCAGCATCACAGACTTCTGAATTGATATGATTACATTCAAACTGGAGGTTTAGAAGGAAGTTAGCTCCCACATTTATTTCTGCTGGTGATCCTAATAAAGGCAACTGCTCTTAGGTTACTGAAAGAGACAGTTTCACAAATCAATGCATGTTACCAACAGTAGATACTCATTCTGTTAAATGTAGATATTAAATAAAAAACAGTTACCACCAACAGAAAGTAAAGTGTATTCTATGGACACTTTGGAGTAAACTACATATATTTATTAGGCACTAAATTTTTTAAATTTTAAAGAACTTCTTAAAGTGATTTTTAACAAATCTACAAGTTATCTACTAATGTTAAAAGTTAAAATATTTCAGCTGTACAAAATAGTGTGTTTACCTAATTTACTAAATGAGGAGTTTTACCTTTGGGCTTATTTCTTCATATACACATCTTACAAAGATTACAGGGATCAATGATCTAATGCCAACAGATTGCTTCAAGCACTGAGAAAGGAATATGTTATGTAAATAAAGCTTGAAGTGAAGAAGTTGTTTTGGTCATTAAATTATAAGACTTTACCATTTTCTTCTATCAAGTTTTAACCATTAATCCTAGTGGTATTAGAGAAACAAAGTTAAACCAAGAGATCCAGAAGGCTGAGGTAATCTGATCTTAAGAGTCAAAAGAAACACAAAAGAAACACAAAAAGACATCTCAAGCAATTAAACCAAAAGTTATCACGTTTCCTCTGCCTGTAGAATAATAACTACTTATATTAAAAGTCCTTGTAAAGCACTGAGTCAGCTCCAACTGTCCACATGACAGAGAGTGAGGAAAACTTCATGAATTTGACTACCTACCCACCACACCTATATTTTCAGATATATTCGGTGTCGAGGGAGGGAGAATCAAGAGCATTAAAAAAGTTTTCAGACTTCAGTACACGTTTCATATGCTGCAAATAAAAATATATATACTTGGAACTACAAACAACACATGATGAGAACTGTTGCTCCTCTTCCCAGAACAAGAATTTTATAGATACATCCTCTTGATGCCTTTGTGAAACTTCTCTACCCCACATTCTTGGTTACCTTACTGGGTCCCTCACCATGGTTAAAAGGATTTTTTGGCAAGTAGTTTTGAAAAAGACACAAAAACTTAGGAGTGGAGGAGAAAATAGAAGGGAAAGAAAGGGCTATGATATCACTTCTCCATCATCAATTACTTCTTAAGAAAGACAGCAGAGTATATCCCACATTTTGAAGTACTATGACAGTAAAACTCCAAAGAAGAACAGAAATGGGAATACTCTTTATTCTACTCCACTTCAACCCTTAAACTTAGGACACAGCAAATTAATAAGTTTGCAAAATTAGCTATAGTTCCCATGACAATAAATATTCAAAAGTTAACCCCAAAGGAAAATGATTTGTAACAATCTACTGTGGTTTCACCACAGTAGTATTTCTTTAAAGCGTAAAATCTAAAACAACGTAAAGTACAAGACAATAACTTACTTGAGTTGGAACAAGCACAGGAGGATAAGCCATCTTATGATGCCTGTACACCCAAAATGCACAAATGACAATCCCCGCAATTAGCATAAGTGGCACCAAAGAATAGAGCAAGATGTTGTAATAGGGTGGTTTTGGTGTAACTGGATTCGAAGTAGCTGTGGAAAAGAGGAGGAAGAAAACCACTCAGATTTGGTCGACAAAATTTCACAATAAATATTTATTATAGCATCAAATTTTAGGAGAAAAAATAAAGAGTAGAAGATGGGAGTAAATTATTCCATCAACACAAACATGCTTTGTTTTCAATCTACTAGTTGAACAGACATATGCATTTTCCCTGTGAACTTACGCTGTGTGACTTCCATCTCCGGAAAATAAGAAAACCTTTCATTACACATATTGCCCTCACAGCAACAAAAATATACTTCAGGGCTATCTTTTTTTTCTATACAATCAGTCCTATAAACAAAAAGAGGAGAAATAATTAAAATCGACATTATTACTCTGAATCTACAATAGGTGTTTTTCTAAAGTTCTCAGAGATAAAATAATGAATAAGTCATTTATAGTCAACTTTGAGATTTTTATTAATATTCAATAATCAATTCTTAAAAGTCAAAAATGTTCCTTGAATCCTATTATTAAATCTCATCAGAAAAATAAATCAACAGCTGATTTTATAACAATCACATTGGCTCCTTGAAACCACTTCTTTAATTTGGTTTTTAATGATCAATCTAAGGCAACCATCTTTTTAATTGTTTGTTTAATTAGTAGAAAAGCTTGAAGAGGAACATAAAGCCAATGAAGAAGAAATTTGGTCTAAGGGTACTTTTACTCACAGGAAATATAGCTTTCCCATTTTATGAATACAAAAACTGAACACTATATATAAAAAACTGTACGTGTACACATATAAATACATACCTATACGCCTATGTATACATATAAATACACAGGCACAAAATAATTCGTGTTCATATCTCGTGGCAGAACATATTTCAACATCAGAGACCTAAACCAGGCTTGGGAATTAAGCCATTTTTGCAGGAGATTTAAATTCCCTGAACACAATGAACAGGGTTAAGGATAAGCAACAAGAGCAATATGTAACAACAAACATACAGGCCCTAGTAACTCAAAAAACTGACTGGAGGTGGGCTGACTTAAGGGGTAGGGGGAGGCAGTCGTTTATATAGGACCTGAGTTACTGAAAAGATAGGGATTTAGCATCTAGATTAAATCCTAATCAACCACTAAAAAACTAGCTATAGCTAGTTTTTAAAATCAGATATTTAAATATTGCTAATAACATCAGGTAGATTTAAAGACACATTACAAATAAACTGTGAACTTTTATAATGGCTGTTAGAATAACAAGGTTGAATTTAACTCTAAAGGGAAAAGCTCAAGAAATTTCAGGGAGAAGGCAATTTTAATAAAATTAAACTTTGAAATAAAATCTATACCAATGTCTATTTAGTAGAAAGTAAAGGATAAATGAAAGCTAAATTTCTAACAATTTATAAAGAAAAATTTACAAATTTAATATTTAGAATCATGAATCAAATCATAGGTTAACGTGATTAAATACCTAGCCTAGTTAACTGAAGTAAATTATCAATACTTTTCGCCATTCAATTTCATTCTTTTTACCACTGTCTTTTCCTCCACACTTTGACATTTCTTGAATCTTCTTTTCCTTTCTCTTATTTATGTTACTACCTTTAATATTTGTTTTTTAATCAAATTCAGAACATAAAAGCAGAAACTCACATACTTTTAAATTGGCATTTAACCCCTAGAAACAAAGCTGATGTAGTAATTATCACTGTAAGAGCAGGCATTTGCACTGAACAACTCACTCACATTATCTAGCAAAGTATAATCTCCAGTAATACTGGTTTTAGGTGAGAAGCACAGTAGCATTTTACAATAAAAAGAACAGGGATCCCTGATTTCAACTAATTAATAAAGACAGTTTTGAATAAAGATGACCTCCAAACCTCATTTTTTCCCCAACTTCTTCCTCAATTTTTCTTTTTCTATAAATTGAGATATAATTCGCTATAACATTATATTAGTTTCAGGTGTACAACCTAGTGATTGGATATTTGCATATATTGTGAAATGATCACCACAGTAAGTCTAGTTAACATCTCATCACCACAGATACAAATTTTTTTTCTTGTCAATTGAACTTTTAAGATTTACTTAAAAGTTGCTAAGTTCCTTAGCAACTTTCAAATATACAATACAGTATTATTAACTATAGTCACCATTACATCACATCCCCCATTATATCCCCAGGACCTATTTGTTTTATAACTGAAAATTCATACCCTTTTGACTCCCTTCACCCATATGTCCACCCCTCACCCCCGGCCTCTGGCAACCACCAATGGTTCTCTCTATATATGGGTTCTTTTCTTTTTTTTCTTTTTCTTTTTTTTAAAGATTCCACATACTAGTGAGATCATATGGTATTTGTCTTTCTCTGTCTGATTTATTTTACTTAGCATAATGCCCTCAAGGTCATCAGCGTTGTCGCAAATGGCAAGATGTTCTTCTTTTTTATGGCTGAAAAATAGTTCATTGTATACATAGACCATATTTTCTTTACCCATGCAACGACTGACAGACACTTAGGTTGTTTCCACATCTTGGATATTGTAAATAATGCTGCAATAAACATGGAGGTGCATATATCTTTTCAAGTTAGTGTTTTCGTTTCCTTTGGATATATACCCAAAAGTGGAACTGCTGTATCACCGCTATTTTTAATTTTCTGAGGAACATCTATACTGTTTCCCTAGTGGCTCTACTTACTCTTTCATAACAGCAAATATCACTTAATTATCACCTCTGTCAAGAAAGAAGCTAATAATCAGAAATACAGCTAAAATGTATAATTACAGAGTAATAACCCCCGGAAAATTCAAATATGTAGAAGTATATCCTAAATATATACCTAAATGACCATTTTAATTTTCACCAAAAGTGGAGCTAATTCAATTTTCATGAGTTTATTCAACACATTTTACTACTAATCACATATGTCCAATCAACCACAGATTCGTGGTAATCTATTAAAGCCCCTGAAAGTGGATCAGGATGTAGCTAGAGTTCCGTGAGTGTATTAGTTATTTGGCTCCAAAAAGTCTGGTTATCTAGGATTCTGTACCTTCTGCAGTCATCAGCACCCACCCTCAGTGAAAATCCTGTGGCCCAGGCAGTTTAAGTGATCGGCCAAACATCTAGGGACACCTTGCAGAAAGATCACAGGCAGTCAATGACATATCCACTATATTTTATTTCCAACAGAATAAAACAATTTAAACAAGATTTTTTAAATAAAATGTAGCTTTCTATGAGAATTGTGTTAGTTCTGATGTAATTCTGAATGTCAAGTTAAAATGTCTCTTGGGATAAAGAACAAAGGCCTACTCTGCAAGGAAATGTAGTGAGATCAATTTCTTCCAGATACATAAAGAGGGAAACTAAAAGGAAATTAAATACTATGATTAAGCTTTATTCTCCTTCAGGATAGATTTTCAACAGATATAGTCTCTCTTAAAGCAATTTTAAAAATCCTTCTTCCTTAAGATTGGTGTTTAAAAAAACCTATAACCCTACAACATATGGAAAGAAATGTTTCTTATCTAAAGTTCTCACTACTTGATAGATTATTCAAAGTATATTAAAGATAAAACATAAACATGCTATATATTTTTTTTACTTTAAAATATATATCTTGTCATTACAACATGTTATAATGGTCTTCATAATCCCATCTTAAAAAAGAAACATTTAAGTGAAAATCCATGCATTGATCTTTCTCCTTTTAAAAAAATGGGGGGAGGGAAATGGAGGAAATGAAAATTATTCAACACTATCATAAAAAAATAAAATGTGTTCTTACCTGTCATAGCAGTTGATATCATCCAGCCAACAACCTTGCTTCACTATTTCAATGGAACCAGAAATATTCTTCCAGGTAGCAAAACAATGCCGCCGTTTGTCTTTGTCACCATAACAGGATTCAACACCAGTTCGATTGGTTCTATCTCTTTCCCAATTAGCATTATAGAAAATACACTCCTGAGTTTCTGATCTACCAAGTATAGCACCTATAAGATAATAAGACGACAACTTTTAATATAACTGTATTTGTTCCTAAACAGATCGTCTCGTCTCCCAGTATATGAAACTTCAAATCTTCCTGAAATGTCAATAATTTACTGCCTTACTAGTGTTATAACATTGGGTTCAGCTTTCCAGGTCAATCTCTGTACTTTAAGTATAATAAACATAATAATAAAAAGCAACCACATATATCACAAGGTTTCTCTGTAAAAGGCCAGTTTCACTTAAGAATGTCCTTGATGGAAAGCAGTACAATTGTTAACTTTTTAAAAATCTTGACCCTTGAGTAGACTTCTTCTCAATATTCTGTGTGACAAAATGGGAACTAACCAAAAGCACTGCTGCTACACACTGAAGTACAATGATTACCTCCAAAAAAGCCCTTGCATGATTGAGTTGTGAACTAAACCAACCAAGGCTATTCAGACGAGTATTTGGCAGAAATTTTCCCAAAATGAACCAAGTAAACCTGTTATTTCAAGAAAAACACCTGACAGTATGCACTGCCAATAATAAAATATGAGTTTTCAAGCAAAAATAAGAATTTTGGGAAATTTGTATTTACCACCACCATTAGCCTGACACCTTCCCAATACTTAAAGAATTTCTGATGAGTGGTGATATTAACAAATGTGACTTCTAAATACAGAATAATGAGATGTGCCAATATTTAGAAAGTCTATATAATTCAGAGAACCAATATTTTCCAAGTGAATTATGTATGACGTTTGAAAAACACTCATGGGCAAAAAATCCATACAAAGTTCAAGATAACCAAGTAGATTTTAATGTTACAGAGGACAAAAAGTTCATTAGCGGTTTCAGATTCCACACTGTAACTAACTTTTAAGAAACTATCTCTTGTCTTACATGGAAAAGCAAGGGAACTGGAATACCCAAAATAATTCTGAAAAAGATGCACAAAACAGAATTCATACTGTTTGTTTTTTCGTTGGCCGCACTGCGTGGCTTGTGAGAGATCTTAGTTCCCCACTCAGGCGTTGAACCCGGGCCATGGCAATGAAAGCGCCTAGTCCTAACCACTGGACCACCAGGGAACTCCCCATATTACTTGTTTTTAAGACTTTTACTAAAGCTTCGGCAATCAAGACAGTGTGGTCTTAGTGAAAAGACAGACACACGAACCTACGGGACAGGACAGAGAATCCAGAAATAGACCCATACACATACGGTCAATTGATACACAGCAAAGGTACCAATGCATTTAGCAGAGAAAGTCAACAACTGACGCTGGAACAACTGAACATCTATATGCAAAACGAAGAACCTCACCTCATATCAACTCATAGCTCATGCTATATACAAAAATTAACTCTTAACACATCACAAACTCAAAATAAAACCTAAAACTATAAAATTTCTAGAAAAAAATGAAAAATATGGTGACCCTAAATTATGAAAGATTTCTTAAAACACATGAGCTACAAAAGAAAAAACTGGTAAGTTGAACTTCATTAAAATTGAAACTTCTCTTTGAAAGTTAAGGAAAAAAATTCAGACTGGGAGCAAATACTTGCAAAGTATATACCTTAAAAATAACTGATATTCAGAAAATATAAAGACCTCTCACAACTCAACAATATGAAAACATACTGCCCAATTTCTAAAAACTGAACAAGAGATTCAAAGACATGCTTTATCAAAGAGATATGAACGGGAAATACTACATAAAAAGATATTCAATATCACTAATAATCCACAATTATCTTAAAAAAGGATTAAAATATTCCTCACTTTTCTAACTATATATCTGTGTATGGCCAAATTTCCTTCATATCAAAACAACACAACAGATTGTTGTATCACGAACTGAGTGGAAAAAACAGATATAAGAATCCAGTTGTCTTCTACTAAAACAATTATAAAGAGATCTGTAACAATTTCACTAATTTTTTTTGTTGTCTTGGAAAATATTTTTCATAAAAATCTATTCTTTTGTTAACATATAATGGATTTATTGTCACTTCTAAATAACTTTTTAAAAAATTTTCTGCCTTAATTTCTAATATGATGAATACTTACAGATACAAACCACATAAAAACTCTTTGGGGTAAGTCTAAAGAAGTTCCGAGACCAAAAAGTTTGAGAACTGCTGCTCTACAGTGCTCTAGCACAGAGATATAATTATAAGCTGATAAAATCTGTGGCAGTAATGGTGCTGTGGACTCCTCAACTACGGAAGAAATAATAGTGTGAGCGGACATGTAAACTATGGCTGGTAACTCTATGTCCATCGTATTTTATAAAAGAAGGGCTGCTACTACTATTCATCTGTATATAAACAGTAGCCATTTTGTAAATTTTATTCCTTTTCAGAAACCTGTTGAAAATAACAGCAAATTAAGTTTCCTCCTTTACTAAATAACCACAAAGCAATCATACTCTGCCCACATTATCTCAAAACAGGGGATGGCAAACTTTTTCTGTAAAGGGCCAGAGAGTAAATATTTTAGCTTTTCCAGGCCATATGGTCTCTTTCACAACTACTCAATTCTGCCACTGTAGCACAAAAGCATCCAGAGGACAGTAAATGAATAAGCATTGTTACATTCGAATAAAACTTTATTTACAGACAGTGAAAATTAAATTTCATGTAATTTTTACATGTCACAAAATACTATTCTTTTTTTGATTTTTTTTTTTTTCCAACCATTTAAAAATGTAAGTATCATTCTTAGTTCACAGGCTGGATTTGGCCCACAGGCTGTGTGGTCAGCTACCTCTTTTTTTTTTTAAGATTTTCTTTTTTTGATGTGGACCATTTTTAAAGTCTTTATTGAACTTGTTACAATATTGCTTCTGTTTTAAGTTTTGGTGTTTTGGCAGCGAGGCATGTGGGATCTTAGCTCCCCGACCAGGGATCGAACCCACACTCCCTGCAGTGGAAGGTGAAGTCTTAACCACTGGACTGCCAGGGAAGTCCTGGTCAGCTACCTCTCGAAACAACACCCTAATTTCCACAGTCTAGCTAACCTGCCTTTCGTTTGTTTCGTTTGTTGGGGAGGAGTCTTCTGTGAACTATCACTTGTGTAATTCATGTTAAAAACCACTATTAATTATTTTTAATTTCCAAAAGAAGACTCCACTGAAGCATAGGAACAACACTTGAACTAAATAAAACTGACCTCCCAACATTGCCTATAACAAAAATGCCAAATAGGTTTTATCTTTGGCGTCAATTCCAATCAATTAAGAGTGGCTGCCAGGAGCCATGTACTGAGAAAGATTTTGAGGTAAAGGGTTTTGAAATTAGTACAGAAGGAAGCGGGAAAACATCAGTATCTTTTCTTTGTCACTTCTGGTCTTGAAAAAAGATAAACAAATGACTATTTTCTTTATTTATTTTAATACTTCTAGCCCTACTTCTTAATATTTAATGGTAAGTTAAGATTTCAGATGATTTTCTAGATCTAGACTATCACTTGATTGATATTATCCATAGATAGAAAGAAAACTGCTTAACGGGGAAAACTGACAACCTTGCCACCCCCCTCCTCAAGCTGATTGGGTAATCAGTCTCTATCCATCACGTCTCCAACTGACCACTAAATATGATAACATGATAATTGTAAAAATAAACCAAGTTATATGTATTTTTATGTTAAGCTCACATAGTGACTTTAAAGGTGTAGTTCTAAAAAGGATGACAAAAGTTACCTATATTTACTAGTTTTTAAGAGCATCTCCCAATTTAAAATTTTCTGAAACTTTAAATTTCTACCATAGGTTTATTCTAACAAAGTAATTCCAAATAGTTAATATGACTTTCAAAAGAAATAAATGAACATAAAAGGTCTGTGTGCAGGGTTTATTATAATGGTTCTTAACAAATGATGTGCATCAGAATCCCCTATGTGTTTTCTTGAATTCATGTTTGAGTGCCATTTTGTATGCCCTAGGAATGAGTAGTTGAAAAGTACGTGGGGGGCAGCGGGGAAATATATAGATGTATAGATATTGTATGTATGTTTTCTCTTCTCCTTTTGGCAAAGACCCACTGGTGATCTAATGTTCCTCCCCAGTGAAGTACCACTGGCTTAGTAGACTGTGACCTGAACTTGGAATTTAGTTTACAAACTGTGACCTTGAACAAGTTACCAAACCTTTCACAGCTTTGTTTCCATATTTGATTCAATTTCCCTAATAAATCCATAATTGTTATGGATAATTCCATAGTTTCATAACTCACACTCAGGCAAGTTATAGCAAATCAGTAAGTCTATTCACAGAATTTAGTATCAGAATTATTTTAGATAATAGTTCTATTACTAAAGTACTGCTTATACATAATGACTCACACTGACCATTTCATTTTTCCTACCATTTAAGAAAGAAAAAAAAAGAAATACACAGGACCTGAAATTTGTTAGAACATTTGGCCATGAAGTAGGCCTGTAAAAGTCATACTCAAAATCTGAAATACTCCTCCCATGAGGAAAAAGTAAATTTTACCTACTGCAACTGCATCTGAGGACAATTAGGGTTTTGTTTTTTGAAAGCATGAAGTATTAAAATAATACACCAACACTAATTTTACACAATCTCTTCCAGAAAAAGATGAAGAGGGACTACTTAACTAATTTTCTGAAGCCAGTATTACCTTGATACAAAAACCAAAGACAGAACAAAAAAGAAGAGGGGTAATACAGACCAGTATCTCTCACTAACTTAGATGTAAAAGCTCTCAGGAAAATTTTAGCAAACAAAATCCAAAACTGTATTTTTTCAAAGTAATACATCACAACCAAGTACAATCTATTCCAGGCATGTAAGGTTGGTTTGATATTCAAAAATCAGTAAATGCAATCTGCCAAATAAACAAACTAAAAGAGAAAAATCATATAGTCTATCAGTATAACAGGAATAGATGGAAACTCCCCCAAAGTCACAAACAGCACCTACAAAAAAAACCTACAGCCAACATCATACTTAATGGTGAAAGACTGAATGCTTTCCCTCTAATATCAGAAACAAGGCAATAATGTCTACTCCCACCACTTTTATTTAACACAGTACTGAAAGTTTTAGCTCTTGCAATAAGGCAAGAAAAAGAAATTAAAGGCATACCGATTGGAAAAGAAGATATAAAACTGTTTCTATTTGCAGATGAAATGACTGTCTATTTAGGAAATTCCAAGGAATCTTCAAACAAAAAAAAATGGTAGAACTAGTGAGTGAGTTCCGTAAGATCACAGAATACAAATCAACACACAAAAATCAACTGTGTTTCTTTATACTGACAATGAACAAGTGGAACTGAAATTAAAAATTAAAAGTACCAGTTACAATTGCTCCTAAGAAAATAAAATACATACAGTCTAATAAAACATATATAGGATTTTTATGATGAAAAGTTATAAAATGTTGATGAAAGAAATCAAAGAAGACCTAAACACTTGGAGAGACATACTGTACTCATGGATTGGAAGAGTCAACATAATAAAGATGTCAATTTTCCCTAAACTGATATATAGGATTAATCCAATTCACATCAAAATCTCAGCAAATTTCTTTGTAGACACCTAAAAGAGCTTATTAATGTGTTGAAAAAGAATAATAAAGGGAGAAATCACTCTTCTTGGTGTTAAGGCTTACCATATAGTTGCAGTAGCATGACAGTGTGGTACTACTGGTGGAGACAAAGACACAAAGAGCAGTGGAACAGATAGAGGACCCAGAAACAGACCCATACGAATATGCCCAATTAATTTTTAACAAATGAGCAAAAGAATTTTAAAGGAGGAGAGATAGCCTTTTCAATAAATGGTGCTGGAACAGTGGACATGGTTCAAGCAAATATTTCTTAAATGCCCTCCCCTTTGCAATCTATCTAACAGTTTCTGAAAGCCCAGCTCTTGCAAAAAGCCTCCCAGGCTAAATCTCACATATGTGACAATTTTCAAGTTTTCTCATCAGAACTCCTCCTTCCCACAAAATGCACACTACTTGCAATCCAATATAAAATATTTTATATTTATTCATTGTTTTTAGTTAGTTGTCTATGTAAGTCCTTTCATACATCAGAATGCTATTGGATCTAAGACTGTCTTACTTGCCCTCCAAACATAAACAGTACTTAATGAATGATTAAAATGTAAAAATGTGATGTGACAACTGAATTTTAAAAATCCACCAACTAGGGCTTCCCTGGTGGCGCAGTGGTTGAAAGTCCACCTGCCGATGCTTGAATAAAAAAAAAAAAAAAAAAAAAAAAAAAATCCACCAACTACTACTGCACCCCCATCTCCTTTGAAACAGATAGATGGAATTAAAGAGTCTTTTACAATTATGAACTGTATTAATTTCTTATCTGATTAAGATGACACTGTTTTTCACGGTCCTGTGACCAGCCTCATCCTATCACAATTTTCCTACGGTATGCAACCAACATTAAACAGAAAGAAAAGAACTGTTTTGACAACTTACAAATCTGAGGCTCACTTCTGGAAAAGTATTTTAATGCTGTCTGAAACTATCAACAAGTCATTGAGAACACAGTATAAACAGGCTACTACTGAATGCCTTCCCTAACCTTGTGCCTCCCAAAGGCAACTTAGTCTGCTAGGAAGGGTTAATGAAGTTTCAAAAATAATAAATACAACATGAAAAGCAATTCTTGTTTTCCCTTCACATGTCACTGCTTCCCACCACTCTAGGGGTAGAACACATGTCCAAAGAGAATCAGCTATGGAAGGCAGATCAAACTGAATGATGCTTTTAATCAAAAACATTTTATAGTACAAATAAAATAAAATTGTATCAAAACATTGATACAACCCTCATGCAACCCTCAATATGACGGATACCCTAATTTTCCCCAATGAGAAGATATTTTAAAAATCTTTTGACCAACTTGAAATATACAAACCTTTCTATATTTGTATGAAAAGCCTAATGTATACTTATTTTAACTCATTAATTTAGTTTTATGAATGTTTTAAAATCATGAAGCACAAAACTTTTAAAAACAATTTTGTTCAAACTTCACATACGTCTTTCAACAAGTGTCATCTCATTACCTTCTTTTTGAGTCATTTAAAAGTAACAAAACTTGAATTATCTTCATTTCCGTTTAAGTTGTTTGAGAAACAGCACTTTTTGAAGTCATATAGAATATTTTCACTGGAAATGTTTCTCCAAGCCACAAACTTCCACTCCCGTAATACTAAGACACTGTTTTTTTCCCATTGCTCTATAGGTATATATTGTGATGTTCATAAAGTACTTACAATATTGCTCTTAAAAGTGAGATTTTAAAGGTTTTTTTTTTTACAACCTTTGTGAATAGTTTACAACAAATTATGATAGTTAATCAACCCTCCCAAGAATAACTTCTTATCTGTTTGAACTCTTTATTCCCCTTTTCCCTTTTCCCTCAGGAAACTTCCATAAAAATTCAAAACTAGCACTGACTGGCATCATTTCAAGCCTGTCTTCTACAAACATTATTCTTCTATTCAAAATAAAATTATTGAGCAAGAGCCTCAAAATATTAAAAACTTTGCAAAGTCTCAAATATAAAATGACTTTTTCTGGGAATAATCTTTGAAGAAAACTTTGCTTTTATGTTGAACATATACAGATGAAAAAAACTGATCATATGCTTGTACTGTAAAACACCAAGATAAGGGCTATAAATAAATGCAGTAGGACTTTGGAGATGATAACCTGGACCTCCACTAGACTATGAGCTTCCAGAACAAGCCCTACTATCATTGCTGTATCAGCAGTACCTGGCACAGTACAGGCACTCAATAAACATGCACTATATCAATCAATTAACAAGGAAATGAAAAAAGAAGGTTTTATGGAGGAAAGGGGACTAAAGCAGGACTATTAAGGAAAGAGACAGAACTGAGCTAAACAGAGACAGCGAAGATCATGATCAAATAAACAGGGCTGTGGTTAATCAGTGTTTGACAAGATTGCTTTCGCTAAACATGAACGTTCCATATTCTTCAGTATTGGGTATAATCAAGGCAGATTTGCAAGACAACAAAAGTTAAGAACAGAAGTTATATTTTTAAGATTAACCTGAAAATCAGTAAACTGTGTTGGAATGGAAGGAAACTCAGCAAGCCATACTAACTACCCAATAAAAACCAGGAGTCTGTAATATCCATGCTTATCAGATGGCCACAGGTATCAAAAGGACTGGCAAATTAGGATATGGAGATCAAGTTTTTGCTTTATACAGTCTCCTATTTGGTCTAAGTGTAAGAAAGTAAGATGTAAGTGACCTGAATTAGGTATCTGGCTGTTGATAAATGTTTAGCTTACATCATCTTACAAAATAAAGCTTTATTCCATATATATTTACCCTATGTTTCCCTTTTTTGCTAACTCTCCTTCTGATGTTATGTTCTTACTGTCATGAAAGGTATGTATTGTCCGGGATAAGCAAGGTATCTTCAAAGATAAGGCACAACAGAAAAGTGGTTTTGCCTATAGCCACAAAATGTGTGGGCTACCTATAAATGCCCAGATCTCAAGATTGAAATAATTCTATGCAGTTCTCTGGCACTCATTCAAAATACAAATTACATCAAAACAGGTACAAGCAGATACAAGATTACCTAGACCGTATAAAACAGGTTTCTGATATTAGATGTTCATTTTGGGGGGAACAGGGAGATCACGTTGACTGCAGCTAGAGGCCAATACTCCCATCAGAACAAATGGACTATTTTTTCAATTGCACAAAAGCCAAAACTGGGCATAAACTTAGAAGAATAAGAGATAAAGGTAAATTCTCAGAACAGACATCCTAAAATAGATTAAGGAACCCCTCCCCACACACACACACAAAGTAGTTTCTACTAAAAACAACCTACAAGTCTCAATTACTCTGAAAAGACACTAGGTACATTAAGGGGTTTTAGTGCTTCATTTACTTGGGAAAATGCAGGCTTTCTTTTTAAGTAAATCATCAAACTCTGATGTAAAAACGGATCACTTCAACTGCTATGAAAGTAATGTGAAATATTACCCTTGAGGAACCAGCAGTATTAAGAGTGAGAAACTTAAAAAAACAAAACAAAACAAAACAACTCATCACAAAGTTTTCATCAAAGTAACATCTGGCAACTTAAAACCAGCAACTGAAGAAAATCAGCAATACTTATTAGAGAAGTTTTAAATAGCAGTACACTTCTATTAAAGGACAAGAATACAAACTGAAAACTCACTATATTAAATAACAGCTATGTCACAACTAGCCTTATTTTAAAAATCACCAATGGCCTTCATATTTATAACTAAGATGCTTAGTACTTAGAAGAGAAGAATTTAAAAATTCTTGTTTATTACTTCTATGTGTTGTGTAATTTCTTTAAAACTCATTTAAATAATTTGTTTTTATGCATCTATAAACACATCAAAGGTCTTCTGGTATTCCTTTCTTTTCTATATTAATAAACATCACAGTCACCTTCCCTATTTGGCTGCCCTGGGCTGTTTTTAAGTATTAGGAAAAAAAAGTAAAGTCCACAATGTCCCAAAAGACTTCTGATAAACAAGTTAGAAATATGAGGAAGGAGAATAAATTTTCAAATAAAATTTCTGGATGGCAATGCAACATTTTAGGACCTGTCAATCTATTTTTATTTTTATTTTTTTAAACTAAGCACCTTCCTACCACCAAACAATCACTTCCAAAGGAAAACACAAACACTTTCTGGCAATTTCCCTTGCCTGTTATACCCAGTACTATCAGTCTGACAAACAGTTCAAGATTCTGTCCACCTAGCTAAAGTAATATAAACTAAAAACAGAACTTATGTTGTATAAAATAAAAATATAAACACTGTACGTTGTAACACTAGACACAGTGTGTGCATACGTGGGTGTGAGAAGGAGAATAAAAGCAGATGTCAACATTTAACCACTGGTTATCTAAGGACTCCTAATGTTAATTCCTGAAAAATTACTAAGATAACCGCCTAAAATGTATTTTAACACTGTTAACTCATAAGTGACTGATTTTCCTCATATAGGTCCAAAATAAGTATATATCTACTTTTATACAGACCAGGGTTTGAAGAAAACATAAATTTCTCAAACCTCTCTCTTAAAAAGCCTTAACAAAATTTTAGAGGCCCAAAGAGAACACCAAATTTGAAATAGAATTTCCTTTTATAAAGGAGGCAAGCAAAACCTCTGTAAATAAAGCCCTTACAAATTTTAGTTTTTAATTCACTTAATTGTAGATCTAGTTCAATACAAAGAGGTTTAATAAGAGTTACCAGATCATGAAATGAAAAAAGGCAAAATATCAACTCTTAATTTGGAAATAGTTCTCAAACAACTGAGAACACAGTTTGATTATATTTAGTAAGTTTTTAAAAACACATATATTTACCAGCTTCACTCTTAAGAAACTACTGATCTTTTAGCTCTTAAAAAATTAAAATACTCAGTTAATTTTCTATGATATTTCTATAACTATTACCCTACCCTCCAAAAATGATTCATTTGCTACTTAATTCATTCATAAAGAGAAAAGGGGAAAGCCCTTAAAACGAATAACCCTTTAAAAAAAATCCCTAAATCACAACAATACAAAACATGCACCCTTCCTCTAAAACCCAGAGAAAACTAAGCAAAAATTTCAGGTAAACATTCTAAATCAAATGAATATTTGATTCTAGGTTACAGTTACTGGCCTCTTGTGTAAAAGTTGTAAAAGCTGTATTTGTAAAAGTCATGTTTGCCCATTTTAAAGATAAACACATCCATATAATACCTTTCAACAACTACCAAAGTTGTTTTAGATGTTGTTGGCTTGTCTGAATCTTATAAAAGAGTAGCAGGAATAGTAAAAACCAGATTAACACACTCATTCTTATTTAATATTACAAAGTATATTCTATCTAAATCTTTCATGTTTACAATTTTAAAACATTTCCTTCAAATCTCTTCTAAACTTGAAGAAAACATTTTTTTTCTTGAACACTTTAATAGACTTGCTATATTAATACTGCCCAAATCTAACAATTTTGTTCTTTGTTACTTACCACAAAAGAATTATTAATAGTATCTCAATGAAATTTTCCCTCCACAACTTAATGGAACAAAATATATATACTACAGGCAATAATTTTTACTATAAGTATTCATACTTCTCTGTACAGGCATACATCGGGGTTCGGGTTCCAGATAACTGCAACAAAGTGACTATCGCAATAAACCAAGTCGCACAAATTTTTTGGCTTCCCAGTGCATATAAAAGTTATGTTTACACTATACTGTAGTCTATTAACTGTACAAAAAGCAATATGCCTGAAAAGACAGTGTACATACCTTAAGTAAAAAATACTTTACTGCTAAAAAATGCTAACCATCACCTAAGCCTTCAGTGAGTCATAATCTTTTTGCCAGTGGAGGGTCTTGCCTTGATGTTGATGGCTGCTGACTGATCAGGCGAGTGGTTGCTGAATCTCTGGGTGGCTCTGGCACTATCTTAAAATAAGACAACAATGATGTTTGCCACATCAATTGATTCTTCCTTTTATGAATGATTTCTCTGTAGCAGGCAATGCTGTTTCATAGCATTTTACCCACAACAGAACTTCTTTCAAAATGGGAGTCAATCCTCTCAAACTCTGCAGCTGCTTTATAAACTAAGTTTATACAATATTCTAAATACTTTGCTGTTATTTCAACAATCATCATAGTGTCTTCACCAGGAGTAGATCCCATCTCAGGAAACCACTTTCTTTGCTCATCCACAAGAAATAAGTCCTTATCCATTCAAGTTTTATCATGAGGCTGCAGCAATTCAGTCACATCTGCAGGCTCCACTTCTAATTCTAGTTCTCTTGCTAATTCCATATCTGCAGTTACTTCCTCCACTGAAGTCTTGAACCCCAAGCCCCTCAATCTGTGAGAGCTGGAATCAACTGCTTCCAAATTCCTGCTAATGTTGATATTTTCACCTCTTCCCATGAATCACAAATGTTCTTAATGGCAGCTAGAATGGTGGTGAATCCTTTCCAGAAGGTTTCCAACTTACTTTGCCCAGATCCATCAGAGGAATCACTCACTATCTATAGCACCCACGGCCTTATGAAATGTATTTCTTAAATAATAAGACCTGAAAATTGAAATTACTCCTCGATCCATGGGCCACAAAATGGATACTGCATTAGCAGGCATGAAAACAACATAATCTCATTGAACATCTTCATCAGAACTCTTGGGTGACCAGGTGCATTGTGAGTGAGCAGTCATATTTGAAAGGAATCTTTTTTTTTTTTCCTAAGCAATAGGTCTCAATAGTGGGCTTAAAATATTCAGTAAACCATGCTGTAAACAGATGTCCAGGCTTTGTTGTTCCATTTATAGAGCACAAGCAGAATAGATTTAGCATAATTCTTAAGGTCCCTAGGATTTTCATAATGGTAAATGGCATTGGCTTCAACTTCAAGTCACCAGCTGCATTAGTCCCTAATAAGAGAGTCAGCCTGTCCTTTGAAGCTCTGAAGCCAGGCACTGACTTCTCCTCTCTAGCTATGAAAGTCCTAGATGGCCTCTTCTTCCAATAGAAGGCTGTTTTGTCTATACTGAAAATCTGTTCTTTAGTGTAGTCACCTTCATGCATTATCTTAGCTGGATCTTCTGGAAAACTTGTTGCAGCTTTTACATCAGCACTTGCTGCTTTCACCTTGCAGTTTGATGTTATGGAGACAGCTTCTTTCCTTAAACTCAGGAACCAACCTTTGCTAGCTTCAAACTTTTCTTCTGCAGCTTCCTCACCTCTCTCAGCCTTCAGAGAACTGAAGAAAGTTAGGGCCTTGCTCTGGATTAGGCTCTGGTTTAAAGGAATATTGTGGTTGGTTTGATCTTCTACCCAGACCACTGAAACTTTCTCCATGTCAGCAGTAAGGCTGTTTTGCTTATCATTTGTGTGTTCACTGGAGTAGCACTTTTAATTTCCTTCAAGAATTTTTCCTTTGCTTTCACAACTTGGCTGTTTGGCACAAGAGGCCTAGCTCTTGGCCTATCTCAGCTTTCAACATGCCTTCCTCACTAAGCTTAATCATTTCTAGCTTTCGATTTAAAGTGAGAGATGTGTGACTCTTCCTGTCACTTAAACACTAAGAGGCCACTGTAGGTTATTAATTGGCCTAATTTCAATATTGTTGTGTCTCAGAGAATAAGGAGGCCCAAGGAGAGGGAGAGAGATGAGGGAACAGCTGATTGGTAGAGCAGTCAGAATACACACAACATTTAACAATTAGTTTCACCGTCTTGTATCGGTACAGTTTGTGGTGCCCCAAAACAATTACAACAGTAACATCAAAGATCACTGATCACAGATCAGCATAACAAATAATGAAAAAGTGTGAAATATTGTGAATACTACCAAAACTTGACACAGAGACACGCTGTGAGCAAATGCTGCTGGAAAAACAGCACCGCTAGACTTGTTCAACGCAGGGTTGCCACAAACTTTCAATTTGTAAAATATGCTATATCCGTGCAGTAGTTAAGAAATTTGGTTTTCAAAGAGTAAAAGAGCAGCACGATAAATGTAGCACTAACAGTTTTCATCAAGTATCAAAGGAAGAGCAGAACATAGACATTCTAGACTAGTCTCCTTCAGAAAGCTTTCATATAAACCTCTATAAAGCACACTACTCATAGTCCACAAATTTTATCACCTTCGCTAATATAACTTGCATTTGAAATGTCATGTTTACATTGAAAACAAGGTATGTCTACTACAACAATAATCAATAGCTGGTAAGATTTCCTATCTAATGAATGATTTGTGTGTGTGTGTGGCTGCGACACCCAGCATGCGGGATCTTAGTTCCCTGACCAGGGATCGAACCTGCACCCCCTGCAGCAGAAGCGCAGAGTCTTAACCACTGGACCGCCACGGAAGTCCTCTATACGAATGATTAAACTATTTTCTAATAAGCCACCACCTACATACCCCATTAACAAAACCAGAAAAACTCCTCTTTACTTAAACTAATAGTAAAAGGAACTTTTTGCGTTCAGGAGTATGACAGACAACCTTGGAAATGTAGAACTGAAGAAGAGTAAATAACGTTAACCTATTTACTTTCAAATCTGATAGTGGAAGGGGGTTAACACATTGATACATCCTTGCTTATGTCCTAATAAGTTTAGTACGTTAAATGTCTTAAAAAGAATTGTTGGGCCCACCCTGAGTGCCATTCCATCATTTTTTCAACATCCTCCCACCCAGAAATGTTTATATCTACCATTTTCTTACGGAACAAAGATCCACAGAACCCTAACAACTATCAGGGCTGTTCCCAGTCTTTTATTTGTGAAACATTTAAACATGAGGTTAAAAAATTCTTATTAGTAAGCCACTGAAAGATACCAAAATAAGATTCAAAAAAGTTCAAATATAGGGCATTTTCCTCCAAGTTAAAAGCTACTTTTCCAGTGCCAGAAACTAATTAAGGACACAGCTGGCCAATGTGTAGGTTTAGGGCTACCCTAGAAATGGAAATCTGGGTTCAGACGTGTAGCAAAAAGCAAAGGAATTCAGAGACACAAAAACTTTAGCAATAATGCTACTGTTGTTGCCCTTTTTCATACTCAGTGATGTATTTGTGCACTGAGGAGATGGAGAAGGGACAGGAGCAACCCGAGATAAGAAAAGGATGGAGATAAAAAGCAGTTGAAAGGACATGGGGAACAACTGCAACCATCCGAGTTGTTCTCTGTTAAGCAGCTGGCTGGCTGGTGACTCAGGGGTCAACAATTCTAATCCCTGGCCTTCACTGAATCTGAAAACCAATTCCTGGTGGAATTTACACACCCTCTTCCCATTTCGCACTTATACCCACCTGCCCCAATTTTCAGTGAAGAACAATTTTGCTTTTTAAAAACAAACTAAGAACAGGGAATGACTGCAATAAAAGTTTGAGCCCAACAGGAACTTAAGTATCAATAGGTATTAAAAGCCTCATAAGCCTGATGAAGAGAATGGAAGTGATAAGCTGATGAAAATTATGTCCTAGGTGCCACAAAAATCTATGATCTCTCTTTAACATTAGCATTTTTCAAATATAAATTTATCACTTACAGCATATACCTAACACTTGAGAAGAGGTTTAGGAGTAAATACCTAAGAGAAAAGGCAGCAGCACTGGTGTAAGTAAAGAAAATGGGTTTTATCAAACCAATTTTTAACTTTTTACTTAGTCTGGTACTTAGGAATTTTAAATCTGTAATAAGCGATTTCATTAATTATACCATACAGTAAAAAGGGAAACCAAGAAGCCAGGGTAAGAGAAAAAAATTGAGATATATTACAAGAAAAACAGAAGTAACAGTGATTGAGCAGACTGCTTAAATAAGAAACAGGAAAAAGGACCAAAAACTGAGGATTGTTCATGGGAATAAAGGCATTTAATCAGTTCAAGAGGTGAACGCTAGTGTTGCAGATCATGCTTGCAGGAGCACAGTACTAGGCATACAATAAAGCTCAACAGCTTTTCTAACAGAAGTACTACACACTGCCTATCTTATTTTCTGCTTCCCTATTTATTTTGCCACAAAATCTTAAATTTTCACTAATGGATGGTAACATTTTGGAATCCCTGAAACTAACTTTAAAAGGAAGGCTAAGAAGTATAGACTCAGTCAAGATCCGACAATGTCCTACGATTTTCTTTCTTATAAAAATGTTTTCTGCGATATTAAACAGCTTTAACCTGCAGGTGGTAGATTTGTCCCTTCATTTTGACATCTGTGTTAACACCATCTTGAGTTCCTATGGGAAAAACATACACAAACACATGTAGAGTTCTAATGTGCAATATTTTTATGTTCACTTTCAAGCTGGAAGCAAACTATTCCTAATTTATGTTGTGCAGCCAGTGCCTACAAAATTTATGCCTCTAGAGGAAACAAGAAACAGAGCCATGCTTCTCAAAGTGTGGGCCATGAACAACCTCCATCTAAATCACCGAAACACTCATTTCTGGCCCCAGTCCAGACCAACTAAATTGAATTCTCTAAAAGTGTGCTGTCTGGTCAACACACTGCATGCTTAAAAACCATTTAATAAGCATTTCTACATATTAAATTATGTGTAGGGATTAGACACCAAAATAAGAATGTTTTAAAGCATGAAACGCTATAACCAACACAAAGTATATACCCAGTAACAGTCTGCCCTCTCTGGAAATGGAAAAAATGGGGGATTATATTTTATCCCCAGAAAACACCCTAGTAGTGGGGGTGGTTTTTTTGTTTGTTGAGAGCAGAGGGTTTAATTGATGGAACAGTATGAAAGTACAGATAATCCCTAAATAGGACAACCTAAACAACTGAATCACAAAAATTCTTTTAAAAAATTATTCCTAATATTATTATTCTAGTATTAAACACTTTAATGCCTAAATTAAAAAATTGGAACAGGGACTTCCCTGGTGGCGTGGTGGTTAAGAATCTGCCTGCCAATGTAGAGGACACAGGTTCAGTCCCTGGTCCAGGAAGATCCCACATGCCACAGAGCAGCTAAGCCCGTGTGCCACAACTACTGAAGCCCGCGCGCCTAGAGCCCATGCTCCGCAACAAGAGAAGCCACCACAGTGAGAACCCTGCGCACCGCAACAAAGAGTACCCCCCCCTCGCCGCAACTAGAGAAAGCCTGCGCGCCGCAACGAAGCCCCAATGCAGCCATAAATAAATAAATAAATAAATTTTTTAAAAAATGTATTACAATCTATAGGAGTCTAAAATTTAATTATCTTTTCACCTAAACTTATTTTTACAAACTGAAAGATATCTTACTTGATCCTCACAACAATCCTACAGGGGAAATAGGAATAGATATCATTATTCCTATCCAACTCCTACTCTAGGCTTATAATACAATGAACTTTCAAAAAAGATCTCAGAATCATCCTTTCTGGTGGTTCTCAAACTAGATGCGGTGTGGATCAGCTACACCTGAGTGCAAAATAAAACTTCCTTGGCTCTACTCTCAGAGATTGACTCAGTGGGTCTACAGTGGGGATCAAGAAACTGCATTTTTATCCAGTACTCAAGGTGATTCTAATGCTGTGAGGTCCTCAAACCAGAGTTGGAGAAACACTAATCAATTCAATTCTAATTGAGTCCCAGAAAGATAAAGTGATTAGGTCACTGTGGTGGAGCTGTGACTCAATTCCAGATTTCTGTTCTTTTTTTCACTATCCAAACAATTCACTAAACAAGACTTAGAAAGTCTTTCTTCACTTAATAGGAACTACGCATAAAGAAAATTTCATCAACTGTTACCAACCTAAACTCTGAAAACTGCTTTGAGGGGTAATAGCTCAGAAGATGTGGTGTAAGCATGTATTCCAAGAAAACACTATAGTGTCTCTTTTTCCTCCCTCTGGATATTCCAAACTAAGAGGAATAACAGGAAGATGTGTCATACTGGCCAAAGTCCCTGAATACATAATCTTATTCAATCCATGTAATTCTATGAAGTAGATGCTATTTCTGCCCATTTTATGGATGAAGAAACTGAGGCTTGGGTGGTTTTACCTCACCAAGGAACGTAAAGTTAATGGTCAGGACAGGACTGGACCAAAATTGAAAGTATGAGCTCTTAACCTCACTAACATACTGTGGCCAATGTCCCTATCACTAGGTCCTCTTACTCACTGCTTAAGCAATAAATACTGATATAGTATTCTGCATAATCTTTCATTTGCTATTAAGTCAGTATGGACAGAACTTGGTCCAGTTCCTATTTCATAAAAATCAATCATTTACCTCAGACCCTTCCTCTCTACTATATTAGTGTAAATCATCCTCCCCTGCCTCCCTGCCACCCACACTATTTCTCTGCAATCAATTTTGCCCATTGATCTCAGTGGTTTTTCCTGGGTGCCATTATGAGTAGCTACTGCTTTCCTCCAAACTATAATGACATAGCCTAGGCTAAAAAGTCCTTAGTTGGGAAAGCTGTTTTCCTTAAAATGATAATTATTTTGTTCTTCTTATAGAATACTGGCCATTGTCAAGTCCTGCCATTTCCTATTTTCACCTTCTTTTGAATCTCTGCTGTTTTCATCTTCCAGCTGGTTTCCCACCATGTACCAAAGTTGTTTCACACCAGTTTCTCAATCTGACTCCCTCCTGAAGTTACAAACCATTTCATACAAAATTACCTGCACCAAGTCCATCTTAGAGATTCAGCAAACACTCTACGACACCTGAGTTGTCCAATACAGTAGCCACTAGCCATGTGTGGTGACTGAGCACTAGAAAGATGGCTAATCTGAATTAACATGTGCCGTCAGTGTAAAATATACACTGGATTTCAAAGACTTAGTACAAAAAAATTTAATAATTTTCATACTGATTACATGTTGAAATAATATTTCTAATAAAATGTATTAAATGAAGTATATTATTAAAATTAATCTCACCTTTTTTTAATGTTTTTTAATGTGGCTACTAGAAAATCTAAAATTATATTTTTGTGTAATTTATATGCTCACAGTATGGCTTGCATTATATTTCTTTTGCAGCACTGCTCTAGACACTCCACCATCCTGAGCTTGATTGGCCCAATGCCCTCACTGTAACACATGCCATATGTGATCTTCTTAGAACATACTCACTCTATCTGTTCAGTCATCTCCTAAAAGCTATAACAATTAGTTCACCCCATTAAAAAATCCAAAAAAATGCTTTATCACAAATAATATACATGCACAGTTTAAGGAACATCACCTGGAAATGAAGCTACCATGGATGTCTCCAAAGTGGGAACTACAAGCTAGGTGTCAAGTAAATGAGCTACTCAGAGGCACATAAAACACCCTGCCTATTCTAAAAATAGTCCTCTCTTATACTTGGAAATTATTCTCTGGAATTTTTCTCATTGCTTTTTCTCCTTTGTACATAAAAGGTGCCCCCAAGAAGGTGACGCAATGGCTATCTCTAACAACAGAAAAAGGAAAATCCTAGAAACCATAAAAAGACAAGTAAAACTCCTATCACTAAAATATCTATACATAAAAACAGATGAATAAGATTTTGGGAGTTAAAGTATATGCTATTAGGAAAGAAAATCATTATAACTTTCAGAAAGGATGCATTTAACAACATCTGTCACATATCCTACTCAACCAGATGACCTGGACATAGTAGTAGGTGACTCAGATTCCTACCATGGTCACCTGGTAGCAATTCCGCCAAAGGAAGAAGTCGTACCAACACTTCTTTAATTGTATAAGCCAAGAGATGCATCAATGACAAGTTTCCTGAATTTTCAGAAGTGGCAGTGATAAACCAAAACATCAGATGAAAAACCATGGCAATCTGTTAATGTCAGACTGATAAAGAAACAAAAGATAGAGGTTTCTCTTGAGAAATACTCTGAAAATATAAAGCAGAACACAATGTAGGCTACCAATGCTTTAAATCAACTACTTAACATATTGAATATCCATGGAATCCAACTTTCCATTAAGATATAAGAAGCTTTTTACATCAAGGCATATTTTACTTTTAATTGGGCTTTACATAATGTGTTCAATGTGGAGAAATAATGTATGACTCCTTTTTGATAGGTGCAAAACTGGTAGGCAGGACACATTTAAGAAGTTAACTGTCGATCATTTAAATTTTACTGGGTAGAATATGTACACGCCAAACCATGGGCTCTATGTTTCCAATGCTGATTCAAAGGAGGAAATGGAAAGTATGTGATCAGGTTTGCCACTACTTGGGATTAAAAAAAAAACTTGCATCAGAGAGCTAGCAATCTTCACCAGTAAGAATTCCTAATACAGCAGCTACTTAAATTGTTTCTCTCTTACTCATGCCAAAGACCAACAAACAAACAAAATCAAGTCACAAGGAATGTTAATGTGAAGTAACAAGAGAAGAGAATGAGCAGAAAAATAAACAAGATCTCATCTTGAAGAAGAGCAAGAAGATGGCACTGTGAGCAGTGTTCTAAGATGATCCCGAAAGCAGGAGGCAAGTTTGTCTTTAAAATGAAATCTTAACAGATGGTTAAGTAGGGGACTCAGTCCTCAGAATATTTATAAAATGAGTTTTTCAATACATATCTGCTCAATTCCACTGAAACCAAAAAGATAGTACAAGGCTTAAAAGCAACTGTTCCACACTTTTTCTTGCTAGGACTTACCTGAAGCAGATAGCACAGCTTTTTACCTTTTTGTTTTCTTTCACAAAATATTGATACATCAGCTTTAAAAATTTATTCATAATTAAATACATCATATATACATAAATGCACAGGCACCTAGGATAGATGTTGTGCAAAATCTCCTATGAAGGATAAGATACAAAACTCTTTATTTAAATAAAACTCTGACTTTAAAAGCAGACCAAATTAAATTATTTCTTGATGTCCCTTCAGGTCCTTAGAATTTAGGTATTAAAATTAAAGAAAGTGATTAGCAGAAGGTAATTAACAATTAATTTAGTAATAATGTACTAGCTTGTCGGCATTTACTCAACAGTGACCAAAAGGAAAGAGCAAATGTCTTCCTAACAAATTCTTAATATCATAAAATCCACAAGTGTAAGAATGAGAAGTTGCAACATTGCAGGGGAAACACCTTTCCACGTATGTGCTCTGGGCACAGGAGGGGAGTTCCGAACATCAGACAATACCCATATCTAAGCACTCCGAGTAAGCAAAGTGTTATGGAAACACACCAAAAGAAATAAAATAGTCCCTTTCTGCCCTTGGGGAATCTGTAATCCATTCTGAATATCAGATATACCAAAAATTTAGAAATTATTTAAAATAATATTTTTGCTTCATTGCAAACAAAGTACATGAGGAATGTGAAGACTTAAAGGGATAAAAAGGATTAATTAGAAAAGGCTTCACAGAAAAGAAGCAGTTTATGAAAAAGATTCTAGCTATATTTGGAAAGTAAAGATATCTGTCAAAGGAAGAGGGTACTCAAGGAAAAGAATGGCACACATGCAGAAAGCAGTCTATACTGAGAAATAATAAAAAATGAAGCCCATTAAAAGGAAAGAAGGAAGAAGTGGGGTCTTCACAATAGAGTGAATGGATTAACAGGAGAAATAAATGAAAAAAGTCAGGGAAAACAGTTCTTGCAACTAAAAGGTGTAGGATAATTACCTATGGTATCAGAGTCCCTCCATAGTGACAGGTCAGCAGGCCTCAAAGTGTAAAGGGTAAATCTCTGTCCTAGGCAGCCCACAGGGTACTAGGATAGGCCAAAGAACTTTACAAAGTGTGACACCTGCTCTCAAGTTGTAAATGCTTGAACCAGAAAAATCAGAAGTGACTTGTTAAATTCAGCACTCTGGCAAGGTATACTTTACTCAAAGACTAATTCAAAAAAAGCAGGTAGGTAGAGTTACTTGAGATTAAAAGTACATTTTTGATTAAAGAAGTAACAGAGATCACCAGGTAGAATATTAAAAGGAGGAAGAGGGCTTCCCTGGTGGCGCAGTGGTTGAGAGTCCGCCTGCCGATGCAGGGGACACGGGTTCGTATCCCGATCCGGGAAGATCCCACATGCCGTAAAAAAAAAAAAAAAAAAAAAAAAAAAAAAAAAGGAGGAAGAAATAGGCCAACACTTAACTTGAGGCTATGCTACATGAGATGACCACAATGACTAACAGGCATGTTTGAATATTGAAGGTTTCCTTGTACTTCAGACATTTTTCACTCCAGTAAAAAATGTTTCTCTTTGAAGAGAACACACACTCACACCCTCCACACACACCCTCCTCTCACACCCACACGCATTCCCCCAAAACACACCCTCACACCCCCACCCTCCTCTCACACCCCTACACACACGTCTCCTCACACACCCTCCTCTCTCATACCCCACCACACCCTCACACGCCCCCGCCCCTTCCTCTTACACACCCCCACACGCCCTCACATGCTGTCTCCTCACACGTGCCCACAAGCTTCACACCCCCACACTCACGCTCTCCTACACCCCAAGCACATCCATATCCCGCTCAACGCAAGTATGCTACCTCACTGTCCCCCCGATCTGAGCTCCTGTCCCTACCTTCACCTTTCCTCCCCCAACTCTCAACCCCACAGCAATCACCTTCCCGTCTATCTAAATTTTAATTCATCTTTCAAGGCTCACTGAAGTCTCGTTTTCTTTATGAAGCTCTCCAGGATACCTTTACCTTTTGATGATTTTTCTTGGTCTTGGGATTTCTTACTTACCCAACTGGCATTCAGCTGGTTTCTCATGCAACTTAGCACTTAAATATAAACTATATTGTAACATTTACTGTTGATTTATATATAAAATTCTCTCCTCAACTAGAGCATAAGCACAGGCCACAGCTTTCTGTTTTCTCTACAGGAGCACAATAAAGGGCACATCCCTTTGAATGACTGTTACCTATATGCTATTCCCCTTTCTGACCTAATTTTGTCTAATAGCTCCCCAAACACATTCAATCCCTGGATTTCCTTCCACAATTCACAATATCACATTTAAACACACAACTAAAAGTGTCCCACAGTAGTAAACTGGTTATTGGTTTAAGGGAATACACAAAAGACAAGAATGAATAATCAGTCTCCCTTATGAATGATGTAAAATCAATTTTAACATTTTTACAAATAACCTGAAAAGGCACGGGTACAGCAAGACCTCCAGACTTACTGATGTTACCGTGTCAAAAGGGAGCAACTTTAGAAAGTTCTCTGAAGGGTATAAAAGTATAATATTAGAATATTTTCTAATATTAAAGGAAGAATAATGTAAACTACCCTTATTGAATGATAATCTCTCTGAGGGGAAAAAAACATAGCAGTTATCAGGATTGTTTTAAAAATATTAAAATAACAGAAAGTACTGATATATTCATAAAGGGCAGCATCTTATAATCTTTAGGAAAGGAACTAAAACAAACAACAAAAAAAAAACCCCAGACATTTCTAAAACTTTGCACAAAATAAACAGGTTATTTCACATTGTTATTTCAAGAAGAAATAGAGCCTTTCCTCAAAATTCAAGAGTTGGTGTAACTTCTCAGTTTAACAATCTACAAGGGTTGTTACGGGGGAAAAATGAAAATTAAAATCTTAAAGCATAGCATCCAAGGCTCCATCTCATTTGCACTGAATTTATTTTTCTAACCATATCTCCCATTACATTTTCTACCTTTTCTCTCCTGTCTAAAAGAAGTATTCAGCCTATCTATAAGTATTATCATATTTACCGCCTCAATGCTCTTACACACGCTGGCCACTCTGAATTGAATCTTCTCCATCAAAGGCCACTTGTTGAAATACTACCATTCTTCCCAGGTCCAAATGCCACTACCTCCACATACAATTCTGATTACAACTAATCAATGAACACGAGCTGAGCACCAACTCTACCAGCACTGAGTCAGGCACCTAAAATTCAGAGACGAATCCCTTACAGATCTTATGTGAACAGAGAAAACTGGAGAAAATGTCAATAATGTAGGGAGTCTAACAATAAGTGGATGAATAAGATGCTATGGGAATACGGAAAGGAGTACCTAACAGTCTGCCTAGGAAAGAGTGGCCCCACAGGAACTGCAGGAAGTACAAAATGAGTAGAGTCTGGGGGCAAAAAACAAGTATGTGGGGAGAGGGGAGAGATTAGGAGTTTTTTTTAGTGTTACAGGATCAAAGTGGGAGGCAGTGATGGCAGGAAATTAAGCTGGAAATGAACAGTCCCAGAGGGTACTATATGTCACGTTAAAAAGCTTGACCTTCGTCCTACGTAGCTGATGAGAAGTCGGTGGCTGGGATTTAAGCTGTTGAGCGTCAGGGTCAGATCTCCACATTCATGATAGATCTCAGTATCTACAGTCTCCATGGTTTCCAGCGAAGAGTATAGAAGACAGGTTTGCTTTTTCCCTGGTGCTTTTTTGTTTGCTTTGTTTGGAAGTGGGAGGGAGGAAGGTCCATTTAAGAGTCTAGGCAAGGAATGGTAAGGGTAAAACTAACACACTGGTGATGGGAATGGAAAAGCAAGAATAGATTCAACAAATATCCAGAAGGTAAAATTTATAGGATTTAATAATTTCTTGGATTTGGCAGAACACTAAGAAGTAAGCATTGAAGATGGCACCCAAGTTTCTGGCTCCAAGAGGTTTAAATTTTAATCTTTCCCTTTCTATTAGCTCTCTCCTGAACCAACTCCTCAAGCACATAAACATCTCAACTTTAGCTTTCTTCCATCTCTTTACATCCCTTCTCAGCCAACATTTCCTAAAAAGTAATCGACCACCACCAAACCTACTTCCTTATTCACAACTCACTCCCCATCTTCTACAACATGGTTTTTGTCTCCACCATTCCACTGAAATGTCTCTTGCTCAAGTTACAAATAATCTCCAAATTTACAAATTTAGTGCTGACTTTTCAGGTTCTATCTTACTTAATCTCTCTGGCACCATCAAATACTCCCTCCATCTGGATTTCTTACAATGACACTAGTCTTCCTTCCACCTTTCTGGCCACAGCTGGTTCTCCTCTACAAGCTCTTCCTTGTCCTCTCCCCCTACTCTGAAAATATTAGCGTTTCAAAGCGTTTGATCTTTGGTTTTCTGTTTTCTTCTTCTTCTGCCAAGTTGATTTCATGCCTGTAAATCTACTGGCCAAAGACTCAAATCTTTCTCCAGCTTAGACCTATATCATCAACTAGTTTATCAGGATGAACCACAAGTACTTTGACCTCACCCTGATGAAAACTTAACGCATCTCTTTATGCTAAATAGCACTAACCTGATGAAGCACTCTCTGGCTCAAAATGGCCTTTCCACAGCCTTCAACATGAAGTTAACACTCCTTCGAAAATCAAGTCCTGATCCCTGCTCTCCTCTGCACTCACCCATCATTGTTCCACATGCCCCATAATATGGCTTATGATCTAGGTCTCACAAACTAATTCCAGTTCCTCAAATTTGACATGTAATAATTATTCACGCCCCATATAAATTGTTTCCTCTGCATCTGTCTGGCCACTCTCAGTTCCTTTAGTCCCTTTCTACTCAAAGTACGGGGCCGACAGCATGGCATCACTGGGAGCCTGTTAGAAAGGTAGAACCTCAGGCCCCACTCCAGACACAATGAATCAACATCTGCATTTTTAACATTATCTCCAAGTGATTCATATGCCTATTAAAGCCTGAGAAGCTCTGCATTAATTTACTATGACCACTATTATAATATACAACAGGTATCACAGAAAAGGGCAAATCTAGCACACATCACTTTCAGAGCCTTAGCCTAAATCATTCCCTTACACACACTGCTTTTGACTGAGCAGTAATGGATTCTGTAATTGACTCTCCTGTTCTTACAGTCACCTCTCTCCCTCTGGACTTAATACTTCATACCATTTTGCTAGTACTGACATTGGCTCCACTGGACAATTCTCACTCTCTGCCCTGAGGCTTTATGTCCTTAGACCTTGAGGTTTCTATACTGGCTGTCTTACCACCAGGAAGCACATCCACCAGACTTGATAAGACAACATAAAATAGTCTTCCCACTTTGTTCACCTGATAAAATTCTAATCATCCTTCGATCACCTCAAGCATCACTGAGGGAAAACATTACCTGACTCCCTCCAAACTGAATCAGGCTATTTTTTGTTTGTTTGTTTTTTGTTTTTGCGGTACGCGGGCCTCTCACTGTCGTGGCCTCTCCCGTTGCGGAGCACAGGCTCTGGATGCGCAGGCTCAGCGGCCATGGCTCACGGGCCCAGCCGCTCCGTGGCATGTGGGATCCCCCCTGGACCGGGGCACGAACCCGTGTCCCCTGCATCGGCAGGCGGACTCTCAACCACTGTGCCACCAGGGAAGCCTCAGGCTATCTTTTTCTACAGTCCCAGGCACTCTAATATTGACATAATGTGCTGCATAATTTCTAGTTTATTAATCATTCTCCTCCAACTAAGCTGTGTGTCCTCTAGAGTAAAGACTGTGTCTTATTCATCTCTATATTCCCAGTTCTGACATATGCTTATTGTTTACTGGATGGCTAATAAATAAGTCTGGAGCTCAAGAGGGAGATCAAAGTTAGAGATATAACTATGGATACCTATATTTAGAAGAGAAATGGGATTACTTCAGCAGGGAAGGTTATATGGACTAAGAATTCCATAGGGTTGAACTCTGAGAAATGCAAAACTAAAAGGATGGGCAGATTGAAAAACTGGCGTGGTGAGAAGCTGTAGTCAGAAACACTGAGAGAGTTAAAGGGACAAAAGAATTTCAAGAAGGAACAGGTAGATAATAGCATCAAAGTTACAGGAAAGTCAAGTAGTAACCGAATATAGATAACAAGAATCCTTTAGATTAGGCAATTAGAAAATCATTAATCTTTGAGGGAATTATTTCACGTACTTTAGGATAACAAAGAAAACAAGAAGGTAGGATGAAAACTTTTCAAGACAGTGAGAAGAAAAAGAAAGACTTTCACATTAACGTATTCAATAAATATTTATTGAGCACTGGACACTAGGGATGCAGTGATAAACATGAGGGCCATAATCCCCATCCAAATGGTGCTTTTATTTTAGCAGCAATAAATTCAGAAAAAACAAAGCCCAGGACTCAAGAAGACTAGACCAAGTAGAATCTGAAAGGCATCCCTCACCTAGTGAAGTCCTAAAAGATAACCAAAGCCCCCCCCCCGTAAAAAAGAGAAAGAAATGTCTGTTAGTGCCTAACACCATTAATTTTAATAATTAACATATGAAATGTTTTTATATTACATTTTCAGTTTCAGAATGTGTATTATGTTTAGAGTGTAAGGTTTATCACTCCAAAGTGACTAGTTTCTTAGACAATCAAAGACTTCATATTCCTTTTGTAATCTCCACAGTAATTGGCATAATAATGAGCACACGGTAGGTACCCCTTAAATGGCAGATGATTTCAGTTATAGCTACATGGATTCAGGATACAACAATACTAAAGTTTTTCTATAAATTCAGTCACTTAAATTCAAATCAAATCCCTATGGATTTATTGGTTTCTACTACTCATTTGCCACCTTTTATTCATTATTCCTAGCCTAAGAAACACAGAAAAAAGGGACTTCCTTTTCTTTCTATTCTCTTCAACATCTTTCAGTTTCCTGCAAGCTGATTTATAATTTAAAAGTTATAGTAACAGAAAACTGAAGTCCTTGGATTTGGAAAAACAATGTGTGTATTAAATCTTTTTACCAATCTGTCTTTTTTTTAATTAATTAATTAATTTAAATTTTTGGCTGCGTTAGGTCTTCATTGTGCAGGCTTTCTCTAGTTGCGGCGAGCGGGGGCTACTCTTCATTGCAGTGTGCGGGCTTCTCATTGCGGTGCGTGGGCTTCTCACTGCAGTGGCTTCTCTTGTTGCGGAGCACGGGCTCTAGGCACGTGGGCTTCAGTAGCTGCAGCACACAGGCTCAGCAGTTGTGGCTCGCAGACTCAGTAGTTGTGGCACACAGGCTCAGTTGCTCCACGGCGTGTGGGATCTTCCCAGACCAGGGCTCGAACCCATGTCCCCTGCATTGGCAGGCGAATTCTTAACCACTGTGCCACCAGGGAAGTCCCTACCAATCTGTCTTAATATGAACGCAGGCAAGGGAATCACAAATCCAAATGCCAGAACCACTCATTCTTGTCTATCTAACATGTTCTTCCTCACCCACCAATCATAGGTAACAGGCACCAAGTAAGCAATTAACAACCACTATCATTAAATTCTTTTCCAAATATGAGTCAAAAAGAACACTGGGTTTGTCTGGTTCTACATGAGCAAATTTCAATTAATTCAACCTCTCTGAATCAACGATAATCATTTTTAAAAGATGCATTTACTTTGATCATTTGATTCACTAATTACTCAAGTGGTGATCAGAGCAAATGAATTCTGACCTAGTTCTGATTCTGGCTCACTGTATAACCAAAAGGAACAACTTCTGTTTCTCAGTCTTTAAACAGCTGTGGACAAACAATTACTTTCATTTAAGAGGTGGAGAAAGTTCTGCTATATCAGCTACAGTACCCATGATATATTATCAACAATTCAATTTGATAACTCAGCATTTTTTACTACATCATAGGATTTGAGGAGTACCACAACTAGCAGCTGCTGTCAGAGTGGGAACGGGGGAGGGAAGCCTGGCAGAACAGGTTCAAAGAAAGTCGCATTGCACTGGAATTGGTAACTCCTGTTTTAATACACATTTTAGAATATGTGATTCAATAGAATAATAGATTTAATCCCTGCAGATCTAGGCTACATACACTGGCTCTGGTACTTAGGTATAGACCTTAGGCAAGTCGCTGAATCTCAGTTTCTTCACCTATAAAATGGGGATAATACTTATCTAGTAGGGTGAGTCACACACATTATCACTAAAACTTAAAAGCACTTAGCCCAGAGCATGCAATAAGCAGTGACTATTAATAATGGCTGTTTCAACAAATGGTAATAATTAATAACATCATTGTTTTACATAATGATTGAGCTGTGATATAACTTGCCAGTTCCAATTTTGACCAAAGAAATGTAATAATGTAAAATTGTGGCACATGTGTAATGGGCCTTAACCTAATAATGGCCCATTAGGAAAACAATTTTAACCATTCTTCATCAAGAGCAAAAAGTGATTAAGAAAAGCACTTCTGAAGCAATCAAAGGCAGGATTTACCTACAAATTTCCTTCAGCAATAATTAACATATGTGGATTTATGACTGCCATCAAGCTATCCAAGCAAGAGCAAAACAACCTCTGCCCTGGAATTAGAGCTCATTTTAGTGCTTCCTACTGCTGTATTGCTACTTCTGGCTCCCGCCTTGCCCAGCGCCAAGCATGAATTTCTTAAAATGTGGTATAAGGATTATCTGCAAAGCAACTACCTCTAGTATAAATGGCTGCAAACACTTCCTCCCCTAGGGTGGGAGACAGCAGAGGATAATGAGGCAAAGGTTGGTCTTTACTTTTATAAAAGAACAAAGAACTTAAAAATTAGGGTTTAAGTTCTAGCTCCACTGGTTAGTGACTTCAGACTAATTCTATTATCTTAGAGTCTGAGCTAAAAAAACAAACAAACAAACAAACAAAACAACATGAAACCTATCTCAAATAGGGTCACACAGGATCAAATCGGAACATACATGAAATCACTTAGAAAACTATAAAGCATTAATAAAAAGAAGTTACCCTCCCAGAAGTGATAATATTCAAATATTGAGAAAATAAAACTACATACACTTTTGGAAGTTACAGTTATTCCCCTAACACACTCACTCCCTTTTGTCGTTTTTTTTTTTTAACATCTTTAATTGGAGTATAACTGCTTTACAATGGTGTGTTAGTTTCTGCTTTACAACAAAGTGAATCAGTTATACATATACACATATCCCCATATCTCCTCCCTCTTGCATCTCCCTCCCTCCCACCCTCCCTATCCCACCCCTCTAGGTGGTCGCTAACTGAGCTGATCTCCCTGTGCTATGCGGCTGCTTCCCACTAGCTATCTATTTTACATCTGGTAGTGTATATATGTCCATGCCGCTCTCTCACCTTCTCCCAGCTTACCCTTCCCCCTCCCCATGTCCTCAAGTCCATTCTCTAGTAGGTCTTCGGCTTTATTCCTGTCTTGCCCCTAGGTTCCTATCACCATTTTTTTGTTTGTTTTTTAGATTCCATATATATGTGTTAGCATACGGTCTTTGTTTTTCTCTTTCTGACTTACTTCACTCTGTATGACAGACTCTAGGTCCATCCACCTCACTACAAATAACTCAGTTTCGCTCCCTTTTGTCTTTATCTCACTTTGGAAAAAAGATTTTGAGGTACTCTCATTTGTGAATATATTGATATTACTGAATGATGCACTACTCCACTCTATAGTTTTCTGAAAAGATCTCCCCATATTTCTATATAAAACAATTCCACCAAATTACATAACTGGAAATGTTAGTGCAGTCGTCCTTGGGTATCCAAGGGAGATTGATTCCAGGACACCTTCCCCACCCCTCCCAAGGATACCAAAACCAGAGGATGTTCAAGTCCCTTCTATAAAATGATGCAGTATTTGCATATAACCTGTACATTCTCATGCATACTTTAAATCATCTCTAGACTACGCATAATACCTCATGCAATGTAAATGCTATGCAAATAGTTGCCAATGTGCAGCAAATATGGCACTTTCTGGAATTTTTTCCCCAAATATTTCTGATCCCCAATTGGTTGAATCCATGGATGGGGAACCCAGGGAGAGCCAACTGTATTCTTCCCTGGATACCAGCTGATGTTTTAGAATTAAACCAGAGTCCAATAAATATATAAATAAATGTAAATATTGTAAATAAAACAAACAGTACTGTATCCTAAACAAAACAGCATGGCCATCTGCCAAAGATCAGCTTCTCACTAAATATACATTAGCAACTATTTTTTTAAAGCCTTTTTTTTTTTAAGAGCAGTTTTAGGTTCACAATAAAATTTAAAGGAAGATGCAGAAATTTCCCATATGCCCCCCTGACCCCACACATGTATAGCCTCCCTCATTATCAACATCACTCACCAGAGTGTTACATTTGTTACCAAAGACCAACCTACACTGATACATCAGAATTACCCAAATTCCATGGTTTACCTTAGGGTTCACTTTTGGTGATGTACATTCTATGGGTTCAGACAAATGTATAATGACATATACCCATCACTATAAAATCACACAGAGTATTTTTACTGCCCTAAAAATACTGTTCTCTGCCTATTCATCCCTCTTCTCCCACCCGATCCCTGGCAACCACTGATCATTTTACTGTCTCCATAATTTTTCCTTTTCCAGATGTCATATAGTTGTAATCATACAGTATGTAGCCTTTTCAGACTGGCTCTTAGTAATATGCATTTAAGGTTCCTCCATGTTTTCTCATGACTTGACAGCTCATTTCTTTTTAGTGCTGAAAAATATATAATTGTCTGGAGGTACCACAGTTTATTTATCGATTAACCTACTGAAGGACATTTTGGTTCTTCCAAGTTTTGGCAATTAGGAATAAAGCTGCTACAAACATCTGTGTATAGGTTTCTGTGTGAAAATGTTTTCAATTCCTTTGAGTAAATACGAAAAAGCATGATTGCTGGATCATATGGTAAGAGGATTTTTAGTTCTGTAAGAAACCACCAAACTGTCTTCCAAAGTAGCTATACCATTTTGCATTCCCACCAGAAATGAATGAGAGTTCCTGTTGTTCCACATCCTTGCTAGCAGTTGGTGGTGTCAGTGTTCCAGATTTTGGCCATTCTAATAGTTGTGTAGTGGTACCTAGTTGTTTTAACTTGCATTTCCCTGATGACATATGATGTAGAGCATCTTTTCATATGCTTATTTACCATCTGCATATCTTCTTTGGTGAGGTATCTGAGGTATCTTTGGCCCATTTTTTAATCGAATTGTTCATTTTCTTCTTGTTGAGTCTTACGAGTTCTTTGTTTATTTTGGATAACAATCCTTTATCAAATATTGCAAATATTTTCTCCCAGTCTGTGTTTTATCTTTCAAGTAATATTTTTATTGAGTTATTCAGAATGCCTACTACATGCCAGATATCATTCAATGCACTTTAGATATATTAACTCACTTACACTTTATAACAACTGTATAAAGTAAGTACCATTATTATTTCCATTTTCCAGATGAGAGAGATTAAATAACTTGCCCTAGGTCACAGAGACAGAAAATAATGGAGCCAAGATATATCACCAGCCACTCTGGCTCCAATGCTTAACCTACATCAAATACTAACTTAGCGCTATAATGAATGAGCCTAAAAGAACTCCAGGTCAGCTGGAAGACACACACATTCGCAAGCAATTATAATACAGAACATGGTAAGCAGTACCACAGGGGTAAGAGATTGGGCTAAAAGATATTAAGTCCAAGTCTTCAGATATTACTAGTTGAAACGTTTTCTATATGAATTAGTAATTCCCATTGCAAAATCAAGAATCTCAACTCAGCTTGAGAAAGATAAACACATTTTACAAGTATCTGTCATCTTTCCATTCAATTAACCAGGCATCCGCTATCATTTCATTACTTTTCTAGTTAAGAACAACAGCCTTCCTATCAGTCTACTTCTTCCCAAGACAGTTCCAAATCAAGTTAGAAATCAGAATCAGCATCAATTTGTTTTCACCATACTTGCTAACTTAATACATAAGAGAAAGAGATGTCTTAAACATTGATTCTGATTTTTAAGTACTTAAAATGGGTAACTAAGTCTAGACTAACCAAGTATTGCTTAAGAGAGGCTTTCCTTTAATAACTAAAAAAGAACTATTTTCAATTAGCATATCAAAGCTACAAGTCTCCAAAGCCAAGACTTCGGCTTATATCACAATTAATAGCAGGTCCTTTTCTACCTACACCCACTTATACACTGCCACTTGGGAACAGCCAATTCATCTGGGTGGCCAGGTGGCCCAGCTACTTGGGTTTCCCTCCTCATTCTCCTTTCAGCTAAAGACAAGATTATATTACTCTTCCTCACTAAACCTCACCCTCAAACCCTTCCTTGCTGTTTCTAGTATGAATTAACAGTCCATGTTGGTGGTGAGGTATGAAGGAGCAGGGATAGTAGTACAGAAGAGAAATAAGAAAAATTAAAAGTAAAATGACAGAGCCCCTTCTTTTCTAACACATCATGTCATTCTTCATACAGAGCTCCTAACCATTTTCTTCCAGTGGCCCTGTCCTAATACTTAAGCCAATGTCTCAAGAAATCTGGTGAGCTGCCACCAATTGGGATGTTTTTCATCCTCTGAAACACAATGGAAGTCATACATGGCTTCTTTCCCTACAGGGGTCTGTTGTGGCATCTCCCGTTGCGGAGCACAGGCTCCGGATGCGCAGGCTCAGCGGCCATGGCTCACGGGCCCAGCCGCTCCGCGGCATGTGGGATCCCCCCGGACCGGGGCACGAACCCGTGTCCCTTGCATTGGCAGGCGGACTCTCAACCACTGCGCCACCAGGGAAGCTCAAGCACATATTCTTAAATAAGGTAAGAATCTGTTTGAATATCAATTGTGATGCTTATTAGCTGTATGACCCTGTTTCTCACCTGTAAAACAGGTTAACTACCTCATAAGGTAACTCCTTACCAGAAATACACTGTCCCAAGTGGTCAAGAGGCTTCCTTTATATTTTTCATTTGGCTCTCATATGCAGTAAGAGGGGAAAAAAGATCTCAGGATCAGTACCTCAAACCCTTAGAACCACAGGCTTTCAAACATTCTGACTACAAATTACAGTAAGAAATACATTTTTCACTGTGACCCAGTACATGTATACATACAATCACACACATAACTGAGGTTTCACAAAACAGTACTACCCCTACGGTGTGTGATTCATCCTGATATCTTCTATTTTCTTTCATTCTTCTCTCCCCACCACCTTTCTCCTCCCTAATCACATACACAAAGCGCTTTTTAGCCCTGTCACCATACCACCCTATTGAAGCCCCAGGGAGCAGGGTACTTGAAATGAGAGATCAGGGAAGAAGGAAATTCTGATAGTGCTGGGGAGAGTCTATGTTTCTTCTGGTCTCAGAAGGAATACTAAATCCATTTTCCCTCAGACACAGTGTTATTCCTAGGGATAAAGCTGTATTGCTGGAATACAGAACACTGGAGGTAAAACAGGCTTGTAGATTGGTCTGGGAACGTAACCAACACAGATGACGATCATCCTATAAGAAAATGCTTCCCAGGTTCCAAACAAAGTTTTTGGAAAATAATATATTTATTTCTAAGTTGGGGGAGGGTGCTACTTATACAATGCAGTATGCCAGGGGTTGGTAAACTATTGCCCATGGGTCAAATCCAGTTTGCAGCTGTACAGATGCTGAACAATGGTTTTTACATTTTCAAATGGTTGAAAAAAAGAATATACTATTTTGTGACACATGAAAATTATATGAAATTCAAATTCCAGTATCTATAAATAAAGTTTTATTGGAACGCAGTCACACTGACTCATTTACGTATTGTCTATGACTGCTTTTGTGTTACAACTGGCAGAGCTGAGTAGCTCCAAAAGAGACTGACTAAAATATTTACTATCTGGCCCTTTACAAAAAAGTCTGTGGACTCTATCCTAAGCACTTGAAAGCATTCAATATTCATTCACAAATATTTGTTAAGCACCTATTACGTGTCCAACACTGGGGAAACTACAGTGCATAAGTCAGATATGGTCCCCCTCATAAGTATTAATGGAAGGCAAGTGGGAAAAAAAGTTTGGATGAATAAGAAACAGTTGATTTGTTTGTAGGAGCTATGGGTCACTGTAAGGAATAGACATTCTTCTAAGATTTTATATTCAGTTGTTCACAGAATTAATTCCTTTATTCACAGGGTAAAGATAAATGTCTACTGATGAAGAATCACAAATTCTGAATTAAAAGTGCTATTACAGTTCACTTGAACCTCTCCTATTGCTCTCCTTGAAAAAAATCATTTATTACAAATACTTTACATAACATTATGAAGTTTTAAAAGCTTCATATATATGTATGTGTGTGTATACATATACACACACATATATGAGTGTGCTTATGTCTGTGCATGCAGTCTTTGATCCTCACTGTAATCTTGTGAGGCAGTATTATAAACACCATTTTACAGATGAATAAACTAAGGTTATGGAATTTTCTCAAGTTCACACGGTATATCACACCATGGCACAGAAAGGCCCAACACAGAAGTTTTCTCCCTACAGAATGTTTGTTGTTTCTACTATACCTGCCCCCAAACTGCATAATTAACTACTTGCACTTAATTTGAAATGAAGGACCTACTGCTATTTGTTTGTTTTTGAGAAAACCATTCTTTGCAAGCAACAGCTACGCCTGTACCAACAAGATTAGCTTCTATTTCTGTAACTAGTCCTTGCTGGGTAACCACATGTTCCAAAGGTAGAAAATTCTATAATCTTGTAACAGACTAGGCTCATCTACTCTTATGCTCTCTTAGTGAGCCGATTTCTTTCCGTATTATGGAAATAAGACTAGATATTAATTATAAAAATCCTGCCTAATCAGGGTTGCTAAATATATGTTGCTAGACTAAGAATTACAAATCTTGATGTAGGGCTATTCTTGGGCTACAGCGGTGAAAGATCTGTAGATAAAAGACCAAAACTACCCTTCACTGATTCAAAAAGAAAAAATATGTAACAATATTCTTCTCTGACCCTAAGCTTTTAATTTTATTTCATTCTTCAGTTTGAGTAGTTTATTCTTCATAAAAATGATTCTGACAGGGATAGTTAATTTAGAAAATAGTATCTGATAGTTTGTTAGGTCCTCTCAGCAGTTAAACCATACTAATTTAATTGCTTCTATTATTTCTACCCCTCTCAACTAACAGGCAATCTCTATTTACATTTTAACAAACAATTAAATTAGCAATTAATTTCCTAATTCAACACCCAAACCGGTATTATGTATCTCTAAAGAACTAAAGAACAGAATATTTTAAAAGGTTACCTGGAAAGATTTACTATGCAATACTTATAGAGAATAAAAGGATGGTCATTTAGAAAGGGATTTTATTCTTCTTCTGAATGCCTACTAATCAAATTGCTTTACTATTACCATGCTCATCTTGAATAATTAATATCTTGCAACTGCCCTTACTCATTTTTTAATCATTTCCTTTACGCTTTGACTTCTCATTTCTCCCCAAACCATTTTAAAATGTACTTACAGAAGTTAATTTCAACACTTAGCTTAAAAAAAAAAAAAAAATTAGCAAATTCTACTCACTAACCTTGTATGTATGAAACTCCACTACCAAGTAGCACAAAGTCTAGTGACCAGTTCTTCTTCTAGAACTACTTTAAGGTCATAATAAATAAAATGGCCTGTAATATTTACAGGGTGAAGCTACACTTCTTTACAGAAGAAGATGGCTAACCAAAGACGGGCAGTTAGGTTTACCTACTTCCAAAATGAAAGAAACTAAATGAAACCAAATGAAAAGAGGCAGCCACTATTATACTGCTAAATTCAGTAAAGTTTAACGTCTCTTCTGGCTTTATCTCTGTGTAATAATGCAGTTTTTCCCTAGTCAAAGATGATGCTGCTGAACTTCTGCCAATATAGTTGATTTCCCTGTGCCAAGCACCACCTCCCCCTCCCACTAACAGTAGAGGCTTGAAATCTTTCAGATAAAAATATTCAAGCTAACTACTTAACAGAGGCGATAGCCCTGAGTAAAAATAATAGCCTACAGTACTAACTATTTATCCTTTCAGCCTTTATTGTAAGACCCTGATAACCCGTAAAGATATCAAGTTCCTAAGAATTAAGATACAAAATATGCTGAGTTTTCTGTTTCTAAATCTTCAGCCATATCAACAATACCGTATATTACGTGTTAAAACAATAAAGAGGTAACATTATTTTTTAAAAAATAGGCATTTGAAAAGAAGTAAAGCCAAAGTTTCAAAGAGAAATAGGAATGGTTAGTAAGAATATAAATTAGCAGGTGCATGGAATCTAAAGATAGGCATTTGCCACAAAAATTCAATAACCTCTGGTCTGTGTTTTCTCTCTTTTTGAGGTTTTTTTTTTTTTTTTTTGAGACATTGTATTCAGTCCTCACATGCACAATAAGCTATCCATTTTTCTTAAGTAATAATAAGTAGGGGAAAAAATGGGGTAACTAGTAAAATAAGACTGGTAAGTGTAGGCAAGTTCTAAAATACAAAGCTAGAAAGGATCTTAGAGAGTCTCTCTAGCTTAGGATGACATAACAGTCTCCTAACTGGTCTCACCTCCTCACTCCTACACACCTCCAATATATTTTCCAGATAGCTGCCAGTGATCTTAACACATAACCCAGGTCAAGCTCCTCCTTAAAGCTCTTTGCTTTCCATTGCCCTTTGGATTTTATTCTCTTTCCCAGCTTAGATCAAAAGCCCTGCAGGATCTTGTCCCTATCTATCTCTCCAGTCCCATCCTTGCATTCATTTCTTCAGGCAGCCAGCCAAATATTTACTGAGCTTCTACTCTGTGCCAGAAACTGTGCCATGACCTGGGGGTACTGTGATGAATAAGTGAGAAACTCTCTCTCACAGTATTTACACTCTAGTAGTGGAAAGAACAGATGATAACTAGGTAGATAAATAAACTGAATAATTAGAGACTGTGAGAGGTGATGTGAGGCAAATAAAGAGTTACCCTCTCAGAACCCTGTCAGAGCACATATGACAATTTGTAATTATTTTATTCATTTGACTACTTACTTTATGACTGTAAGCTCTGTGAGGGCATTATCATGTCTGTCTTGTTCACTGCTACATCCCAACCACCTAGCAGTACCCCTAGCATGTAGTTCAATATTTATTTGTTAAATGAATGCATATTTATTTCATCCTCTTTAATTTAGTGATGAGTAAAGTCTTCATGGTTACCAAGGTCAAAGAAGAGTCAGTAGGAAAGCAGGAATTTAAATGAGAGACTCTTAAGTTTTAATCCAAAATATTATACCACATTCAAAATACTGACCTCAAAACTCCACTGATCATGTTTACGAAGCTTGTGGCTGGTAGCTGGTACTGGTACCCCAAAACTGACTTGAGAATCTTTCAAGATTTTACATGAAAAGTTTTAAAACACTTAAGGTTTAGGTGAAATTTCCTATGAGAAATACTTTAAATTCCAACAAATACATAAAGATGAAGGTTTAACGCCAATGTTTCCTTTTAACGCATGCTAGAACAATGAGACCTTAAAGAACTCTGTAAAAGAACTATGATAGCTGAATGTTCTAGATGTTTCCTGGCACCTATTTGGCAGCGTTATTGATATTTTCTTTGGCTGAATCATTTAGTCAGAATATTATTTCATATTAACTTATAAGTAATTTACGAGCAAATTTTTAAAGCCTCCCAAGAACTGAATCTGTATATTTAAATGTTTTACATATTACGTTTTTAAAGATAGGTTAAAAACTGACATGTATGTAAGATCTACTATGAACCAGCTACTGTGTTATGTGGCATATTATTTCATTTACTACATCTTGGTTTACAAATTTAAAAAATTAATCTCAGCACTTTAGAAATTTGCCAGCATCTGATAACTTGCCCATGCCTCTTCCTCTTGAAATAATGCCTTGGAACAAGCTTGATTTACAATATATCATAAAGATGTGAAGACCAACAGATTTTTCCCAGTAGAGGTCTCATTTCTATAAAATATAGTTAGTAATCATAAGTAGGAAAAAATCCTTTCTCAAAAGCTTTAGATAAGATAAGCTTATTACTATGATATGTAAAGACGATTCATTTTAAAAAGGCAAGCCCCCCCAACGTGAGTCCTCCTAATAATTATCTCATTGCTTTACATTTATTTTTCTTCAGCAACATTAGAGAATATAATGATTCCCAATATGATTACAGCTACTGATAGTCAGCCAAAGAAAAAAATACTTTTATCTAGTCCAAAAGAATGGTATTGAAAAGGTTTAGGATTCAGGTCTGAATCACATATACCAACTTCAGAAAAGTTTCTAAAACTACTTTTATAAAACAGTATAATTTACTGTGAAGAAAATGCCTCACATAGATTTCAAAGAATATAATCTGAATGACCAGTATGAGCAATCACTGCAATTACTGGAATCTGACCATTATTTAACAAAAACAACACATTGAGCTACTAGAGCTTAGAATTAACTCAACCTCACAATGGAGACATATACACCGTACAGTGTATGTGTGTTAAAGAATATTATATGCTCTCATGTTTTTTATGAACTCTTATTTTCCCAAATCTATGTTTATATTTTCATTCATGCTTATATTCTAAATTCATCTCTGTCTGTAGAATTTCTTTAGTTATGAAAGTGCTTCCTATTTTCTTCTGGCTTGTTATTTCTTTACCAATTTTATTTAGTAGTGCTACCATCCTACCTTAATCTCCAAGCTGTTTTTCTATTTTATAGTCCACATACTATAAGTATTTGGGACATCTATCAGGGTCTCCATCATCCACCCGCTTACCTCCTCTTGGTTTTAATTACTTTTCATCTGGATTTAACCCTCTCAACTGAGATTGTTCTACTTCAAGCAGTTATAAACATTTTTTCATCACAGAAATCTCTTCCTCAGATTTAGTCCAAAATTCCTCCATTTCAACTTGCCTTCCATCCACAGTCAAGTTTACTCACAAATGCTTTCTGTATTCCTCAGCCCATTTTGTTCCTAATCCCTCATATTAAGATGAATATACTTAACCTCCTGCCAAGACATTTTTTTTTTTCCTATTATTGGGACCTATCTCCTCCAACAAGCCTTTCCTAAATGAAAAAATCTGAACTGTTCAAATTACAATCTAACTTTGTTTTAGCACCTCTGTGTGTCCGTAAGTCATCCAGCTAGTCCAGGAGAGATACTAGCTCAGTCAGGGTAGGTCCACGTTCTCCCTTGGGACCAGCTTTCCGTATACTCTGCACCTAGGCACAAGTTCTCCTTTGCAGATTAAATAAGGAGCATATTTTTCACTGCGCATATTTTTTATTGCACATATTTACATAGACAGCTTCCTTCCCTACTCAGAGGAGTGGGTCGAAAGAATAAAGCCAGTATTTTTTAGGAGTTTAGAACCCATTAGTGGGTCACTGAATTAATTAATGGGTCATAATCAAAAATTTGTTAATGAAATAGAATAAAAAAACAAACAAAAGTGTCCTACACACAGTAAGTTCATGAAACTTCTATTTCTGATAAATACACATACACATTTATGTATATGGGAACTGAGTCAAGACAACGAGTATTTCTTATTGTGGGTTATGGTCAAAAAAGCTGAAAGCCACTGAATTTGAAGCACTCTACGATGTCTTCTAAATCTATACAATTCAAATTATATTAAAAGATTTAGTCTAAGGAACCGAGAAACGGCATTAAAAAAGGGGGCAGAACTTAAGGATACTCAAAAAACCACCAGCAAAATCACTTTTTCTTAATAAAATGTCACTATTAAACTATATCCTTAGAACTATAGAATCATAAAGCTTTTAGAGTAGGAAAAAAGTTCAGAGATCATCTAATCCAAGTTTATCGCTTTAGTACACAAAAGAAACTCAGGCCCAGAAATGAAAAAATGTCACTTCATTTATTCAGTAAGCATTTGCTAAGCACGTATTGTGTACCAGGTTTTAGGAGTGGGTTTGTGGATAAAGAGAAGATGTCTTCAAAGAGCTCAGAGTCTATACTGTATATATGCAAGTAAATATTTACATTAATTACTGAAATCAAGGTCATTTATAAAGAACAGAAATCAACTAACTCAATGTGGGCTGAGTGGCAGAGAACTGTTGTTTTTAAAGAGGTGGTACTTCTCAGTCTTAAACACAAGGAGTTAGCCAGGTAAAGGAGAAAGAAATAACATGTACAAAAGTACCATACTAATATACAATAAAGGAGGACACATTCAGGAAACTGAAGGTTGAGTTTGTATATCTGGAATATAGGACTCATGCTGAGGAGGAGCCACAGCAGAATACCTAGAATTTATCTGACATTTAATCTTCAAACCACTATGTGAGGTAGGCACTATTAATATCCCCATTTTGTAGATGACAAAACTGAAGCACAAAAGGTGAAGTGATCTGCCTAAGGTTAAGTTGTGAAGCGAGGATGTAAAAGCAAGAAAGTCTAACTCCAGAGCCTATACTCTTATCCTCTATACCAAGAGGTTAGAGAAAACAGGCAGGATCTAAATGAAAAAGGACCTTGTATGCCCTTCTAAGACTTCAGATTTTATGTTAAAGGTGACTCACAGTCCATGAAAGGTTTTAAGCAGGAGTGACATATTCAGACTTATTTTTTAATGAGGTCAGTCTGGCAGGTATGTGGTTGGATTGGAAGAGGAATTAGGGGCAGGGAACTTAGCTAGTCATAGCTAGAAAGATACTACAATAATTCAGGTAAGAGAAATAATAGATGAGCTGTACAGCGGCAGTGTTGGCACCAGAACCCAAGTCTACTGACGACCACAACCGCTTAAGAACCTCCCATTTTTCCCTTTAAGTCACCATACTAATAGTTTAAGAAATCCAACCTCAGAAACAACAGCACATTCCCTTTAGGCCCCTTTATTAAACAAAGCGTAACCACTAGATATGTTGCTAACAGACTAACAGAACAGTTGGAGAATGACGGAAAGTCAATTCCTATCTGCAGTTTTCTCACCTTCTTGACTTCTCCCTCTCCTTCCTCTATATACTATTCCTGGAACTTTCATGTTCAATAGTCAATTTGAAATCAATGTTCTGTCTAGACATGACTATTATAACCAACCTAACAATTAAATACACCACAGAGGAAGTCTAATGTGGTCCCAGCTGTGGCGATAGATATACTCTATGGTCTGGTCAAATTTTGGCTTAAACAGAGGTGATGAATGAATAATAATAAGAGATAGACTTTTTAAAAGCAGCAAGAGTTAAAGAAAAACAGAATATTAAAAAGGAATATGAATCAGAGCAATGTAAAGTTCAAGCCATTTGTTTCCAAGAGAGTAACACCAGTCCCAAGTGTGTGTGGTATTCCAGAAACCAACAAATGAAGGAACAGTAGAAAAGACTATCTGGTCAATTCTCAAGCATTCTAAATTCAATCCCTTTAGATTTAAACCAAGGGTGAGCCCTCCTGAGCCACCCTTGAGACTAAGGAACAAGTGGGTTCCACAAACAAGCAGCCTACAGTATAGGGAGGAAAGTACAGAAGGGACAGAGAAGATAAAGAAGAGAGGAAAGTAGAAAGGGAATCACAATGAAAGGGAATGGAAGAAATGATGAGTTACAGAATATGGAATAAAACTAAGGCGTGCTAGTGACCTCAATATCAAATGTTGCCAACCTTAGCTAACTTACTGAGGGGCACCATGATAGTGGTAACATTAGAGAGCATGAAAAGACACATTTAAATCACAGATTTATGAGACACCAACGATGAGAAATAAGAATAATGACAAAACTAAAAAAGCAACAAAATAGTTTTAGAATCTAAAGAGACAATTTAAAGATTATTAAAATCTCATTTGGTTTAGTTATGCTTTTACTTCTCATGAAACAATGAGTCTGATGGACACAAAAGGTGAAAATGTCAGTTAGTACCAGAGATATGTCTGGGGAGATGCGTTACAAAGAAAGTATGAGACTTACTTGTATACTTTTCTGTGGGAGCAATTTCAGAATTTTTCCTTTCTATTGGTTAGTGCTACTTATTTTAAGTATTTCACTGTAATTCTTATCCTGGCTGGCTGAGTAACTTCCTTAAAACCAGAGTTCAAAACAAGGTAAACACTTTTTAATTATGGTCAAATTTTAACCCCAAAAAGGACAAGGGTCTGCAATAGATCACAGAATATTACTTAGCAGTATAGCCTAAATGAGTCTAATGGTAACCAAAACCCAGATAATGATTCTCAAAAAAATTATGTAATTAAGAAATTACTTTAAAAGTTTCTTAAAATTAAAGTTTGCTAGATAAAGGAAATACTCTTTAAAAAAAAAACCTCAAGGTGTAAATTCAGTTTTTCCATTCAGGTAAAATATAATAGTGAAAATATTTCTTCCATACGAAATCACACACCTGCTGCCACCACATCACTCACAGTAATTTCAATAAGGATAAAAGGAAATATTCTTAAAGATGATTATTATTGCAAAGAAACTACTGAATCAAAACAAATATAATTAAACTTGATACCTTGACCAATCATTTATCATATCCATGAATATGCAGTCTTCATAAGTACTCCATTATAACAAGTGACTGGAGAAAGTTTATTCAAAACAGTCAGCAAAATATTTTTATTAAAGCATAATAGGATGAAATAATGTATATACCTATAGCCTATTTTTCTAATCATTCTAATTTTACAAGCTAATGAAAACTCTCAATACAAGGTCAGCTGGAGATCAATACCATGTACCTGTAAAATTTAGATGATTAACTGTGAGGGGGAGCAGAGACCTTTTACTAACACACTAATGCTTTTTAAAATTAAGAGTTTAGAATAGGGCTTCTCAACCTGAACACTATTGACATTCTGAGCCAGATAATTCTTTGTTGTGGAAGGCTGTCCTGTGCATTATAGGATGATTAGCCAGCATCCCATCCTCTATCCACTAGATACCAGTAGCACACCCTCCCCTCCTCCCACGCAATTGTGACAACCGAATACATCTGTAAATGGCCCCTGGGGGAGAGCTGCAGGGCTGGGGAGCAAAAGTCACCCAAGTTTGAGAACTACTGTCTTATCATAAACAGAAAAAAATGAATTGAGGGAGAGGGTGTTGTTTTGTTTTTCTTCTGGTCTTAACGTTCCAAGATATTATATTTGAATTTGATCACGGATTATATTTGAGAGATTCTGCCTTTGAAAACAAAGCATGTAATATCTATCACTTCTTAGTCAAAGTGCAGAAGAGTCCCAGAAGATTCACTGTACTGCCAATGACCCCTCAACCACACATACACACACATCCGTGCACACATACACACACAGTACTGCCTAGCTGAACTGAAGAAAATGCACAAAATTACTGTATTTGCATTTCTTATTTCATCAAATATATGGACCAGACTGTTCCAGTTCCCACAGAAACCAAGAGAATTCTCAACTTATCCAATGCAACTCAAATACCACAATAGCTGCATCACTCCAGATATGATAAACCTAAGTCCTAGAGCAAATATTAAACTCATCCTCACATTTTAACAAATTTGGAGGATGATACAAACTAACCATAATGCTTTAAAAACAAAACAACTAAGAAGTAGATTGGTGTTTTGAAACAGAACCTGAGGAAGGATAAGAGTAATGAAAAAATTCAAAATCAAAGGGAATGTGAAGGCATTTCAGCATGGGGGAAAAACTCAAAAATGTTTCCCCCAGAATGAGAGGAGTGAATTATACACTTAGCCATATCCCAGAGGAATAGTCTACATAACCAGTCTCCAGTATACATACCATGGGATGGAAAATGAAAAATCAAAGTCCACAAAATACTAAAAAAAAACAGTAAACATCCATCCTAAACATCTGAAATAAAACTGCTCTTTACTACTGTTCTTCACCTGATTTTTAAAACAATCAAATACCCATAAACAAAAAAAATTACAACTTCAGACATTTTTTAATTCTCATAAAAATAGCCATTCTCATGCTTCCAGCAGGTCAGATTACATATTACATAGAAAAATCAATTCGGAAAAAAAAACATAAAAAATTATTTTTTAGAGTGCGTTTGATGCATAACAAAAGGCCTTCAAAAAAATCAGATACTTTAATAAAAATCTTCATGTATAAATATGGATGAAAGTCTTTAAGATTTATTTCAATTATCTTCAACAGAATTATATTTTAGTTCAACTAGGATTGTTTATTTTTTAAAAAAACTATGCAACGATACTTAGTTTAATGTAAGTGCAATATCTATGTGCTCTCCAGCAACAAAATTACTTTATTTCAAAATTTTAGCTATTAACCTCCTGACTCAGTGAAAATAATCCTAAAGAAACTAATGCTCAATTCTTTTTATTCCCAAGCCAAGCAGAGGAAGCTGTAAGATTTGTAGCGACAGCCTTCTTTTCCAGAAGTAATACCTTGAGACTGCTCAAGAATAGCCTCCTTCACCAATTAGTGTGATTCAGGTGGGTCTGGGAGGGAATAATGTCCACAATTCCTTGGTCAGTGGCCATGATGCCCCTCCTCCTCAAGGGCAGAAGATCAGAAAAAGGGATGAGAACAAGAGGAGTTCACCAACCAGAACATATAGGGCCAGAGGAGGAAGAGTACTACAGGAAAAATTAAAACTACATGGTTAAGTTATGTCACAAAAGCAAGAGGTTTAATGTTATCCAGTATTCATTCATTTCAGAGACACCATTGTTTATCTTCCTCCCCAAACCGTGCACAAAAAGAACTGTCAGCCTGCCTTAAGCATGTTCTTTCTTCCATTTAAACAGACATGATTCTGTTGGTTAATCTCTGGCAATGATCGCCATTTCACAACACATTCAGCCCACCCGGAACTGATCAATACCACTACAGACATAAGACTAGACTTTATCCATTTATTAACCACAAGGAAATGTACCATTCAGCAAAATTCTATACATTACAAAAGATTCTATTAAAAAGGGGGGCAGGGAGGATGGGTGGACACGGACACACACACACACACAAATACACACACCACAGAGGTACACAAAGAAAAGACTACCACCCTCTAATTTCCCTGTGGCAAACGAGATAAAGACATGGCCACAAACCTGTCAATTCGTTGTCCCCCTATAATTCTATCTCACAACCTAGTAACTGAATTTTATGATAAATAGATCCACTGCCACTTTAAAATTGTTTCTTCTATCAAACTAACTCTCCTCTTAGGTACATTTGCACACCTCTGAGCTAGATGCTGTATTCATTTACAGAATTTCAAATACAAAAGACTAGTTTTCCAACCACTGGTTGCAACCACAGAACGTTCTCACAAAATCAAAATTTCAAATATAAATGGGCCAGATTATTCTTCCAACCCTGGAAGACTACAGTGTATTTGACAGTGTGAACAATTTCAAATGGGCTCTTCTAAACCGAAAACAATGCTTCAATACAACGCGTTTAAAATAAGTATTCCGTAGGTAAGCAAAATCTCTGCCAGAAAAGAGCACATAAATGGTGGTTGAAAGCCAGCACATTACCAACACACAGCGGCATACCTCTTCTGCACTGGGTTATTGCTAATACTCCAACAACAACAACTACAACTATTTTTAACACTGCTGGACACTGAAGTTGAAGAAAACGTGAGGGGAGACCCAGATGAAATTGCTGATATAATGCATTGTTTCTCACGGTCAAAATTAAGTAGCAGCTGACTTGATCTCTGTTGTGATAGTCACTGAAGCACTAATTAAAAGACGTTAAAACACAAACAACAACAACAAAAAAAAAACACCCTTATTTTGGAGGATGCCACACTAAAGGACATTTTGGAATACGCCTTTCGGGTCTCAAACCTTTGCATAAATTGTCACTTGTGGTATTTGCGGCTTAATTGCAACCCAACCAGCGCTGTCATCCAGTGTTACGGCCACAAACCATGACTTTCTCACTTCCACAACAACAGAGCAGTCACTCTTACCAACCTAACTCAAAACGAGTAAAATTCATGGAGATTTCCATATCATAATCAGCCCTGGGGGGCTGCCGCCGAGGGGCTCGGGATGGGGGGAAACCTCCCCAGGCTCCGCTGAAGCTCGTCGACCCGACAACAACCGCAGCCGCCAGCAGCGGCAGCGGCAGCAGCCCCGCCGCGCCGCGCTCCATGCACCTACCTGAAGAACAAGAGATAAGAAAGACGGCAAACGCCAACTTTGCAGCAGCTCCCATTTTCCCGAGGCGCCGGGGAAGCCGTAGGAAGTTCTCGCTAGATATCCAGTTCCCTGGGTCTTCCTCGGAAACAAACCTCCTGGTGTAAAATCAACCGTCATAAAACATATTCGGAAGCCCCGACCAAAAAAGCGTTCACGGGGTCAAAAAAAGAGGGAAAAAAATGAAAAATAAAAACAGCGAGCACAACAATTAAAAAAAAAATGCACCACGGGGGAAAAACCGCCACACACAAGCACAACACACAAAACCAAACAACGAAAAGCCAACAACAACAAAAGCGGGTTTAAATCACTGTCAAAATCACTGTCAGCTCCGCTCGCCTCTCGGGTCTCTCGGAACAAAACGCCAGGCTGAGGCGACGAAGAGGCGGCGGCTGCGGCGTCCGCTGCCGCCCGGACAGTCCGGGAACCGAGCTGGGTCCGACGTCCGGACCGACCTTCAGCCCGGACACCCAAAGTCCCCCGGACCACTGGCGGTTGAGCTCGCGGCGGTGGCAGCCGAGGCGGCGGCGGCGCGGGGAAGGAGAGGCGAGCGGCGGCGGCAGTGCAGGCGGCGGCCAAGTTCTGGTCCAGGCTCTGGCTCCGGCTCCGGGCTCCGGGCTCGGCCGCGTTTTCGGTTCCCTGGCCTCCGCCGGCCCCGCCCCCTAAACTTCCGGTTCCGGCCCGAAGCTGGAAGCCAGGCACCGCGGAGGAACGCTCCGCAGCGGCGGCGGCTGCGGCGGTGGCAGCGGCGGCCGGGCGCAGCGCGCGTGCCGGGCCGGGAGCGCGAGGAGATTGTCGGGGAAGCAAGGCGGGAGCGGGGGAGGGGTGAGAGAGCGAGGGCGGGGCCGGCAGGAGGGCGAGGAGGCGGGGCGGGCGGAGGCTCGATACCGCGAGGCCTCGTGGTTCGGCCTGCTTGGCCTGCTGGGTGGTGGGGCTCCAGTGGGTGGCAAGTAAATGCTGTTGGGGTCTCGAGCGCCTGGTTTCCTAACCGTGCTCCACTGGCCTCTATGCGGAGCGCACGCCCGAATGGTCACGGGGAGCCCAAGAGGAACAGGACTCTGGGGTGGGGCTTTCTCCTCCGAGGGGCGGGGGGCGTCTGCGGCGCCCTGTCTTTCCTCTGGGGGGACGCCTCGTCCGCTCTGAAATCGCGGGCGCCGGGAAGCCGGGGGTGGGGAGTCGGTCCTCCGCGCCTGCCGAGCTGCAGGAGCTGGTGTTTGTACCCCCAGTCCTAGCGGTGTGTCCCACCCCTGTGGCTTCTGCTTTAAGCGTTTTGTCTTTCGGCTAGAAGAGAAAAGAAAGGGGGAAAAATAACCCGCGGAGGATGGGCTGTCCACCCGTGCAGGATTTCCACAGCAATTATCATGATGTGCAATATGAATCCATTCCCACCTTCCCTTTCGTACACAAAGCATTGTGTTGAGAATTGTTCTGCATGTAATAGGTTCTCAAATATTTAAAACGCGCTTAAGAGGAAACCTGCAGATTTCGATCGACATATCTGATGATCAGACAAGTGTTTACTTTTTCAAATTTTAGTTCTTTTAGGGCTAATTTTTACCCCTTAATCCAAGTTGATTGCTTAAAAGATGCTGCTAGGCATGGAATGGGATCCAAAATGTAAAAGTAGGATCTCTGCTCACAGTATTTGCTGTACTCGAGTTGACCACGGAATACAAACTGAAGAGAGTATTAAAGGTACTAGCTTTGTTATTTACCACACTTTAGCGAGCTCCGTGAAGATGGGGGTCTTACGTCTTCTTCCCCGTTTTATGCCAGCCCTAAGAGTGTCTAGCCTGATATGATAGGTGCTTAATAAATAACTGTATAAGTGACTAGGGGATAACTGCCTGTTTCTTAAATACAATATTCTCACATGTAATCTACAAGTTTTGGGGTTTTATTAATAAAAAATAAAACATCTGGACTATATGGCTAATTCATGTTTTGCTTATGGTTTACTGATTCCCACAAAGCCAAGCCTTCTCCCTTGTACTTATAGTGTCTTATTTTTCTCTTCCTGTAAATTACTGTGTATATCTATTAAGTTCATCCTGTAATTATCGGCCATTTCTACAGCTTGTCAAGGTTATTAGTGATCATTGTGGCTCTTTAAGCTCTCTCCAAGATTTCCAGTTGCCAAGTCGTGGTGCTCAGAATTTGAATGATACTGTGCAACAGTTAAGTCCCTAGTTGGTCTTCAAGATGTCTAAATGTAATCTCATATTATGTAGTTCTCTGGACTTTATGAGCTGGTCAAGGAATAAATATAAATCTTCCATTCCCTAACATTTCTGGAGTAGAAGTATTTTATTTAGTTCATTCAGGAATTTGATGTTAGTTATGCCCTGAATCAGGCCCCACTGTTGTCTTATCTCTGCATCGCTTCAATCTTTCTTGAATTGTGAAACCAGAGCAAGTGGAATAACTGGAATAACCAGCAATAGGACTAAAACTTGAAAATATATTCCTTATCTTACCACCCAAATTTCCAGTATAAGAACGGAAGAGAAGATGAAAAATATTTTTCTGTAATATGAAAGAGGAGCAACAAGTCAAAGTCTTCACTAGACTATTCTCTAATAGTTAAAATAACTCCATGGTAAAAGTTATTAACATCCAGTAACAGTAACTATCCATTTTGTTCCTGAATCTGTGTTCACTCCCGCCCTCTGCATTTTTTAAAAATTCAAAAATATTTACTGTATATAAAATAGATAACCAACAGACACCTACTGTGTAGTACAGGGAACTAAACTCAATATCTTGTAATAACGTGTGTGTGTGTGTGTGTGTGTGAATCACTTTGCTGTACACCTGAAACTAACACAACATTGTAAATCAACTATATTTCAAAAAAATTTTTTTAAAACCTAGGTATAATAGAAGTATTATACTTAATGTTGATGATTCTAAAGACATGCCTATATTAATTAGATCAACAAACTAACTTAATATTGAATATTCCCCAGTTCACATGAACCAGAAACCCATTGTGGCTAGTTTCTTTCATTTTTAGAAATATTTAGTTTGTAAGTAGAAAAAAAGAATTCAAAAAAAATTTAACAGAATAAGACATGAGAGTATGTGACTAATTCCCACTTGAATTCCAAAGCTTAAAAAGAAGACAGAGGTAGCTGCAGCTAACCCTACTGCCCCTCTTTCCTTCCTATTTTCTATAATCACTTTTTCTTATCTACGAATCCAACACCTCCCTAACACAATGCAAGCTGTACAAACTGGATTTAGGAAGGAAGGAAAGGAAAGGAAAAGGAAACATGAAAGGAATTCTGGTATGCCTGAGCATTAGACAGTTACGTGTTAAACAGCTTTAGCTAACATCACTCAGTCCCCAAACCTGATACCTAGCCTTGTAGCCACTCCAATGCCAGCATTTCTTTTTAACATTCTTAAAAAATAACTTTATTTATTTTTGGCTGCATTGGGTCTGTTGCTGTGCGTGGGCTTTCTCTAGTTGCCGCGAGGGGTCTACTCTTCACTGCGGTGTGCAAGCTTCTCATTGCAGTGGCTTCTCGTTGCAGAGCATGGGCTCTAGGCGCGCGGGCTTCAGTAGCTGTGGCACGTGGCTCAGTAGTTGTGGCTTGCAGGCTCTAGAGTGCAGGCTCAGTAGTTATGGCGCACAGGCTCGGTTGCTCTGTGGCATGTGGGATCTTCCCGGACCAGGGATTGAACCCGTGTCCCCTGCATTGGCAGGAGGATTCTTAACTACTGTGCACCAGGGAAGTCCTTTTTTTTTCCTTTTTCTTTTTTTTTTTTTTAATTTGGCTGTGTCGGGCCTTAGTTGCAGCACACGGGCTTCTCTCTAGTTGTGGCACTCAGGCTCTAGAGCACACAGGCTCAGTAGCTGCGGCTCATGGGCTTAGTTGCCACACAGTATGTGGGATCTTAGTTCCCCGACCAGGGATCGAACCCGCGTCCCCTACATTGGAAGTCGGATTCTTAACCACTGTGCCACCAGGGAAGTCCCAATGCCAGAATTTCAACTCCAGAGTCTTGACAGAAGTTCAATTGAACTTCCAGTTATTACCAGCTGGAAGACTCTCGAGAAGCCAATTTACTCTAGAGATTCAAGTGTGTGTTGGCTGGATGAGGAAACAGAGGTAAATGAGTATCATAGACTGCTTCCAGAACAAAAGTTGATTTCTTCCTATGCTTGAAATTCTCATGGCTCAAAAATGTATAGATTAAGTTTAAATCTTCAGCTCCAAGGTAGGGCTGGAATTGAACTGGGCTGGAATTGACCTTGCCTTTGAGATTGGATAGTATGCCATATATCATGAGGAAATTCACTTTAAGGTATTCACCTGTCTTTGGATATACCAACAGCCACAAATAAGCAAGGCATGCCAAATCTCTCTTCCTTCATCTTCAGGAAGGTGACAAAATCCCTTTGGAGTATGAGGGATGTTGAATTCCTCTTAGATGAAGGATTTTAAAGTATTTCTGCTGCTTTCAGCTACTGTAAAAATCTACTCCTATGTTCAGATAACATGGACATTCCTGAAGTGGCACAAGTAAAGAATTTCTTATATACCTAAGCTGTAAGGCATAATATAAGGGGAAGAAATTTAGTAACTTGGTAAGTCAAAGGAAGGCAGATAATAATCAGCGTATCTTCCATGAATATCCTTCACACCCTAAATGCTCAAGGTGGGAAGAAAATTCCCTATATCCTAGCTTTTGGTACTGTTATAAGGATGTGGGAATGGCTAAGGGGTAAAATATTAAGGCAGAATATTTTAGGTCAGGAAAGTGAGTTAGAAGAGTTAAGAGAAACTAGCTGTGATGGAAATAATGTATCCAGCACTTTGATTACAAGGCTATACCAACCCAGCTAGAAATAAAATCTCAACAACCAGTTGGTTTTTCTGTAACATCCCAAGGGTAACATTTGACTTTTTCTCCTGCTAGCAACTTGTTCAAAATCCAGTAAGTATGTGGGAAATAGAACAGGCTTAATTCAGGGAAGGTTTTTGGGGTTTTTTTGCCCATCCTCCAATTTATACTCATGACCACAGGGACTTAGTTTTCTATCTTATTTCTAATAGTTTTCTAACTATTTTATTTCTAAATTTTATAACTTTTATAAATGCTACAACTATTTTATTGCTTGGTATTCTAACTATTTTATTTCTGATAGTTTTCAACTATTCTTTCTATAACAAAGAATAGTTGAGACTTTGAGATACCCTACCTAACCCAATGCCAATAACTTAAGACATTCAAGTTGGAGTAAACCAAAACTGCTCAAAGTGCAGTTCTCAAACTAGTGTTAACCTCAAACTGTTTGTTACTGATCTTCAATGAGACTAGTACAGACATTGACAACAACTGTTTAATTTTTGTAGAAACTTGACAGAATAATTTTACTACAATTGAAGGTAATAATAAAAATAAGTGAGCTTATATTTTGTTTTTATTTATAGTTCATGTTTTTAGTAATTCAATGTTATTGTATTTTACAGAAGTCTCATAGATTGGAAATTTGCCAAATACAGTTTGAGAGGCATTGAAGTAGAGAATAGGCTATATACCCAACACTCTTTCTCGAAAACAGTGCCCTTCATCCATTTTGACAAATGCTTAAAATCTTAAATAAAGCTTTGATGCTATAGTCCTAAAATATTCTATAATGCAAGACTGCATAAGAATCAGTCATTTTCATTACGTTGTCCATCTTCATCTGTGATATTCATTTATTTGACAAGTAATTATTAGCTACAAGATTTGTGCTATATGTTGATTGTATAGTGATAAATGAAATGTATACAGTCTCTGCCCTCATTGAGCTTACAGTATTATAAGGAAGACAGAAAAATAGCAAGTAAACAAATAATTGTCAAATGGGAAGGATTATTTCTAAATATTGACAGGATGTTGAGATAAAGAATAAGAGTGATAGTACTGGATAGGAAAAACGGGCTTATATAAGAGAATGATTCAGGAAGGACTGACTAAGGAAGTGGCATTTAAACTGAAACCTACAAGATGAAAAAGAGCTATGAGAGGAGCTAGTTAAGAAGGAACAGTATGTACAAAACCTACCATATGTTGAAGAAATTGAAAGGAGGCTCTTGTGGCAGTGAAAGAGTGGTATGAATAAGGAGACAGAGGGATAGAGGCCCCAGACTGCAAGATCTTATAAGCCAAAGTAAGGTTCTTGTATTTTATTCAAAGTGAAGTGTCCAGCCATTGGAGGATTTTAAGTAAGGGAGTTACATGGTCTGGTTTATGTTGAAAAGATCACTCTTGCTCTTGTATGGAGAACGGGTTGCAAGAGATTACCAAAGAAAGCATAGAGCTAGTTAGAAGGATGTTGCAGTAAGTCAGGCAAGACATTATGGTACCACGAACTATTATGGAAAGAAGCAGGCAGATTCAAGATATATTTTGGAAGCAGAATCAACAGGATTTGCCGACGAATTGGATGACTCCTACTTTTTTTCTTGAGCAAAGGAGCAGAGGTAGTTACATTTGTTGAGTTGGGCAAGATTTAGGGGGAGAGATATATGATAGGGAAGGGAGTAAAGAGATGAATAGTGAAAGATTTCAATTTTGAAAATGTTAAATTTGAGACACCTGTGAGACATCCAAATAGAGATGTAGAGCAAGCAATTGGATGTAGGTGACTGAAGTTTGGAAGAACATGCAGTCTCACAGATACAAATTTGGGAACTGTCAGCACACAAATGGTACTTAAGGGCATGGAAATGAATTACAGTATCTAAATAAAGAGTGGACAGAGAAAAGAAATTTAGTAAGTAGAGGATTAAAAGCCAGGAAAGGGGATGAAAAAGTAATGAAAAAGCCAAAGAGATGAGATAAAAACCAAGAGAGAGGCAGCTGTCATACATGAAAGTGTTTTGTAAAAGGGAAATAGGAACAGTATTGAAATCTATAGAGACATAAGTAAATTGAAGAGTAAAAATATAAGGGTCCACTGCATGTGGCATCATGGAGAGAACTGCTCTCCTTGACAGTAGTTTCAGCAGAAGCCATATTGAGGCAGGCAGGAAGAAGAAAGGGCAAGCAGAAGCCGGTGAGTTTGTACAACTTGACACTGGAGGGTGATGATATTCTCGGCTGAGAGCTCTAAATTCCCTGAAATATAAAGCAAGGTTTTCAGCTTAAAGTGGAAGGGACATGATAAAAAGTTACAAAATAGTCCTGATTGAGGTTGGAGACAGAAGCATTATAGTTGAATTGCCAGACTTGAGCACCCATTTGAGGTTGGAGATCATGTTTATCATGACTCCAGTCTGCCCAGCTGTGTGTGGTTATTTCCCAGAACACATAGTTATTGGCACCACAGAGAAGGCAGATGAATGAGTTCTTCAATGGTTGGATTCGAGGAAGAAAAGAACAAGGAAGTTATGGGAGCTGTATGGGAGTCATTGGGACAATGAATAATGGAATTTGAGTCTTATAAGAAGAAAGTATAGCATAGAAGAGGCTGTTGTGGATAGAAAGAAGTGATACGTGTAATGGATTAGAAGGCTGACACCATTCAGAGGAATCCTTGCTTCCGGGCAGATATTTAAGCAAGTGAGCGAGAAGGATAGGAGAGATAAACTAAGAATAGAATTCAATGTGTGGAGGGGAGCCATATCTGGTGACGACAGTGGCCAGGGATTTACCACTGCAGTGATAGAAAAAAATGGTCCCTGGCAATGAAGAGATGAAAAAATTGGATATCAAAACCTCCAGGGAGCTGGATGGGTCATTTGCAAGGATATTGAAACCACCCAGAATGGTGACAAAGATTAGGCTGGAAAGTAAAAATTAAGACTTCAAGAATTCAGGAATGTTACGTGAAGGCTGTTCGATGACAGCATTCTTCAACATTATCTCTAACAAGATCAATGGTTTTTAATGTGTTTTCATACACATTGTTACTTAATTTTCATTACAACTTTATGAAGCAGGTAGCCTTGATAATATTATTACCATTTCAAAATAAGAGAAAAAAACTGAGTCTCAGATAAACTACAAATATATTAGAAGCAGTTAAAAGGAGGCACATGGTAAAGAGAGACAATTTTTTGTCTTCTATTTTATATTAAATTCAAATTTATGAAATAAATTGAGGATAATTTATTAAATATTTAAAAGCATTCTTTTTAAGGCCTCCTTTTCAATGGCACCTTTCCAAAGTACATTTTAAATTTCTCTGTATACAAAAAATTCAATTTTCATATTTTTATCAGAAGCATAGACTCTGCAAAGTAAGATAAAGCACCAGGCAAAGGAGTAATCTGATCATTTCCCTTTTATAATATGGTTAGAGCATTTAAAACAATCCATGCTGAGATAAAATTATCATAAAATTTAAGAATAATTACTATTAAAACTCTATTTCTGAAGAATTATAAAGAAGAAAAGGAAAAGGATAGATGTGAGTTTATTGTTATTATTGTGTGTAAATGTGAATTTTTGCAATTTGGCAGTAGGGAATAGTACATGTGTATAATATATAATACTTCTTACAATTAAAAAAAAAATAGTGGGGGGAAGAAAGATTATTTTCCTCTCTATTTTAAAAATAATTTGTTTTCTCAGGCTAAACTACTCTGGATTTTCCTACCTGTTTAAGCATATGCAAATTAGGCAAAACACTTAACTGCGCTTTATTATGCTTCATTTTAACTTAGATCGGAAGAATTTTCATCAAAGCAGTACTGAGGCTTTAGGGGAAACTTAATTGTAGGAATGTCTGTAGTAATCTTAACTGGTCAAAATATATGCACTTCTTCATATTCAAAATCTGTTATTACTAGCTACTCTAGCAAAGAAGTGATAATTTTATCCCATTTTTTGGGTGAACAAATACAAATGTTAAATGGCTTGCCCAGGGGCACAAATTGAATCAGTAGAAGTAGGATTATAACTCCGAACTACTGACTCAAAGCTTAGTCCAATGAGCCATGCGTTTCTCAAGTAGTAAGCATATTAATTGTCCCTCCAAGCAGGAAACAGAGCTCTAAGTGGAGCATGTTCCATCCAGAAGACCTATGCTACATAGTAGAGAGACCTACTTCTCTCACTTAAAAAAAAATACAAAAAAAAAACTACCCACCAAACTGTCAATCTCATCTTTTTGTAAGGAGGAAATATATGTTATATATTCAAAAAGTAGTGCAAAATATATGTCATTAAAAGGCACTAAAATTTTGTACTTGTAAAACCAAAAAGATGTTTTGATTTTATCTTTCAACACTGACATTAGACCTGGGATACACAGAACAGTGAATCTTCAATATTAGATAAAACCTACATAATTCAGGAATCCATTTTCCCTTTGTGATTTAGGCTAATCATAGAAAAAAAGCAACTGTACAAATTTTATTTAATATTTGAATAGATGCTTTCCTGACTCATTTTTCTTACTTCAAGTCCACCCAGGTACATAATTTTTCTGACTCAATTTTAACTCTGCAGTTTCAAAACCACAAATAAGAAGACTATGTTGAAAGTAGAGATTAAGGAAAATTGCAAATTGAAAGTAAATGGTTCAACTTCCACTTCTGGCTATGATAGCATAGCTTATACTACTTTAACTCTCCTATTGAGAACAACTATTTAAAAGTATATACAACAATTGTTTGAAGTCACTAGACAGGAACTAAGGAAGCCAGCACTGGAGGGACCAAGATCCCAGAGAGGAGAAAACTATAATAAATTGAGCTCCACATTCACCTCAAATGTTCACTTATATATTTGCAGATTCATGGCATGGGTAATACAGGCTAAGAAAGTGTCAGCCTGGGCTTATAGCAGTCTCACTGGAGTAGGGAGACAGATGTTAAAGCTTGAGTGTAACAGGGTGATTAGGATATGACAGACTAAGATCCAGAAGTTGAAAAAATTACAGAGGAGGAAGCCCAGACTTCTGTGTGATTTCCCCTTACGGCGTGTGCTGACTCTTAAACCGTGCAGGATAAAATGCAGAGAAACTAAGTGTAAAGGAACAGCTTGGAGGTTAAAGAGTGAGCAGAGATTTTTGGCAGTCTTGGAGACCTTGGGAGACAAAGATGAAAGTTTAGAGACCATCAAGGTGCAAGAGCCCAAGTAAACACCTCGGGATTTCATAAGAGAACCCAAGAAGTCTACTCCTTAAAAATTAAAGGCTATGCTTTAAGAGTTAGAACAAACTGGAAATTGATGATGCTAAAAGTCTGAAATCCAGCATCCACTGGAGTAATGTAATAAGTCCATCCATTACATGACTGGGGCATATTAAATCCTTTCTGGAAAAAGATGACTTTATGTAGTGTCTGCAATTTTTTTACACACAATGTTCAGCATACAATTTAAAAATTACCAAGTATATAAAAAACAGGACCAAATGGAAATGCTAGAACCAGAAATTACAAAAACTAAAACAAATTGAAAGATGAGTTTTTAATGGATTAGGCACATTAGAAAGAAGGATAGTGAACTAAGAGAGAAGACTGTCAAAAAGATTCAAATTTAAATATAGAGATTGAAAGAGGTAGAAAATACAGGAGAATAAGAGCTCTGTGGAAAAGAGTTTAAAAGTCTGATATACCTGTACTTGGTGTCCCAGAAGTATAGAATTGCATGAATTGAACAAAAGCAACATTTCAAATACTATTGGCAACTACTTTTAGAAAACTGATGAAAGACAGGAAGTCATAAATTCAAGAAGCTCCACAACACCACAGGAGAAATACGAGGAAGCTATACCCAGAGCATCATAATCAAACATCTGAAAACCAATGATAAAAATAAATGTTGAAAGTAGTCAGAGAAAAAATATATGTATACATTACTTTCAAAGGAGCAAAAATAAGATTAAGTCTGACTTTTTGATACAAACTATGGAATCCAGAAGACAATGGAATGTCATCTTTAAAGTTCTGAAAGAACGTAATTCCCAACCCAAAATTCTATACTCACAAAATATCCATCAGAAAAGGATGTGAAATAAATACACTTTCAGACAAACAAAAGCAGAGAGAATTTGCTGCTAACAGATCCATAGTACAAAAAAAACTCTAAAGGAATTTTTTTCAGGTTTACACATGGAACTGCAGGAAAAAAATTAAGAACACAGGAAAGGGTAAATTAGTAAATCTATACAAATAATAGTAGTAATGCATTATAGGATTTAAAATATATGCAGGGGCTTCCCTGGGGGCGCAGTGGTTGAGAGTCCGCCTGCCGATGGAGGGGACATGGGTTCGTGCCCCGGTCCGGGAAGATCCCACATGCCGCAGAGCGGCTGGGCCCGTGAGCCATGGCTGCTGAGCCTGCCCGTCCAGAGCCTGTGCTCTGCAATGGGAGAGGCCACAACAGTGAGAGGCCCGCGTACCACAAAAAAATATATGTGTGTGTGTGTGTGTGTGTGTGTGCAGGATTAAAATAGATGACAACACTAGAAGTGTTATCCGAGAAGTGTAAATGTACTAATTTAAGGTAGACTGTAACAAGCAAAGGATGAATGTTGGAATCTCTTATTTATGATACCAACAAAATAACAAATATATAACTAATAATCTAATAGATGTGGCAAATGGAATAATAAACACTTGATTAATCTAAAAGAAGATGGTATAATAGGAAACATAGAGTAAGAAGGTAGATTTAAATCCAAATACAGCAATAATTACACTCAGTTGGATTAATACTCCAATTAAATGAAAAAGATGGTCAAAGTGGACAGAAAAAAAATAACCAACTTTATGCACCTTATGAGATACACCTGAAATATAAGGACTCTTAAATGTATAAAGTAATAGTTATGAAAAATATAATATGAAATAATAAACAAAAGAGAACAATGTAGTTATACTTATACCAGGCAAAGAAACTCTAGGGCAAAAAGTATTACTAGAGAAAAAAATGAGTGCTTCATAATGATAAAGGGATTAACAAGATTACAAACTTAAATTTTAATATAACTTACATAATAATAAAGTCTTAAATATGTAAATAATGATATTACAGATAAAAAAGTTTCAGTAGTTTGTGTCTTTCTAGTATTAATACTTTGCTCATTTCATCTTGGTTGTCTAATTTGTTGACATACAGTGTTCATAGTATTCCATTATAATCTTTCCTATTTCTCTAAGATTGGTACAAATGGCCCATTTTTCATTTCTTTTTTTTTTTTTTTTTTTGCGATACGCGGGCCTCTCACTGTTGTGGCCCCTCCCGTTGCGGAGCACAGGCTCCGGATGCGCAGGGTCCGGACACGCAGGCTCAGCGGCCATGGCCCACGGGCCCAGCCGCTCCGCGGCATGTGGGATCCTCCCTGAACGGGGCACGAACCCGTGTCCCCTGCATCGGCAGGCGGACTCTCCACCACTGCGCCACCAGGGAAGCCCCCATTTTTCATTTCTAATTTTAGTAATTTGAGTCTTCTTTCTCAGTTCTTTTTCTCTTTTTTTTTTTTGATCAATCTAGCTAAAGGATTGCCAATTTTTTGATATTTTCAAATAATCAATCTTTAGTTTTGTTGTTTTTTCTCTATTTTTTCCCCTACTTTATTTCCTCTCTAATCTTTGTTTTTCCTTCCTGCTTGTTTTGGATTTAGTTTGCTCTTCTTTTTCTGGTTTCTTAAGGTGGAAGTTTTGGCTATTTGAAATATTTCTTCTTTTTTAATCTAGGCATTTATAACTGTAAATTTTTCTCTGAGCACTTCTTTCACTGTATGCCATAAGTTTTAGCATGTTGTGTTTTCATTTTCATTCATCTCAAAGTATATTCTAATTTTCCTTGTGATTTTTTGATCCATTTATTATTTAGGAGTATGTTGTTCAATTTTCACATATTTATGAGCTTCTCAAATTTCCTTGTTATTGATTTTTAATATTATTACATTGTGGCCAAAGGACACATATTGTATGATTTCAATCGTTTTAAATTTCTTGTGGCTTCTTTTCTGGCCTAACATATGGTCTATCCTAGAGAATTATTCCATGTGCACTTGAGAAGAATGTGAATTCTGCTGTTGTCGGGTGGAGTGTTCTATAGATGTATTTTAGGCCTAGTTGTCTTATACTGTCATGTACTTTTCAATTTTCTTGTTGATCTTCTCTCTCCATTATTGAAAGTAGGATATCGCTGTCTCAAACTGTTTTTTTTTTTTAATTTTTTATTGGAGCATAGTTGATTTACAATGCTGTGCCAGTTTCAGGCATAGAGCAAAGTGAATCAGTCACAAACATCCACTCTTTTTTTTTTTTTTTAAGATTCTTTTCCCATATAGGCCATTACAGAGTATTGAGTAGAGTTCCCTGTGCTATACAGCAGGTTCTTATTAGTTATCTGTTTTATATATAGTAGTGTGTATATGTCAACCCCAACCTCCCAATTTACCCCTCCCCCTGATCCTCTGGTAACCATAAGTTTGTTTTCTACATCTGCAACTCTACTTCTGTCAAACTGTTGTTTTTGAATTATCTGTTTCTTTCTTGAATTCCACAAGTTTTTTCTTCATGTATTTTGGAGCTCTGCTGTGAGGTGCATATATATTTAAAATTGTTATGCCATTCTGAGGGATTGACTCATTTATTATTATAAAATGCCCTTCTTTGTCTCTAGTAACTGTTTTTGTCTTAAAATCTACTTTGTTGGATATTAGTATAGCCACTCTAGGTCTCTTTTGGTTACTAGGTCTCTGGTTACAGTAACCAAAGAGATGTTTTTCCTATTCTTTTACTTTCAACCTTTTAATTCTTTGAATCACACATGTGTCTTCTATAGACAGTATATAGTTGGATCATTTTTTAAAAATTCATTTTGCTGGTATCTGTCTTGATTCAAATGCTTAATTCATTCACATGTAATGTAATTACTGGTAAAGTAGGATTTCATTTACCTTTTTGTTTTTTGTGTTCTATGTCTTATGCCTTTTTTCCCTTTCTGTATTCTTTTTTGTTAGATATTTCCTAGTGTACTACTTTAATTCTCTTGTTGTTTATTCTATTACATTATTTTGAGGTTTGTTTTTTTTTACTGGTTTCCCTGGGAATTACAATTAGCATACTAACTTAAAACAATCTACTTCAGATTATTACCAACTTAATTTCAATAATGTATAAAAATTTTGCTCCACTATAGTTCATTTTCCCACCCCAACTTTTGTGCTATTATTGTCATACAAATTACATTTGTATATATTAAGTCCATCAATGTGGTTTTATAATTTATGTGTATATCTTTTAATTCATATAGGGAAATAAAAGCATTACAAACAAAATTACATTTTTAATCTTTGTTTTTTGACAGTTTGACAATATGATTTGTCTGTGTAAAGGGGTTAATCTCTTTATGGTTAACACACTTTGGGTTTGTTGAGCTTCTTGGACCTATAGATTAATATTTTGTATCAAATTTGGAAAATGTTTGGTCATTGTTTCTTTAAATATTTTTTGTATCTCTTTCTCTCTTCTTCTGAGACTCCTATTATGCATATGTTGGTATTATTGACAGTGTTCCACAGATCTCTGAGGCTCTGTCCATTTTTCTTCATTAAGAAAAAAATTTCTGTTTCTCAGACTGGACAATTTCTATTTGACCTATCTTCAAGTTTGCCCATTCTTATTCTGTCAGTTCAAATCTGACCTTGAGCCCCTCTGGTGAAATTTTCATTTTGTTTATTGTATTTTTCAATTCCAAATTTTCTAATTGGTATATATATATATATATATGGACATATGTAATTTCTATCTTTTTGTGAAATTCTCTATTTGCTGAGCCATCTTTCTCATACTTTAATTCTTTAGCTATGATTTCCTTTCATTCTTTAAACATGTTTACGGTAGCTGATTTAAATTCTTTGCCTAGTAAGATTTACATCTGAGATTCCTCAGAGGTAGTTTCCATTAACTGCTTTTTTCCCCTGTGTATTGGCCATACTTTCCTGTCCTAGCAAGTCTTGTAATTTGTTTTGCTGTTGTTGAAAACTGGAGTTTTATATAATATAATGTGCTAACTTCATAAATTAAAATCCCCTCCTTCCAGGGTTTATTGTTGTTGGTGTTTGTTGTTGTTATCATTCCCAAGTTAATCTCTTTCAGTGTGTTGAAAGAATATGTCCAAGATTTTTCTAAGAGGATCTGTGTGTGTCTGTGTTGGGGCATGCCTTCAGTGCTCTGGCATTTTATGTCTGCCTTAGCCTTCATTTCCTATGTGCACAGGGCCTCTGGTTGTGCTAGAGGTGAGAGAATAGGGCCTTCCCTGGTCTTTCTGGGGCATGCACACAGTCGTGCACGTGCATGTGGCCTCCTAGATACCCAGGAATATGTTGGAGCTTTCCAAAGTCCACTATGGACATCTATTGTCCAGAGTTCCCTTTTACATTTTTTGGCAAGCCACTTATTTTTCTCAAATGGTATCTCTGTTTTAAACAGCTATGATGTTAAACAATTGCTGCTGAATGTTTTTGACAGTGCCCTGGGGACAGAGCTCTCCTCACCAAGCAAACTCTGGGTTAGTCAAAATAAAGACAAGCCTCATGAATGGGGCTTTTCCAGGAAGCTTCCAGACAGGTCGAATAATGACAATTGACTGAGGACTTTGGGGAGTTCCAAATCCATTCTGCTCTCTTCAGTGTCTACTAGGGTGCTTTTCACAGCTACTATGGTGTGAGGCTGCTTATTTTCAAGGCTACCATGGATCTGGGGAGAGGGCAATCAAAATAGGGCAAGTTAAAATGTCACAAAGCTCACTGTTTTGTCAAAATTCAATTGTTTTTCTTGAATAAATGCTCTTCAGATTGCTGTAAATCTTTGGTTTATTTCCAGATGTCTGAAGAATTTGATTTTGACAATTTTTAATAGTGTTCTCATTGCTTTTATAGGACAGGAGATTTTCAGAGTGCCATTCCAAAAGTGCTTCTGTATTCTTAAAGTGAAAATATACAGCAATAAAAATAATGAACAACTGCTTCATACAACCACAACTATGACTCTCAAAGAAATAAGGTTGAGCCAAAGAAGCCAGACACAAAGAGTACATACCAGATGATTTCATTTATATGAACTTCCAAAACAGTTAAAATAAGTCTATAGTGATTAAATTCAGAATAGTGGTTATCTTTGGGATAGTTAACTGGAATGAGGCATGAGGAAATATCCTAGGATGTTCATATTGTTCTTTATTATCTTGACTTGGATGGTGGTTACATGGGTGTATTCATTTACTAAAATTCTTTGAGCAATGCACTTTGTGAACTTTACTGTATGAATTTATACTCTCATAAAAACTTAAAAAATAAATACAAGTAAATGGTTAACCTCAGGCCCTTCTTTAATTCTTAGATATAGATTCCCTTGCAGAGTTTTATGCAAAGAGTAAAAGGTTTCATATTCAGAGTTAAGAGATTCATATATGTGCCACTGAGATATAGGAATGATTTCTTTTTAATACTATTGTTTATACTAATAACAGAAGCCTATATGTCTGCAATGCTCTATAGTTCTTAAATTGCTTTCACATATCTTATCATCTGTACAACTCTTGAAGTTGGAGGTCAAATGTTATATTTTCCCTTGAGTAGACTCAGTTGTAGAGTCAGAATTTGTGAATAGCAGAGTAAAAATGGATACTTTTCACGTATTATTATTAGATGATTATGCTTCTTTACCATACTTACATTTTTTTTAGAATATTGATAGTCACCAACTTATCAATATTAGATTGGTGCCCACGGTTTTAGAATTCTGTATTAAATCATTCTTAAAAGATGATATTAATCCTTGATTCTTTAGGTAATCCTAGGATTCTAGGAATAGACAGAATTTTAAACCTCCTCTTTTAAGTCTCTCTGTGAGATACAAGGGTATTTGTCATTCAGCTTAAACATACCTTATGATGAGATTTCACAATGCTAACTCATTAAAATATCACATACTTTTTACAATAAGGAAGTTGTCCCATGATTATACTCTCTGTTTCTGCAGCCTGCTCTTTTTCAGCCTTCTACTCAAACATAGAATGATTGATCACAATCTATGATTCATTTCTAGATATTTGAGGAATATTAAGACCCATCCTCACATTAATGACCTTTTCCCTACTTCATTTAGGCTTTCCTCCTGTCATTTACTAAACATTCATATATTGGTTGAACTTCTCCCTGTCAGGAAGAAAGGGAGAAGTAATTGTCATTCTATCTATGCTATGAAGTTTTGTCATTCTATCTATGCTATGAAGTTTTATTCTAGAAAACAGTACTCTGATTAAGACCTGGTCAGTGATCAATATAAAGGTTTTGTTATTATTTTTATTGTTTCAGTTATATCATGATTACCAGATAATATTCTGCCTGTTTATGTAAATTTCTAACATCTATTTCTCTTATTTAGGTTATTTAATCTGCATTTGTCCCCATTAGAGGTCATTAGATTTGTGAAGATGACTTAGAATTTAATCATGTTTTCTTAAGTAATAGGCATGCCAGCTAACTTTGCATCTTTGGCTAGTTTAATAAGTATATTCTCAACATAAATTCTGAAATCACAAATGAGAATAATAAATAAAGCAGGACTTACAAAGCTGCTATGCATTTGTGGATAGCTACTAGAAAACCTTAATTTGCTTTTCAGGCAAATGAACAATAGCACACAAGTGAGAAAGTGCTATTTATAAAGAGAATAACGGGCTATAGAAATTTATTTATGCTTTGGCAATTAAGTTCCAAATGGCTGATGAAATGCCACTCTCAGATCCCAAACAGAAATCAACTTTAGCTGGATTTTCTCTGCCCCTCATTTTGAGCAAAAAACTTACCTTCTCAATCACTTAAAAATGCAAGGAGGGGAGAGATTTCTCCTCTACAGCCTGATACCGTTTTCCCTCTCTGGAGCATAACCTTCCCATTATATCTACCAAAATACAGTATATACAATCTGTTCCGTTCCATGCCTGATATTAGCATCCTTTTGGACAAGTTTAGGAAAAAACTATAGATAGATGAAGTAAGTTACTGGTTAAGATATTGCTTCATTAGCTCAGTATAGCCTGAAAACAGTAAGCCATCTCAGTTCTTTCATTTTCTGCTCTCTCCTTGAGTCCAAACCCTTGAAATCACCGCCTTTTCTTTCTAGTTCAGTCTACCCCCATTCTCAAGCTGAGGGCAGATAAACCTTTTTGGAAAACCATATCATTGAAGGTGCAGGGTCCTTTTCTGCCTGGATCAGTTTCAGGCTAAAGCTGAAGTTCTTGTAGGCATCTGAATGTTCAGTCTGTCCAGGGTCACTGGGATCAAACCCACAGAAATCCCGTGATCAGGCTTCCTTCCTTTATTCTGGATGTGTGGTAATATGCAGAGATTGCCTGAGCTCAACTTTTCATTATCAGCCCTTCCTGAGTTTGTTCTTCACCTTCTTTTTTCATGTTCTTTACCATCTGAACCTAGAGTTTTCTTAAAACCTTATTTCTTCCTAGCACCCCTGTGTAATCCACACTATGTTCCCCTCTTTCTTCCTCTAAACATATACAAACAATATCAATGACCTACTTGAGTGGCTCCCAGTTTCCAGCATTCAGGGATTACCACCACTTTGCTATTACCTCTCTACTTTTCTCATCAAATTATTAAATACAGTAAAGTAATAGTGTATTTCACCTCAATTATACTTTAGTCTCTCTCTCTGGACATAGATCCAGTTTGGGGGATGATGACAAGGGTAATTTAGAGGATATCTGATAAGATGCACCACAGCAAAAGAGATTGAGAATGTACTTTAAGCTTTGCTTATTTTAATTTTTTTGTTATAGAAAATGTTCAAAATATACCAAAGTAAAGGAATACTATATTGAACTCTCAGGTATCCATCACCCAATTTCTACAATTATCAGCTATTTTTTAAATATATTTTTGGCCACTGTATCATATTAAAATTGCTTTCTCAAAGATTATTATCCCCAATGACCAAACTGTTTTTTATTCTAAATCTGGTCCTGAAACCAAACTAAAACACAGGAAAAGAAGAGGAAAAAAAGAAAAAACAAACAAACTGAATACAGAGGGATATCTCTTTTATATTATCTTTACCACATAAAGCAAGTTGCAACATAAAGTGTCTTATAAATTCTTCCTTGAAACAATGGCTGAAGGGAATTCTAGATTATTGGAGTTTGCTTTTCTTTTATCACACTAGTGTCATAGTTACCCTACAATGTATTCTTCAATGAAACCTCTGGACAAAAGATAGAATCAGTTTCAATCTAGGCAGGTTAGGTTCTGGGGATATCTATTTATGAGGAAGTATTAACAGCTGCAGCATCTCATCAATAAGAGGGAAGAAGTTTTCAAAGAGCTAAAGTAGTCTGGTTTATACCACCTCTAGGTAATGGAAGAATCTGACAAAGCTACAAAGAGTAGTTAGCCATCACTGTGTTTCCAGTGATTCACATGATGACAGTGAATCAAATGATATTTAGTGGAAACCTGTCATGAGGATAGTTTCCTTAATATCTTTATTGATGAGATAAAAGAATTCAGAGCATACTGTTAGACTCATAGTGAACTGAATTAGGTGGTTTGCTAATATCCTAGGGCCCAGAGAGAAATGACCTTGAAAGTTGGTAAAATGTTAGTCTGAAAACAGGGTGTGGAATCAGAGGTGACAAATAGAAGGTGAGGTTTAAGTACAAAGAAACTCCCATAAATTCAGTTTGAAAGATAATTCTTCCACTATGCTTTTCATTTGATGGACTTGCACTAAAACAATGTATCCATATGGATCTTTAAAAAAAACTTTAAAATTCTGTATACAAAATGGAGGCGTCTCCAAGGTTAATGGCACAATCAACAAAAGTAGAGAAAATTTTACCTTACAAAATAAGATTTAAAAGGTGTAAAGTATGTTCTGAAGAATGCTATAGTCTGAATGTGTGTGTCCCCAACAAATTCATATGTTGAAATCCTAACCCCCAAAGGTGACTGTATTAGGAGGTGGACTGTATGGGAGGTCTTAAGTCATGAGGGTGGAGCCCTCATGAATGGCATTAGTATCCTTATAAAAGAGGTTCCAGAGATATCCTTAGCCTCTTCCACCATGTGAAGATACAATGTAAAGTCTGTGACCCAAAAAGGGCCCTTGATCAGCCAGGCTGGCACCCTGATCTCGGACTTCCAGGCTCCAGAACTATGAGAAATAAATTTCTGTTGTTTATAAGCTACCCAGTCTGTGGCATTTTGTTATAGCAGCCTGGGCAGACTAAGAGAAGGAAAATACTGAATGGTCTATTTTGGTGGGGTTTTTTTTTTTTTTGGTATGTTTAGAAAAGATTAAAAAGAAGAGAAAGATTTAAAGGAGCACACATTCTATTTGGGCATAATTCCCTTACTCTTAGGTAAAGGAACAAAAATAAGTAAAAAATGTATTCCACTTAGTTCTCTTTCCAAAGTGTAGCTTTGACAGTGTACTTTTTAGTAGAAAGAGTCCACTGGCAATGAAGAGGATAGTTTTATTTATTTACTTATTGATTTGGTGGGTTTTTGGTCTTTTTTATTGAATCATAATTGACATATAATATTATATTAGTTTCAGGTATACAACATAGTGATTCCATATTTTTATATATCATGAAATGATAACCATTAAGTCTAGTAACCATTTGTCACCATACAAAGTTATTATAATATCATTGACTATATTCCCTATGCTGCACATTATATCCCCATAACTTATTTATTTTATAACAAGAAGTTTGTACCTATTAATCCCTCTGACCTATTTCACCCATCCTTTGTCCCCTCTCCTCTGGCAACCATAGGTTTGTTTTCTGTATATATGAGTCTGTTTCTGTTTTGTTCTTTTTATACAGTATTTGTCTTACTGTGTCTGACTTAACTTCAACTAGAATAATACCCTCTAGGTCTATCCTAGTTATCGCAAATGGCATGAATTCTTTCTTTTTTACTGTTGAGTAGTATTCCATTGTATATATACCACATCTTCTTTATCCATTCATCTACTGGTGAACACTTAGGCTGTTTCCATATCTTGGCTATGGTAAACAATGCTGCAATGAACATGGGAGTACATATCTTTTTGAATTAGTGTTTTTGTTTTCTTCAGATATATACCAAGAGCTGGAATTGTTGGATGATATGATAGTCATATTTTTAATACAACTCAGTACTGTTTTCCATAGAGGCCACACTAACTTACATTCCCACCAACAGTGCATGAGGGTTCCCTTTTCTTCACATCCTCCCCAATAATTGTTATTTGTTGTCTTTTTGATAATAGTCATTCTGACGAGTGCAGTGTGAAGGTGTGAAGTGGTATCTCATTGTAGGTTTCGTTTGTATTTCCATGATTATTAGTAATGTTGAGTATCTTTTCATGTGCCTGTTGACCATCTGTCTGTCTTCTTTGGAAAAATGTTTATTCAGGTCCTCTGCCCATTTTTCAATTGGGTTTTGTTTTTTGTTTATATTGAGCTGTATCAGTTCTGTATATATTTTGGATATCAATCCCTTACAGGATATATTGTTTGCAATTATCTTCTCCCATTCAATAGGTTGCCTTTTTGTTTTGTTGATGGTTTCTTTTGCTGTGCAAAAGTTTTTTAGCTTGATGTAGTCACATTTGTTTACTGTTGCTAGAAGATAGTTTTAACTGACCTTTCACTCTCCCCAGCAGCAAATGGTTGCTTATGACTAGGGCCCTAAAGGAATAGCTTCTCTGGGGTGGCACAGTCTTTCCCTGTCCTGTACCCTAAAATGTCATATGTTCACATAGTTCAAAATTTTCAAAATCTGTAAAAAGGAACACAGTGAAAAGTTTTGCTCTCACCCTGTCCACCATTTACATAGCTCTCTCACACACACATACAGAGAGTGCCATAATCAGTTATTATTTTCTTATATGTTCTTGCAGAGTTTCTTTATACATCTTTTTTTTAAAAAGTAGCATACAACGTATCCTGTTTTATCGATTACTATTTTTTTTTTTGCCTTTAATTTATTTACTTATTGATTTGGTGGGTTTTTGGTCTTTTTTATTGAATCATAATTGACATATAATATTATATTAGTTTCAGGTATACAACATAGTGATTCCATATTTTTATATATCATGAAATGATAACCATTAAGTCTAGTAACCATTTGTCACCATACAAAGTTATTATAATATCATTGACTATATTCCCTATGCTGCACATTATATCCCCATAACTTATTTATTTTATAACAAGAAGTTTGTACCTATTAATCCCTCTGACCTATTTCACCCATCCTTTGTCCCCTCTCCTCTGGCAACCATAGGTTTGTTTTCTGTATATATGAGTCTGTTTCTGTTTTGTTCTTTTTATACAGTATTTGTCTTACTGTGTCTGACTTAACTTCAACTAGAATAATACCCTCTAGGTCTATCCTAGTTATCGCAAATGGCATGAATTCTTTCTTTTTTACTGTTGAGTAGTATTCCATTGTATATATACCACATCTTCTTTATCCATTCATCTACTGGTGAACACTTAGGCTGTTTCCATATCTTGGCTATGGTAAACAATGCTGCAATGAACATGGGAGTACATATCTTTTTGAATTAGTGTTTTTGTTTTCTTCAGATATATACCAAGAGCTGGAATTGTTGGATGATATGATAGTCATATTTTTAATACAACTCAGTACTGTTTTCCATAGAGGCCACACTAACTTACATTCCCACCAACAGTGCATGAGGGTTCCCTTTTCTTCACATCCTCCCCAATAATTGTTATTTGTTGTCTTTTTGATAATAGTCATTCTGACGAGTGCAGTGTGAAGGTGTGAAGTGGTATCTCATTGTAGGTTTCGTTTGTATTTCCATGATTATTAGTAATGTTGAGTATCTTTTCATGTGCCTGTTGACCATCTGTCTGTCTTCTTTGGAAAAATGTTTATTCAGGTCCTCTGCCCATTTTTCAATTGGGTTTTGTTTTTTGTTTATATTGAGCTGTATCAGTTCTGTATATATTTTGGATATCAATCCCTTACAGGATATATTGTTTGCAATTATCTTCTCCCATTCAATAGGTTGCCTTTTTGTTTTGTTGATGGTTTCTTTTGCTGTGCAAAAGTTTTTTAGCTTGATGTAGTCACATTTGTTTACTGTTGCTAGAAGATAGTTTTAACTGACCTTTCACTCTCCCCAGCAGCAAATGGTTGCTTATGACTAGGGCCCTAAAGGAATAGCTTCTCTGGGGTGGCACAGTCTTTCCCTGTCCTGTACCCTAAAATGTCATATGTTCACATAGTTCAAAATTTTCAAAATCTGTAAAAAGGAACACAGTGAAAAGTTTTGCTCTCACCCTGTCCACCATTTACATAGCTCTCTCACACACACATACAGAGAGTGCCATAATCAGTTATTATTTTCTTATATGTTCTTGCAGAGTTTCTTTATACATCTTTTTTTTAAAAAGTAGCATACAACGTATCCTGTTTTATCGATTACTATTTTTTTTTTTGCCTTTAACAATACATCTACATATTAATGATCAATACCAGAGAGATCCTCACTTTTTTAAAGCCACTGTGCAGTACTTTACACTGTATATGTTCAATGACTTTTTAACCATTCTCCTATTGATGAGCATGTGAGTTGTTTCTAGTTTTTATTTCAAGCAATACAGGCCTGGATAATGTTACACATAATGTCATTTCACATATGGGCAAATATATCTGTAGGATAAATTCCTAGAAGTGCAATTGTGAGTCAATGGGTATATGCAGTTTCAATAAACTTTGCAAAATTTTCTTTCATCAGAGTTGTACCAATTTCAACTCTCCCAAATATATGAGAGGGCCTGTTTTCCTATAAGCAATAAAATGTATTATCAAGCTCTTAGACGATTGCCAATCTGAAAAGTGATATCAATGTATTGGTGTGTGGTATGAATCCAACATCTTTTCTCCACAGGTAGTCTGCCATCATTTAGTGAGGTGTTTACCTCTTCACCTCTGATTTGAAATGCTATATTTTTCATATATTGAATTGCGGTATGCATTTGGAATTATTTCTGGACTTTGTATAATATTCTATTAGTCATTTTATCTAATGATGAACCAGTACCACACTATTTGTGTCCAGGTTTTTATGTTTTAATATCTGATAGTGCTAATTTGCCCTCATTGCTCCTTTTTCCCCTCAGTTTTTCTGCCTATTTTTGATTAATTATTTTTCCATATAAACTTTATGATCACTTTGCCTTGTTTCAAAAACCCCACTGTCAATATTTTTCTTATTGGGCTCATGTTGAAATTATAAATTAACTCAGAAAGAATTGACATCTTTTTGGTATTTACCAACTAGGTACATCTTCCCTTTGTACAAAATTTCTTACATGTTTTCCAGTAGTGTTTTTTTTTGTTGTTTGTTTGTTTGTTTGTTTTGCGGTATGCGGGGCTCTCACTGCTGTGGCCTCTCCCATTGCGGAGCACAGGCTCCGGATGCGCAGGCTCAGCAGCCATGGCTCACGGGCCCAGCCGCTTTGCGGCATGTGGGATCTTCCCGGACCGGGGCACGAACCCATGTCCCCTGCATCGGCAGGCGGACTCTCAACCACTGTGCCACCAGGGAAGCCCTCCAGTAGTGTTTTAACATTTCTTATTAAGTTTATTAATGTGCCTTTCGTCTTTTTTCTTTTTTTAAATGAGTACTTGAATCCATTATATATTCATGCCATTTGTTGTCTTTTGTGTATTAATTTTGTGCCCCACTACCTTGCTAAATAGCTTTTTGGTTGAATCTCTTGAGTTTTCTAGGTATATAATCATAATACTTAGCTGGATGAATCCTAATGGATGCTGTGGAGGAGGAGAAATTGGGCTTTTCAGTTTAGTGCATGGAAGTTCCTTCTGACAAATCTCAAGAATGACAAATATGGACATATTATGGACTCTTTGATACTCTAGACCAGACCAGGTAATGCTCAGTATTCAAAAGCTGTAGGATCGTTTTAGGAAGAATTTACTGGAATAAGGATTGTTTTCAAACAAATAATTCATTATTATCTTTTTGTTTTGTTTTGTTTTTTGTTTGGGGGGGTGGTTTGCGGTACGCGGGCCTCTCACTGTTGTGGCGTCTCCCGTTGGGGAGCACAGGCTCTGGACACGCAGGCTCAGCGGCCGTGGCTCACGGGCCCAGCCGCTCCGCGGCATGTGGGATCTTCCCGGACCGGGGCACAAACTCATGTCGCCTGCATCGGCAGGCAGACTCTCAACAACTGCGCCACCAGGGAAGCCCCCATTATTATCTTAATCTCAGTTATCATAATTGTCATCACATGTTACATGTAAATATAACTTGTATTGAAAAATTAACTAATATAAAGCTACCTATTTGTTACCACCATTGTTATTACCAAAAATTTCAAAGATATCTCTAGGATATCCATGTAAGGTTCAATGGAGTTTAACTCTAATACAATATGGCAAAGAAAAAAATCCAGTTGTATGCAACTAACTGTCCATCAGTCTTGCAGTAGAATTTGTGGTTAAGTAGCCTAAATGAGTTGCTTAGTTTGTGATGGGCACAGAAAATCCTACTTGCTGAAGTTACTAAACCCTCCTCATCTAACAATGATATCCTCTGTTGTTCTTCAGGGCATGGTGTCTCATCTGTTTAGTTTGGCCTTTTATTTGACTTTCATTGACTTTGTGGCCAAGCCTGTTTTCCTTGTTTGATATGTTAACCCAAATAAGTAGGTGAACTCAACCATTTAGTGATGGGCATGTAATTTTTAATAATAACACTTATTTTATTTGATAACAGAATGCAATTTTCACTAGTAAATGGAGATGCAAATGTTTGATTTTTGAGTAATAGCTTGCTATCTTTCAGAGGAGTTGTCCAACTGTCTTTTGCTAGGAAACACAGACTTCTGGTTGCTGAATTCCTGCCAACTTTTTTCTTTTTGTATATACAATGTTCAACCTTAGATTAGATATATACAACTTAAGGTCTTCTTAAAGTGCTTGCTAGGATATTAGCACCTTTTAGTGCTAGCTTCTGGAGAGCTGCAGCTGTCACCCAAGTCTTAGTACTGAGCTAGCCATAATAACATGAAATTTGGTGTGTTGAAGAATCTTCTCATTTGAGGTACATCACAAGTTGTCCATATTAGAAAAAATATACACAGTCATACTGGGCTGTGCGCCAATGAATATAAAAGACGTGCAATAGAGGAACCAAAGATTGTGAATGTATAGATTTGTACCTGTTGGCACTGAAATCCTGATTTGGTCTAGTAAATTCAACTTTATTGCCTTGTTTCTGCTTTGGTTGAATCTCAATATTTTACCTCTCATCTACAAAATTCTCTAAAAATAAAGACAAGATATAAAATGTTTTTAAAATCCTAAATAAGTTTTATATAAATTTCAGTTTTCTCTGAGACATTACTTCTAAAATAAAACCAGTGAAACTTCAGAACAAATAACATGAAGAACTGACATCTTAAGTCACTATTCTGTGTGCACTGAGAGATGCTGGCACTTGGAATACTCTCATCATGCAAATCAAAACAACAATGAGATATCATCTCACACCAGTCAGAATGGCCATCATCAAAAAATCTAGAAACAATAAATGCTGGAGCGGGTGTGCAGAAAAGGGAACACTCTTGCACTGCTGGTGGGAATGTAAATTGACACAGCCACTATGGAGAACAGTATGAAGGTTCCTTAAAAAACTACAAATAGAACTACCATATGACCCAGCAATCCCACTACTGGGCATATACCCTGAGAAAACCATAATTCAAAAAGAATCATGTACCAAAATGTTCATTGCAGCTCTATTTACAATAGCCAGAAGATGGAAGCAACCTAAGTGTCCATCATCAGATGAATGGATAAAGAAGATGTGGCACATATATACAATGGAATATTACTCAGCCATAAAAAGAAACAAAATTGAGTTATTTGTAGTGAGGTGGATGGACCTAGAGTCTGTCATACAGAGTGAAGTAAGTCAGAAAGAGAAAAATAAATACCATATGCTAACACGTATATATGGAATCTAAGAAAAAAAAAAGTCATGAAGAACCTAGGGGTAAGATGGGAATAAAGACACAGACTTAATAGAAAATGGACTTGAGGATATGGGGAGGGGGAAGGGTAAGCTGTGACAAAGTGAGAGAGTGGCATGGACATATATACACTACCAAATGTAAAATAGATAGATAGTGGGAAGCAGCCGCATAGCACAGGGAGATCAGCTCGGTGCTTTGTGACCACCTAGAGGGGTGGGATAGGGAGGGTGGGAGGGAGGGAGACCCAAGAGGGAGGAGATATGGTAACATATGTATATGTATAACTGATTCATTTTGTTATAAAGCAGAAACTAACACACCATTGGAAAGCAATTATACTCCAATAAAGATGTTAAAAAAAAAATAGGGGGCTTCTTTTGGTTTCAAGTGTGAATTACTTACATAAATGTCCTTTTAGAATCTGTTTATGTAGGGACCATACGGGATGTTAGAAAATGTTTTCACTTATTTCACAGGCCTTTTGATTTGCTAATATACTTAAGTTTCAATAGTCAATAGTCATTCATGTAACCTTTTCTTTTATTGATGTGGTTTTGAAAAGTTTCAGGTACCTATGTGCAAATGCTTCTCAAGAACATTTCCTTGTCTCTGGGGTGTGCTATGACTTTTACCCTCTTTTTGTCTTTTTTCTGGATTATTTTTAAAACATAGTGGTTTTCAAACATAGTGTGTGTTTCAGAGAAAAGAGTAAGACTTGGAGAAGAGCAGAGGTAGAGACAGGCCCATGTTTCTTCACATGGCCGGCAGAAGGGCAAAGGAAGGCCTTCTCTACTATTTTATGATTGACCAAAACACTTTAAGAGAACACTTTAATAAAAAGGTCCCTAATTTTATTCCTGGAAGTCTTTGATTATCTCAGTCTTCTGGCCCAAACTGATAGCAAATCAACAAGCAAGAACTTGAAACAATTTCTCATCCTTTTGCACAGTGGGAGTATGGGGCAGCTGGTAGGGTTAGGGAGTTGTTGTTGTTTTTTTTTCATTTTAGCAGGTATTGTATATAAATTACTTTATTCCCACATCTTCTCAATTGTTTCTTCCCTTTTTAAGCCCTTTTCCTCTCCTACTTGGCAAGATTTGGCTTTTCATCCAGAGATCTTTTTGCAACCTTTGTTCACTTTTAGCCTGTTGATAATCACCTTGCTGGGTTGAATGCCCACACGGACAGTTGTGCCACTGGCTTCTCCTGCCGCACACGTTCAGTGTAGATGATACATTTCTTCCTGTAAACTTGAACTGCTTTGCCAATTTGCTGACCTTTGTAGTGTCCTCACACAACCTGAACGTCATCATCCTTTCAGATGGACATGGGTTGGACATTGTACTTCTGTCTCAGCTCTTTGGAAAGAGGGAAAGACATAATCTTCCTGCGAAAGTGGGAAAGTGAGTTGAAATGCTTTTATGGTTCTTGCTCTGGTCACAAGTCACAAAGGGATTGAACTTCATTTTGGCTGTTGCTGCTTCGGTAATGACCACAACAGGGAAGAGAAGATGGAGTTTTCAGAGAAGTTTCTCTAACTGTAATCTCTTCATTTGTTTGAGTGTGCAGTTCTGCCTTTCTAATCTCTGGTCAGCCTTTTGCCTGACCTACTCAATGTTTTTCCTTTGAAAAGCTGGGATTTATAATTTTCACACACTTGGAATCCTAGTCAGGCATTTAGTTGCCCCTTTTAAAATTAAGGTTTGGTTTAATCTTTTTTGTTGCTGTTGCTGGTGGTAACTTTCTTTCTAAGTTTAAAGAGGCATGCTTTAGACATATTAGGAAGAGAATGGCCTCTGGAGTCAGACATGTCAGGGTCTGAACCTGTATTCCCCATGTACTGATTTTTCACTTCTTAAACTAGTTATATTACATGTCACATGTAAGTTGGTTGTAATAAGAATTGGTCTTATTACCATAAGACCACAGGTCTTATGTGATTGCACATAGGATCTGCTATGAAAATTCACTGACATCACACTTGTAAAGTACTACCCAGAGCCTAACACATGAGTAACTCTCTGTACACATGAGATTTCTTAAAATTTATTTGAGGTATTCTAATGCTTATTTATTTTTGTGAAAGGATTTATGTTTAAAAAATAAATATATGTATATATAATTTCATTCATTCATCAAATATTTGTTGTACAACGTCTTTATGCCAGGCACAGGTTTAAAAGGTGGGAATATGTGGTGAATATTTAACAAATATTAAATTTATACAAGATTTTGCATTCTTATGGGGAAGACAGACAATAAACAAAATAAACATGCAAAATATATGTCAAATGATGATAACTGCATTGGAAAGGGGGTTGTGCCCTGAGCAGGTAATGCTTGAGTGGAGACTTAAAGGAGGTTAGAGAGTAAGCTGTGTATCTACCTAGGGGAAGAGGGTGTAAAAGTTAATAAATAGTAAGCTCAGTTAAAACACAGTTTTCTATTTTATTCAATTTATTATTTATTTATTTATTTTTATATTTTTTTAACATCTTTATTGGGGTATAATTGCTTTATAATGGTGTGTTAGTTTCTGCTTTATAACAAAGTGAATCAGTTATCCATATACATATGTTCCCATATCTCTTCCCTCTTCAGTTTTCTATTTTAAATGTCAAGGGGGTGCTCTCATGCCCTACCATGATAGCAGAGCCCAACAGGAAGAGGAAAACTTCCTTTTGCCTGGCAAGAGCTCAGCCAAGGAAAGACTGTCACAACTCATTCAATGAAAAGCCACTATAACTTCAAAATCTCAATTCCTCCAATGGACTCTTTGTTTACTATAGCCCTCCCAACTTCCTTTTACCTCCTATAAAAGAATTCTTCTCTCCTTCTTGGGGGAACTTGCATGTGGCTCACCACAGTTGCAGACCCTGAATTGCTATTCTTTGTTGATCCTGAATAAACCCATTTTTGCTGGAGGAATAACTGGCGGTCTATTGTTTAAGGTCCATAAGGGGATGGTAGGTACATTATCCTGAGGCAAGGAGGTCAGTGTGTCTAGAGTGAAGTAGGAGATGTGGTCAGATAGCAGAGGCTATATCATGAGGAACCTTCTAGGCTATATGTAAGGACTTCTGGTATCACTCTGAGTGAAAGTGGATCCAGTAGAGAGCTTTGAACAGAAAAATGGCATGATCTAAAATTTTAAAAGAAAGCACTCAGGCTGCTCTGTTGAGAAAAGACTATTAGAAGGACTAGGTCAGAGGCAGGGGAGACCAGTGAGGAGGCTGTTACAGTGAATTGCAGGGGCCTGGACCAGAGTGGTAGGTAGCAGAGGAGGCAGTGAGAAGTAATTAGAATCTGGATGTATTTTTGCATATAGGGTTGATATGACTTCTTGAAGGATTATTGTAGGGAGTGGGGAAAAAAAGATAAGTAAAAGGTGACTCCAAAATTTTTGGCCCAAGAAACGGGCTAGTTGCTAGTCACTGAGAGGGAAAAACTGCAACATTAACACATTTGGAATGGAGGTAAATATGGAGATCAGAAGGTTGGATTGGAAACATTTAAGATTAAAATGCCTATTAGGCTTAGAAGTAGAAATGTTCATTTGGCCTATAAAGTCATGGGACTAGATGAGAGCTACCAGGGGAAGAGTGTATGTAGACAAGAGATGAAGCCTTGGGCCCCTCTAGCATTACGAGGTGCTGGAGATGAGGAGGAACTATCTGATTTGTAAATATGTTGCTTGTAGTGAAAGTGTAGGGGAATATATTTTGAGGAAAATTATCTATATTCCACCTTGCTTCCCAATTCAAACCCTAAGAGAGTGAGGTATTAGCTTCCTGGAATAACAAATATTACATATCTCCTGCTTAAGAAGCATATAATACTAGAAATGGTCACGGAATTTGTACAGAAAGTAGATTTTAAAAAGTCATCTCCACACTGGAGATACTAAAACTCCTAAAAAAAAAAGTCTACAGCAAGCATCAGTGAATTTAGAAATGGCTTATAAATACACCAAAAGTAGAAAAGTGGGGTAATGAACAAGACTGGAAAGTGATGGCCAGTGTTTCTAGGAAGTAGAACCATGCAGCTGGTTTAGAAATGGTTTATGTTAGCAACAAGCCTTGGTGCAGGTTTCTAAAGAGAATATGAATTTGTAGAAAGGAGAGAATTTCAAAATCGAGAATGGCTTATTATCCACTGGATTAGCAGGGCTAGTTTTTCAGTGAGTGAGTCATTTCTTCCTTATTTTATCACTCAGTACCCCTGAAACAGAGGGCTCACTTGGAAGGAGCAATTGAGGAGAATTTAATGAATGAACTATCTGTAAAGGTGTAGGTAGGGTTGAACCGGTAAGAGGGGCCTGGCTAGACCTTCTATAGGCCCAGGGAGCAGGGAAGGCAGCTGTGCTGCAGCTGCAGGAGAGGATCAGCTGACAGTAGCTGTGGCCTTCAGCAGAGGAACGCAGGCACTGCTAACCTGCAGTCTGGCGTGGAGGGAAGCAGAAGAATAAATACTCAACCTCACCATCCTTCCATTTCCTGATGTCCTGTTGGAGCCTCTCATTGGTGGGATGCAGCAGGAAACCAGAGGGCAAGCAAATCTAGTGATGTGGTCCATACAAGTCAGCCTCCTGGGGCACAGATCAGGTCAGGAAGGATGGAGAGTGGATGGAGAGACAAAATGAAACCATCCAGTACACTTATCTCCATAAGAAAGTTTATAATAAGGTTCTGGGAAAAGTCAGAGGATTATGAGAATTTTGGCACCATTAAGAACTTTGAACCATCATGAATTGAATGATAGATTCCCACTCCTTCAATGTTAAGTCTTTAAAAAAAAAGCTCACCTTATTTTCCCCTTTCTTCCTTTATTTGGCATCATTGTCCTATTTGATTGTTTTGTTTTGATAAAGCTCTGCTTATATTTGTTATTCAGTATTTATAAAGGCCTTGACATGCCTCTTCCCATATGAGAAGAGTCTGCTTCTAAGCTGGGTACCAGGTTTAAGCTATACAAAGTCTCGCTTGGCTATGGCACTGTGTAGTTTGTTTTCAAACTTTTCTTCTTATTAGTTGTACAGATGGTCCTCAACTTACAATTGTTTGACTTAGAATTTTTCTACTTTTACGATGGTGAGAAAGACATGCATTCAGTAGAAACTGTACTTCAAATTTTGAATTTTGATCTTTTCCCAGGCTAGGGATATGTGGTACTATCTTCCTTCCTGATGCTGGGCGGTTAGCTGTTGCTCCCAGTCAGCCACATAATCAAGACGGGAAACAACTGATACACTTATGACCATTCTGTACCCATAGAACCATTTTTTCACTTTCAGTATAGTATTCAATAAATTACATGAGATATTCAACACTTGATTATAAAATAGGCTCTGTGTTAGATGATTTTGCTGAACTTTAGGCTAATACAAGTGTTCTGACCACATTTAAGTTAGGGTAGGCTAAGTTATGATGTTCAGTAGGTGTATTAATGCATTTTCGATTTATGATATTTTCAACATATGATGGGTTTATTGGGACATAACCCCATTGTAAGTTGAAGAAGATCTGTAGTTGGATAACTTGTCACTAGAGATAGTTAAAATTCTCATTCTAGCAAAATAGTCACTTCCTAAATTGTAATTTTTCCCCTTCCATACACTGTTTCCTGTTAACCTCAATATTTGCAACCATTCTCTTTATGACTCTAAAACTTTCTCACTACAGACACCTCGTGAACATATTCAGTTCCACTATATAAGTAGAGTCAGTAAGATGAGGTAGAGTCTACAGAAAACATGTCACAAAATTATAATATTCAGGATGTGTAAAGTTATATTGAAAATTATCTTAGAACAAACATCATAATCTATTAGGAATATGCCAATCATTTGTAAATATCCATTACTTTCTCCTAAATGCATGTAGTTTTTGTCAAGGACTGCTAACTCTTCCCTAATATTGATTTTCTCCTTCTTTCTTTAGTAATAGAACTCTCAACATGTAGCTGGGCACAAGCCTGCTCAGATAAAGACCACATTTCCCAGTCACTCTTGCTGCTACATTTTGGCCATATGTTTTAGGGTCCGAAAAATGGTATGTGAGCAGAATGCAGCCACACTGGTGAGAGCTGCAAAAGGCATCTTAGACCAGGGATGAAAGCCATGACTTGAGAATGGTAGAACAAAGTAGTAAGTGTCTAGGTCCTCAAGACCACAGAGCTGCTATATAAGCCCTGGACTGTTTATGCTCTAGCTCTTACAAGAGAAAGAAATCAATGTCTATTTGTTTGAGCTATTGTTTCTTGGCCTTTGTGACAGCAGTCAGATGTATCCCAATTTACTCATGGTCCTTCTAATAAAGGCCTGTGTGCTAAAGTACAACAGTAGTTGCATTTATTATCTGTTGATAGAGAACATACATAACGACAAAGAGGTATTATAAATGCAGGAGGATTTTAAGTGAATTTTTAAAAATTAATCACAGCTACAAGCATTTGAACACATAAGTGAGATATATTGTTTACTCACTCTATTGATAATGCTTGGACTGGCAATGCGGACTTAAGGACTCTGCCAGACCCCTACTCCACATGAATTTTTGAAGTCCATGGACTTAGGCCTTAGAGTTGAAAATGAGATTAGGCAGTATAAGAGCCAGCCTAGAAGGTACAAATAAAGTCTGAAATGCCAGGTCAACTATACTGCTGTAGACTATAACCAGGTACATGAAGAGAGCTGAGGCCCAGAGGGTCCAGCATCTAGAGTGGAAACTGTGGCAACTTCCCCAACATCACTTTAATGCTTTCCCATCACAGAGCAGTCATCCCACTTGGTAGGGGGGTGCTGGGTTGAATAGTGTCCCAAATTGGGCCAATCAAAATGAAGCTCAGGACTTTTATTCTTTGGCTGGGGGAGAACATGCCCTTTCTTGGGAGGTGTGAATGGGAAAGAACCCTGGTTGCTGTGAGCTGAAATTTTACAACCTGGAAAGAAGCTACCCTAAGGACAGAGCCAACAATCAAAGAAGGAAGAACTACACAACTGCAGCCAAATCATTTGGAACTCTGGTCATTTGCACCTGAATCTCTCCCATCCTTTGAACGATTAGTTATTTGGGCCAATAAATTTGCTTTATTGTTTCTGCAAGTTTGAGTTGGTTTTTCTGTTGTTTGTAACTAGAAGCATCCTAACTGATATAGTCCCTGGAACTTTCTTAGCAGATATTTATTAGGTCCTTCTCTTTGAAACATCTTATTTTGATGTCCACTAGTGTAATTATTTTGTAATTACCTTTTACCTTTGTGTTCCGTTAATAAATAAGACATGAGGCAGGCTTTAAGGAAATAGGACTTTGATGAAAGACTACTGTCGTCAATTTTATACTGAATCCTTATTTTAGAATACAACTCAAAAGCAAATAGACACGTGTATTCACACACACACACACACACACACACACACACACACACACACACCTGCAATTTCCCCAACTGCATTCCATGCCGTACATAATAAGAACTAACTTGTATTATAGATGCAGTTGACGGACAAAATGGTACAAACAAATGGGAGAGGATCTGTAATCTACGTGGAATAGTGGAAAAATAAAGTATTAACTCAAAGAAATATGGCTTTGTGAATAAAATTCTCTTCCTTAAGAATAACTGAAAAATAAATCAAGTGGTAGTGCAAGGGCCAATTTAAATATAGAGGTTAGCAAAGGAATGGAGATGGAGAGAGATGAATAGAGGCAGCCAGGGAAAAATCATGAATCTGAAACTCCTTTTCCTCTGTCTCAGCCTTCAAAATAAATCTCTCTTTTGCAGGGGCCATTTCAAAAACAGGGCTAAGGAGGGGCAGAAACAAAGCACCAGTGTCCTCTGTGGCCCCTAAAAATGAAAAATTTGAGTTAACTCAGTTGACTTAGGTAACCTTGAATTACTGTTCATCTATTTGCATACTGAATTTGAGGCTTCTTGCTTTATACTCTGCAGTTACTGTCTATACATTGTTAACAATAAATATTAGAAAATGCAATTCCAGATTTAGCCAACATTTCAGTCACCTCTGATTGATTTTGAAATTAGTATATTGCTCTCGATAATAATGAAAAAGAATTTTAGAAAGGAAACCATGAAGGTGATAAAGTAGCTTTTCCCAGTATGCAATGCATGTTAAATTGCTGGTGTCTGAAGAATATGGAACTGAGATTTTATCAATACATGCAGTATCACACATTTCCTATTTTAGTTGCTAATTAGTATTCAGGTGTGCAGCAGAATACATGAAATTAAATGCTAATGCTGTTTCATTTGTGATTTAACGTGTACAAGTTGTTACTATATACAGCATTACCTTGTCTATGCACATGTATAATTGTTTTTTTCTTTTTTCTTTGTAATCATATTATCTTCATGTATCATTTGATTCAATCTTCTAAGGGCATGATATGAATAAATATTCTCGGTTTCAAAAAAATCATTACCTTCTATAGTTTAGAAATGAAAATAAGAGCTATTTGAGAGTCATTTTTAAAAGGCTTTAAATGAGGACTTAGTTTAATTGGCCCACTAGTACAGAAGCTTTAGCTTTTTCCTATATTTTGTTTCACTTAATTTGTGATTAACAGCTACATAAAATTGAGAACCACCTAATGGAAGTAGTTTTATAAATATTGCATGCCATTTTATGTTCTTCAATTTGTACTTCCCTTATCATGTATTTCTATGTTAAAAAATTTCAAGGCTAATGTGTTAGGAAGTAACTAGCTACTTTAGTTAGATTTCTCTTCCTTAAAGAAAATTACTATAATGGTCATTTTTGCTAAAATGCAATTACTGTCACTAACAGTCAATCATATTTTTATACAAGAAACTTTAACAACCTTTGAATGCATTAAGAAAAGTATATGAAAAAGACTCAGTGTGAAATAAGACTAGACAACCAACCTTCCTCCACCTGAATATTTGATGTGAAAAAACTCAGCTCCCTTTCTTGTAATTCATTTTAATGCCTATCTAAGATCACTGTGAAAGTTTTGTAATATAGTAGTAAGAAAGTTTCTTAGAATATCATTGAAAAATGCTATGTGTATTCAACAACTTGTTACTATTATTGTTTCTGGTGAATAGTTTACCCCTAATCCATAAGAATCTGTAGTTCTCAAGTTTTTCGAGTTAAACCAAAAGACATAATTTGAAAAGGTTTAACACTGTTATATTCCAATAGATGAAAATATCTCCACATGAAAAGTGAAGGTTAGGAAATACAAACTGTATCAGCTCTTGGCTTTTATAAAAAGATCATTAGTTGTGGTCAGAAATATTTTTTGTGTGTGTCTCAAAGTATTGTGTAGTCACATGGAGATGGTATTTTTTCCCCAAAGCATCTGTAATATACTCATGAAGATAGAATACTAAATATACATGAGATTACTGCTACTCAAAACATTATACCCCTCATATAGTATTGAGAGAAACAGATGACTTGGTCCATACTGTTATTTAATAAGGTGTATTGACATGATGAATATGTTTAAGTGGGACATTAAAACATACTAAAGAGGGCTTCCCTGGTGGCGCAGCGGTTGAAAGTCCGCCTGCCGATGCAGGGACACGGGTTCGTGCCCCGGTCCAGGAGGATCCCACATGCCGCGGAGCGGCTGGGCCCGTGAGCCATGGCCGCTGAGCCTGCGCGTCCGGAGCCTGTGCTCCACAACGGGAGAGGCCACAACAGTGAGAGGCCCACATACCGCAAAAAACAAACAAACAAAAAACACACACAAAAAAACTAAAGAATATATTATGGGTAAAATAGATTATTGTATGTAGCTATTGTACTAAAACACAAATTAACATCTCATAGCATAGGCGATCACAGCTCTGTTCTCTCTCTTAATCCTCCCTGTCCTCCTCTCTACCCTCACATCTGTTTTGTCTATTTCCTGTAGTATCTTTAATGGTATCTCCATCCAGCTAGTCTCCTAACCTGTATACATGAAAGGAATTCTGATTCCTCCCTCCTCCTTAGCTCCTTCATTCAATCCATTACTACTCATTTCCATTTGAACATTACAGGGTGTCTAGTTTAGCCCCGTGTCAGGCTTCTCTGTAACCTCCATAAAGTCTCTGTGTAATCAGTCTCTCTCCTTTGTCATTGTCCCTTCTCCCTGCTTCCAGAGTTATCTTTCCAAACTCCTTGACATGACATATTATTTCCATCCCATTCTGTCTGTTCTCACTCCCTGTCAGCTTCCTGGATATCCCTTCCACTGTGATATAGTTAATCCACAATGTCCTATTACAGTGGGTGCTGTCTTTCTTCCTGGAATACCATTTTCTAGAGTCTCTGATTAGAAAATTATTGTTTCTCTATCAAGATCTTCATCTAAAAGGCTTTCTCTGACACCCCAGGCAAAATGACGTGTTTGTTCCTCTGTGCTGCCACAGCTGTCTGGATACCAGTGGTTCGTAGTACTGTCTGTGTTTCTTGAGCTTTCCTCTCCTGCACTCTGAGCTTCTTGAGGACAAGGACGTATCTTATTCTTTTGGGTATCCCTAATGCTAAGCTTAGTGCATGACAATACAGTGGGCTCGAAATCAGAGTGAAGAAATGAGGGAATGAAGAAATTCTTTGGTACTTTTAGTTGTGAACAAATTTCAGTGCTATTACTTAAGGATTAACATTCTGTCCAGAAACAAAGCCACTAAGGAAAATGATAATTTTAAGCCAAACGATAAAAATTAACTTTTATCAATTTACCTCAAAGTAAAATCCATTACAATTAGAGGTCATTCTTCATTATTATCCATTTTTATGGATTCTTTTTTTTTTTTATTAAAAAATATGAGTTGTGCATGACCAATGGGTAACAGTAGCATGCATCATTATTTGTTAATTAAAAAAATTCCAAGCAAAGGCAAAACATTCCAGGATAGCTGCTGGACATTAGATTTCTTTCATTTCCCTCAAAGCTAAAGCTGCCCATAAAGTTCATCTGGTGGCGATTTTTTGAATGCATTTTACATTGAGATAGCAGCAGGCCAGTGCTATCTCCAGAAAACTGCGTTTGGTTCTACTGCCAATATGTGCTTTTTTTTCCTACAGTTCATCTGTTATCAGAGACCTAATAAAGGTGCTTCTTTATGTCACTGTTGTGCTTTCTAGAAAAGGGAAAAGAATAATAACATAAACTTCAACATCTTCCCTCTCTCCATTAACAAAGATCTTACAGCTCTTTGATTTAAAGTACATTTGCATTAGACACCATTTTAATCTGGCCATGACCCCTGGATTACTTCAGGAGTGGCTCCTCCTTCATTCTAGGGATTTCGGTGGAAATGACAGCCCCAGTGTCCCGCCAGCTTCTGCTGTGGGATCGGGCAGGAGACCCAAGCCTGTTCAATCATAGTATCTCATCCTTCTGTCTTACAGTGTTTGATGCAAGTGGTGGGCAAATGATCTGGACAAGGCAATTTGGAACCATTCAATGTGTGTGTGCGCGTGGGGGTGGGAGGAGGAGAGAAATGGCTTATTTATTTTTTGCATCCAAGATGTAAGGATGCACACTTGGGAGATACTGGCAGTTATGTCTTCTGACAGGTGGAGATAGCCTGCTTAGGGTACGAAAACATGACCCTTACCCACAAAGAGAAGCAGAGACTAGCATATTTGAGAGATGGTGAATAAACCCTAATGATACTATTTGCACCCCTGAACTTAGCTATGCCTGAAGTGACAGCCATCCTTAAATTTCCAGGTATACGAGCCAATAAATCCCCTCTTTTTTTCTTAAGCTAGTTTGAGTTCTTGCAACCAAAACAGTATGCATCAGAGTGACATTATGATGAAAAAAACTAAGTGTTATGGCTGTTCAAGTATGAAATGTCAGGGTTAAATACATAAACTCATGATCTGTTACCACATGGGAAGTCGATTCTGGACATGGACCCTCTGACATCTCTCAGTGTTTTCTGCCCTAGAACACTTGAAAGTTCTAGCAAATCATTTTATTTCATACTCACCTATTTTAAATACAACTTTCAGTTGATTCACAGTAAAAGTACTAACGTGGGATGATGTCTTTTCCCCTGTCAATTTCCCCACATTCTCTTCCCATGTGGTTTCAGGTTAGAGGTGGCCACAATAGAAAGTTGAGCGGGATTTGGCACCAAAGGGCAGCCACTTCTGGGCCCAGAGGATTGCCGCAGGGCAGGTGCTGTTGAACTTTGTGCATATTGTCACAGACCTGCTGTCGGCAAGGAGCACCTCCTGGGCCCACAGCACCTCCAGCTGCCATCGAACTCCTTCAGCTTCTGAGAATCCTGGGCCGGGGGCACATACAGCTCTGTAGCAGAGGATGCTGGCTTATCTCACAAGTTGCCCAAATCACTGGGACTGGAGGCAGTGCTGACTAGGTGAACTTTCAGTTTTTCCTCGCAGGCTGCAGTTTGTCCTTGGTTGCCCTGCTTCATTCTCTTCCTGACTGCTGATGCTCAGGCTTAGCACCAGATTTAGAGGCAGCAGACATCCATGATTGCATAAGGCTAATGCCTACAGTGGTGAATTCCTTGTTCTCTGTCACTCATACTGGCTTTGCCTGTCTGATGGAACCCTAACTCACAAGCAGGCTGTTTTTTGTTATTCATTTCTAAAGCAATCTGAGAGCTTCTCTCTTATTGGGAAACAACACTGATGAGGTTGAAAAAATACAGGCTTTGTACTCAGGCTTTACATGCTAGCTTTGGCACTTTGGTGCTTGTTATCTATGTCTTTGACCAACTTATTTGATCTCCTGATGCCTTAGTTTCTTCAGCTATCAAATGGGGACGAGTATATCTGCCAATGGGACTGCTACTAGGAGTCACAAAGAAATAGCATTTGTTTTGCCACTAGACTATTGTTCATTATTGCAGCCCCAGCATCTAGCTCAAAAATTACTATATTGTACCTATTCCATAATCTTTTCTAAATTGATGGATAAATGAGTATGTGCTTAATTCATGTTATTCTCCTCATTCTTTATTTGAGGAGTTGTGGTAGAATAGATTTTTGCTCAGATAATACTTAGTCTCTCCCTCTTCAACATCTCCAAGAGAGAAGTTTATTTCCCTCTCCCGTTGATGTTGAACTTAGCCATGTGACTGCCTTGGCCAGTGGGATGTTAGAAATATGAGCAAAGGTTTGACATGTGCGTCCACACTAAGATTTTCCCACTTTCTCTTCTGTCTCCATCAAGAAAAGAATATACCCAAGTAGCCACTGCTTCAGCCTGGGCCTCTGAATGAGACCAGTGAATGAGAGCAATTCTGGTCTAGTCTGAAGCAAAGACACTCCTCCAGGTGACCCACAGATATGTGACTAAGAATCAATGCTTATCTTTCTGACTTAAGTACTGGGGTGGTTTGTTACAGAACACTCGACTGATACAGAGGGGGTTAATTGTAAAGATAGAACATATACTTATAGATTTAGCATGTAAAAGAAACTTTAAAATTCACTTGGGTCAATGTGCCTATTATAAATTAGATAGATAGATTTGAACAATAGTTTAAGACTCTCTTTGGTCAGATTAATCCATCTTCTAACATAGCCCATAAGTACCAATTCTGGTCATAGTCCTGAAATAGCTGGAAGGGGCATTCAAAGAGCATAAGACTTGGCAGCTATCCTCGAAGAGTACAAGAATATGTCCTTAAGAAAAGTGAGAATCTTCTTTAAAAAAAAAAAGATACCTCATCTCAGAGTCTTCAGCTGGCTCAGTAGGATCTTTTTGTTGCTTATCATTTGGACATGTAGAAAGAATTCTGCACTACTTACAGGCCGTGACCTTGGAGAAGAAGAAAGTCAACTTCATTTCCTCATCTTTAAAAGGAGGATATAATAGTTACCACCCGATGGAGTTGTGAAACCTAAATGAAAGCATGAATACAAAGCTCTTAGCACACTGTCTGGCACATAATAAGTGGCCAGTATCAGTTAGCCCTTGTTGTAGTTGTTATTCTCATGTGTGACAGAATGTCTGGGTAAGAGGCCGGGTTAATTCTGTCATGCTAAGCCATGGTGAAGTGATAAGTATATCATTTTTTTTTTTTTACAACTATTCTTATGGAGTCTGTTGGATCAGATTTAAAATTTCCTTTCCTTGGGTAAGGAATCCAAATACTCCTAGTTATCTTAGCTGTTCACTTATGAATTATCTACTATTTTTTCACATTTCTTATTTTATTTGTAAAGACTATGAATCAAGGAAGGTGTGATCTGAGACAACAACAGTGGAACAATAATAGCCTGGTACAGAGTACATATTTTATGATTTTATTTTATTTTTTCTGGCAATGTTCATTCCCATCCTATCTTTCTCTATTCTTAGCCAAAAGTTTGGTAGGTGGGACTTACCCTATTTTCAGCCCTGGACTGGACCTTGTTTGGCTTTTCAGTATCTCTTCCCTGTGGCCCTTGTGATTGGTTCAGAGTTAGGCATGTGATCCAATCTGGACCAGAAATATCCTGAACCAAAATTTGTATTTGACTGTTGGAGTCTTTCTTTTCTTGGCTGGCATGATATTAAGATATCAGCTGTGCAGTTGCTGCAGATGGGGCCACTAGGGGCAAAGACATGGAGCTAGAGAATAAAAGCAACAGCAAGGAAGGTAAAGTGTGGAGATGGAGACAAGTTGCCTCACGGGTAAAATCCATGAAGCTGCTAAATTCAGCCTTGCCTCAAGTCGGAACTGCCTCTGGATTTCAGCTCCTTAAGCACTGTTTAAAGCAGCTTGAGTTGGGTTTTCTGTTATCTGCAACATAAAGAGTAATGCACCTACATGCCACAACCTTATTTATATAAGCCCTGTGAAGAGCTCAAGTGATCAATAATAAAGGTAAGGTTTTAAAAGACCTTTTTTAAAATAAATGAAAGTTCTGCTTTAGCACTGTGGCACATTCAGCTGGCTGCCCATTTTTCACTGTTTTTTTTCCTTCCTTTTGACTTCAGGTGTGTAGCAGAATAAGGATCCCTTAACTACACTTTCAAAACACTTTCTTAAGAAAATATAATGTAAGACATAATGCTAGATGAAAAAGCAGGACAAAAAATTTCTATATACATACACACATATAATACGTGTATAATTCTATATGTAGTATAATCTCAACTATGTAGACATATATAGGAAAATATTACTTTCATAATCAAAATATAATAAACATTTTAAAAAGTACTTCTTCCACTATTAACATAGAATGTTGTCCTTTTTAGGCATGAAACACCCCCTCACTATCTAGACAGTCCTTGTGACACTTGTGTTATGCTCATTTGTCACACAATCATTTGACTTTAAAACTAGAATGTGATCAAACATTACAGCACATTAATTCCCCAGTGAGACAAGTTAGAATATAGTGTGCCCTACTGTTTTGTCACATTTTCCCCTTGTTATTGTAACATTCTTTTAACATCACCAAATTTGGTTCTTTTATCAAAATGATTGACTCCTAAATTGGAAGATTTGTTTGATGGTTAGGCTCCATATCTGGAGTTAGAGAGTTCTGCTTAAGATTTATAAGAGCATGTGAGTGGCGTTATCGTCGTCAGCCTTACATAACACATATATCAGGTACAAGGTTTCCCATTCTTGAAACTGTAGTTCAGAAACAAAGAGAAAGTAAAAGAAAAACTTTCCATTCTTGGAGGTAAGTGTAAAATGTTTCAGTGATTTTTTATGCACTCTCTAATCATTGCTAAATTTTATTGCTCTTATTTTGATATATACCTTTAACAATATTTGTCCTTCTGGTGAAGCAAAGGAAATGAGTTGTTCAAGGTAGAGGGCTAATAAAGCTGACATCAATTTAATAAGAATTTTGAAATATCATTGACATGGTTGATTTGTAAGCTCCATGACTAATTTTGTTGCTTTTAATGGTCATGAGAGTATGTTTACACTTTCAGGAGTACAGACAAAGTGACGGAGTGGTTAACAGGAGGGGAAAAAGTCACAAAAGGGTATGATGCATATGTCTTCCTAATGAGTGATATAATAGCTAAGGTGTTTTTAAAATGTGAGTTATTTTCTAATGTTTTTGACCATACATAGCTTCTTAGGGCTGAGCCTCTTAGCCTCTGAGATGCAGCATTGAGGGGTTGTGGTGAGAGAAGAAAGAGAAGTGGAAAACAGCCTTGAGGATTTGCTCTGTGCTGGTTCCACAAGGAGGTGAGAATACTGTAGTTTTCTCAAAGTTGACTTTTAAAACTCTGATGATACGATGCAGCCACGGTTATATAATACTGGTGACAGAGAAAAAAAATCTACATTCATCATTTAGGTTCTTTTGGTGTTTTAATGAGTGAGCTACTCAAGGTCATTATTCGAACTAAAGTATAAACCTAATTCACAGTAAAATAAGACAAATTATCACAGGATGTTACTAAACTTTGATTCAACCTAGATGTTAAGTCATGTATCTTGACACATTAAATCACAGTAAATGAACATTTCCTTTTCTATCAAGATGTGTCCTAATATACTCAATTATAGATAAGATGATAGATTTCTGTCAAGATATTTACACTAATATGGCCTGGCCCACCAAGCTGAGGTGTTAGTGCAGCCATTTCTCACTAGGCACTCTGTTCTTCATGAGCATGAAGCACCCTGTGAACAAGTGAAACTAGATAAAGCACAAAGGAAAAGAAAAAAAAAAAAGCAAGCTGCAAACCCTCTGAAAAATATGCCTCTGCACCTCTAGCTCTTGAGGAGGTTGGCATCTTCAGTGGAGTCTCCTACTGCAGGGTGACCTTCAAGATGGTGGAGGAGTAAGATGTAGACATTCACCTTCCTCCCCACAAAATACATCAAAAAAACATCTACATGTGGAACAACTCCTACAGAACCCCTACTGAATGCTGGCAGAAGACCTCAGACTTCCCAAAAGGCAAGAAGATTCCCATGTACGTGGCTGTGTGGCTGACAGGGTCTTGGTGCTCCAGGCGGGTGTCAGACCTGAGCCTCCGAGGTGGGATAGCTGAGATCAGGACATTGGGCCACCAGAGACCTCCTGGCCCCATGTAATATCAATTGGCGAGAGCTCTCCCAGAGATCTCCATCTTAACGTTAAGACGCAGCTCCACCCAACGGCCAGCAAGCTCCAGTGCTGGATGCCCCATGCCAAACAACTAGCAAGACAGGAACACAACCCCACCCATTAACAGAGAGGTTGCCTAAAAGCATACTAAGTTCACAGACACCCCAAAATGCACCACTGGAGAAGTCCTGCCCACCAGAAAGACAAGATCCAGCCTCACCCACCAGAACACAGGCACCATCCCCTCCACCAGGGAGCCTACACAAGCCACTGAACCAACCTCATCCACTTAGGGCAGACACCAAAAAAAACGGGAATTACAAACCTGCAGCCTGCGAAAAGGAGACCCCAAACAGAGTAAACAAAATGAGAAGACAGAGAAATAGGCAGCAGATGAAGGAGCAAGGTAAAAACTAACCAAACCAAACAAATTAAGAGAAAATAGGCAGTCTACCTGAAAAATAATTCCGAATAATGACAGTAAAGATGATCCAAAATCTTGGAAATAGAATGGAGAAAATACAAGAAATGTTTAACAAGGACCCAGAAGAATTAAAGAGCAAAAAAATAATGATGAACAACATAATAAATGAAATTAAAAATACTCTAGAAGCAATCAATAGCAGAATAAGTGAGGCAGAAGAACTGATTAGTGACCTGGAAGATAAAATAGTGCAAATAACTACTTCAGGGCAGACCTGGAAGATAAAATAGTGGAAATAACTACTTCAGGGCAGAGCAAAGAAAAAAGAATGAAAAGAATTGAGGACAGTCTCAGAGACCACTGGGGCAACATTAAACACACCAACATTTGAATTATAGGGTTTGCAGGAGAAGAAGAGAAAAAGAAAGGGTCTGAGAAGATATGTGAAGAGATCATAGTTGAAAACTTCCCTAACATGGGAAAGGAAATAGTCAATCAAGTCCAGGAAGTGCAGAGAGTCCCATACAGGATAAATTCAAGGAGAAACATGCCAACACACATATTAATCAAACTATCAAACATTAAATACAAAGAAAAATATTAAAAGCAGAGAGGGAAAAACAACAAATAAATACAAGGGAATCCCCATAAGGTTAACAGCTGAACTTTCAGCAGAAACTCTGCAAGCCAGAAGGGAGTGGCAAGACATTTAAAGTGATGAAAGGGAAAAACCTACAACCAAGATTACTCGACCCATCAAGGATCTCATTGCGATTCGATGGAGAAATTAAAAGCTTTACAGACAAGCAAAAGTTAAGAGAATTCAGCACCACCAAACCAGCTTTACAACAAATGCTAAAGGAACTTATCTAGGCAGGAAACATAAGAGAAGGAAAAGACCTATAAAAACAAACCCAAAACAATTAAGAAAATGGTAATAGGAACATACATATCAATAATTACCTTAAATGTAAATGGATTATATTCTCCAAGCAACAGAAATAGACTGGCTGAATGGATACAAAAATAAGACCCATATACATGCTGTCTACAAGAGACCCACTTCAGACCCAGGCACACATACAGACTGAAAGTCAGGGGATGGAAAAAGATATTCCATGCAAATGGAAATCAAAAGAAAGCTGGAGTAGCAATTCTCATATCAGACAAAATAGACTTTAAAACAAAGACTATTATAAGAGACAAAGAAGGACACTACATAATGATCGAGGAATCCATACAAGAAGATATAACAATTGTAAATATTTATGCACCCAACATAGGAGCACTTCAATATATAAGGCAAATGTTAAGAGCCATAAAAGGGGAAATGGACAGTAACACAATAATAGTAGGGTACTTTAACACCCCACTTTCACCAATGGACAGATCATCCAAAATGAAAATAAATAAGCAAACACAAGCTTTAAATGACACATTAGACAAGATGGACTTAATTGATATTTATAGGACATTCCATGCAAAAATAACAAAATACACTTTCTTCTCAAGCACTCACAGAATATTCTCCAGGATAGATCATATCTTGGGTCACAAATTTAAGCCTTGGTAAATTTAAGAAAATTGAAATCATATCAAGTATCTTTTCCGACCACAATGCTATGAGACTAGATATCAATTACAGGAAAAAAAATGTAAAAAATACAAACACATGGTGGCTAAGCAATATGCTACTAGATAACCAAGAAATCACTGAAGAAATCAAAGAGGAAATAAAAAAATACCTAGAAACAAATGGCAATGAAAACACGATGACCAAAAACCAGTGGGATGCAGCAAAAGCAGTTCTAAGAGGGAAGTTTATAGCAATACAATCATACCTCAAGAAACAAGAAACATCTGAAACAAACAACTTAACCCTACACCTAAAGCAACTAGAGAAAGAAGAACAAAAAACCCCCAAAGTTAGCAGATGGAAAGAAATCATAAAGATAAAATAAGAAATAAATTAAAAAGAAATGAAGGAAACAATAGCAAAGATCAATAAAACTAGTTCTTTGAGAAGATAAACAAAACTGATAACCCATTAGCCAGACTCATCAAGAAAAAAAGGGAGAAGATTCAAATCAACAGAATTAGAAATGAAAAAGGAGAAGTAACAACTGCCACTGCACAAATACAAGGATCATGAGAGATTACTACAAGCAACTCTGTGCCAATAAAATGGACCACATGGAAGAAATGGACAAATTCTTAGAAAAGCACAACCTTCCAAGATGGAACCAGAAAGAAATAGAAAATATGAACAGACCAATCACAACCACTGAAATTGAAACTCTGATTAAAAATCTTCCAACAAACAAAAGCCCAGGACCAGATGGCTTCACAGGTGAATTCTATCAAAATTTAGAGAAGAGCTAACACCTATCCTTCTCAAACTCTTCCAGAATGTAGCAGAGGGAGGAATACTCCCAAACTCATTCTATGAGGCCAACATCACCCTGATACCAAAACCAGACAAAGATGTCACAAAAAAAGGAAACTACAGGCCAATATCACTGATGAATATAGATGGAAAAATCCTCAACAAAATACTAGCAAACAGAATCCAACAGCACATTAAAAGGATCATACACCATGATAAAGTGGGGTTTATCCCAGGAATGCAAGGATTCTTCAGTATATGCAAATCAATCAGTGTGATACACTATATTAACAAACTGAAGGATAAAAACCATATGATAATCTTAATAGATGCAGAAAAAGCTTTCAACAAAATTCAACATCCATTTATGATAAAAACTCTCCAGAGGGCTTCCCTGGTGGTGCAGCTGTTGAGAGTCCACCTGCCGATGCAGGGAACACGGGTTCATGCTCCGGTCTGGGAAGATCCCACATGCTGTGGAATGGCTAGGCCCGTGAGCCATGGCCGCTGAGCCTGCGCATCCAGAGCCTATTCTCTGCAACAGGAGAGGCCACAACAGTGAGAGGCCCGTGTACTGCAGAAAAACAAAACAAAAAACTCTCCAGAAAGTAGGCATAGAGGGAACTTACCTCAACATAATAAAGGCCATATATGACAACTCCAGAGCTAACATCGTTCTCAATGGTGAAAAAGTAAAACCATTTCCTCTAAGATCAGGAACAAGACAAGGTTTCCCACTCTCACCACTGTTATTCAACATAGTTTTGGAAGCTTTAGCCATGGCAATCAGATTTTTTTTTGACTATACTACAAAGCTACAGTAATCAAGATAGTATGGTACTGGCACAAAAACAGAAATATAGATCAATGGAACAGGATAGAGAGCCCAGAGATAAAGCCACACACATCTGGTCACCTTATTTTTGAGAAAGGAGGATAACTACAATGAGGTATCACCTCACACCAGTCAGAAAGGCCATCACCAAAAAAATGTAGAAACAATATATGATGGAGAGGGTGTGGAGAAAAGGGAACCCTCTTGCACTGTTGGTGGGAATGTAAATTGATACAGCCACTATGGAGAATAGTATGGCGATGCCTTAAAAGACTAAAAATAGAACTACCATACGACCCAGCAATCCCACTACCGGGCATATACCCAGAGAAAACCGTAATTCAAAAAGACACATGCACCCCAATGTTCGTTGCAGCTCTATTTACAATAGCCAGGACATGGAAGCAACCTAAGTGTGCCTCGACAGATGAATGGATAAAGAAGATGTGGCACATATATACAATGAAATATTACTTAGCCATGAAAAGAAACAAAATTGAGTTATTAGTAGTGAAGTGGATGGACCTAGAGTCTGTCATACAGAGTGAAGTAAGTCAGAAAGAGAAAAACAAATACCGTATGCTAACACATATATATGGAATGTAAAAAAAAAAAAAAATTCCGATGAACCTAGAGTCAGGACAGGAATAAAGACGCAGACGTAGAGAATGGACTTGAGGACATGGAGAGGGGTGAAGGGTAAGCTGGGACAAAGTGAGAGAGTAGCAATGACATATATACACTACCAAATGTAAAATAGATAGCTAGTGGGAAGCAGCTGCATAGCACAGGGAGATCAGTTCAGTGCTTTATGACCACCTAGAGGGGTGGGATAGGGAGGGAGGGAGGGAGATGCAAGAGGGTGGGGATATGGGGATTTATGTATACATATAGCTGATTCACTTTGTATTACAGCAGAAACTAACACACCATTGTAAAGCAACTATACTCCAATAAAGATGTTAAAAAAAACCCCAAAAATCCCCAAAAAACAAAACAGAAAAAGATATTTACACTAACATACTCAATTACAGATAAATATTTTTCTTTTTCCTTGCTAAAGATTCGTAGCAGAACTTAATAGATGTTGTGTTCATGGAGAATGCTTGTCAAATATCCACTGAATTTACAATAATATTTGAAACAATATACGTTGACCAAGGTTAGTTACATTTTTAGTTCCTTCCTAATATAAAGGCTTTACTTCACTTGTTCTTACCTTATATCACACACACACACACGCACACACACGTGCGCGCACATGAGCATGCACACACACACAAATCCTTGGGTACTTTACATATCTAAAGAAGAAATTTTACATATGGCATTTTTTCCCCACTCAGTGTTAAGTTTAACAGTTGTTTTAGAAGTTATTAACAGACAAACTGACAAATTAAAAATTCAAAAATTTAACTGTTGTTAGTGGCAGAGAATATTTTTAATATAATTATCAAGCATTAAAATCCATACTGAAAACATGAAATCTATCATCGTTTTCCCCAAACCTGTGATGGTGCCAGAACTTTAGCTTATTTTCTATATTTACAATTAAATATGTTTAAGACTTCTTAGAGGCCTGGAGAGATTGTACCTTAGAAACTGTCCATGGTTCTTTAACTTACAGTCTTTTTAAAAACTTACTCTAGGGACTCCCTTAGTAGCATAGTGGTTAAGAGTCCACCTGCCAATGCAGGGGACATGGGTTCAATCCCTGGTCTGGGAAGATCTCACATGCCACAGAGCAAATAAGCCTGTGTGCGACAACTACGGAACCTGCACTCTAGAGCCCATGAGCCACAACTACTGAGCCCATGTGCCGCAACTACTGAAGCCCACGCGCTCTAGGGCCTGCATGCTGCAACTACTGAGTGCGCATGCTGCAACTACTGAAGCCCGCACACCTAGAGCCTGTGCTCTGCAACGAGAAAAGCCACTGCAATGAGAAGCCCGCGTGCCGCAACGAAGAGTAGCCCCTGCTCACTGCAAATAAAGAAAGCCCGCACACAGCAACAAAGACCCAATGTAGCCAAAAAAAACCCAAAAACCAAAAACAAACTTACTCTCTGTTGTGACTTCAATAGTATACTTTAGATCTTGAGAGCATGGACTCTGGAGCCAGGCTGCCTGGCTAGGCTCTCTATTAGCTATCTAACCTTGTTCACATTATTTAACTTCTCTTCTCTCAGTCTCCTCATTTGTGAAATGGGGATCACTGTATACTTCATCATAGGGCTGTTGGCAAGACTACATAAGCTGATAAATGTAAACCATTGAGAATTGTGCCTGGCATAGAGGAGGCTTGATCAATATTAACAATTTTGGTGATTTTATTGTACTCTCTCAAGGGTTGATTTAAAACAATCAAATTCATATTACTTTATTATGCTTTCAAATCACAATATGTCACACCAAATATATATTAAGAGCATCAAGCCCTATATTATTCTATTTAAATGAAAAGTTCAGAACATCTAATGAATACTTTCAATAACACTTTCTATTGCATTCTGTAAAGAAGACAATTAATTAGTTAAAATGAGATTTTCTTCATCAGTGTCACAAATATTCTGATAAACTTGAAATAAAGTATTTAATATACATGTTAGAGGAAGCATATAAGTCTAATAAAAGAACTTCCTCATTTCCAAGGTGCTTGTGATGTTTAATTAGTTAACATTTGAAAAGTGCTTTGTGGATTATAAGTGCTACACAAGTGCTAAATCTTCATTGTTAGTAACAAAAGATTAAGTTAGAAAGAACACATCAAGAATTTTTTACAAAGTAATTGTATTCTATTGTAATTTTTGCTTTTCAACTTTGTGGAAAACTGCCATTAAAGTTTATTCTCCTAAGAGATAAAAGCAGAGCACTTTCACTGGAAACCTCAGTTCAGTTAACCCAGTGATAAATGGTGGGACTTTGACTAAGCCACTCTAAACCAATACTTTTCACTTTCATTATTACTGAAGTGAAGATAATGATACTTAACCCCTACCTACTTAATGCATATTATGAAAATAAATACTCCTGTAAGGTAATGACATTAGCTTTGAGCTCTTTGCAGGACAGTACAATTTGTAAATGTTATGGTTATTGCTCAGGGACACCACATTCCCCAAGTGTTTGGTGCAAGGGTGTTGAAGCAGGTGAAGAGTCTTTGCCTACAGCACTGATTGCAGAGCCAGTCAGTCTCCTCTCCATGACCCTGCATCTCCTCATAAGGAGGGCAAGCTAGAGAATCCCCGAGCTGCAAGTGCTCTTAGAGACCACGTACTCCAACACTTTCATTCCCCAGACACAAGTAAAATCCACGTTGAAAACTGTAATTGCACACTATAAAGGGTTGAACTATATGGTGTATGGATGACCTAGCAATAAAACTGTTTTTTAAAAAACATCTGTGTGAGCAAACGTGTTTGTGTGTGTGTATGTGTGGTGTGTGTGTGTAAACGTCTGCTTCTTTGGCCATTTTCTAAACTGAGTGGCAAACCTGGTTTACTCACCCTGTTCTCATTCCATTTGTGGTCTTTGATGGATTGTGGAATGCAGTGATGTTGGTCAGACAAGGACCCCAGATGATCTCTTCTTTCTTAAGAGCTAACAGTAAAGAGTGAAGAAAAGTTATTTAGGCTCTTTTTTCAAGAGGCTCTGAGAAGGTCTTGTTTACACTTCAAAATTTCCTTTCCACACTCTTCCCCAACTCAGTTCCTTACTCAGTCCCTAACTGTTGGTTTCTGACATTTTACCTGGGAGCTCCAATCTTTAGCTCAGTTGTTCTCAACTGGGAGTTCTTCACGGGGCATTTGGAAATGGGAAGAGACACTTGGATTACTACAGCCAGTTGGAGCAGGAGACAGGGATGATGGCAAATGCTCTCCATGAGCAGTCAGTCATGTGTAAGGAAGTACTATCCTACCCAAATGGCAACAGTGCATGTGGTGAGAGACACTGACAGAGGCTAGCTTAAGACTTTGGTTTCTTTTAACATGTCAATACTGAAGCTATCATTTTCACTCAGAACTTACCGTAAGTTCCATCTTCTTTCCTTAGAAATAGTTTTGATATGTAGACTGGTTAAGAGATGGTGGAAAGAGCACATGCATGTGAACTTCCTGGAAATGATGCTCTCCTGGGGGAAGAAGATGGGAAGGGAAGACTCTGTGGCAGGTACTGTTGGTTGGCTGACCCACAGCAATTTCCAACTCCCTTCCTTCTTGTCTCCTTTCACTAAAGAGGCTAGGAAAATGAATTTACTTCCCCAGATTTCCTGACATCTGGAAAATGTGACAAACTGCTGACCAATGAGATGTAAGTAACACCTTGCCTGGGCTGGGAGTAGGGGTTTCTGGTAAAGTACTGCTTTCCTGGTAGGAGGGGTGGCTGGTGTTGCCACGTCCCCTTTTTCCTGCCCTGGGTACGGATATGATGTCCAGAGCCATCCTTCAACATAAGATGAAAATCAGGCTGAGGAAAAGCGGTAAACTGAGTATGGTAAAGGGGAAGAGTAGAAAGAGCCTGAATCTCAGAACATATTTGAGCAGTAGAACTGATCCTGTCAAATGCTACCCTTGATCTTGTTATGTGAGAAGAAGAAATTTTTTATTGGTTTGAGCTTGTTGGTTGGGTTTTCTATTATTTGTAGCTGAACACATTCCTAAAAATATAGAATCAAAGGTAAACTGCCTATGTATGCATAATTGTGCATATATCTACCACTGCCTCTTCCCAGAATATCTTGCCAATCGGGATTGCTCTACTCTGTGTTCCAAAGAGTAGCCAAGCCTGACAAGGCCCTCATTTAACTACCTTCAAAATTTTTGAGAGTCTACTACTTGAAAAGCAATTTAGCAGAAATAAAAAGATACAGTCCCTACTTCAGTGAGGCTGAATTTTGAGACAAATAAGGGAGGTAAATGATTTTACTAAATTATTCTGGTCTGGTCTATATAAGAACCCATAATATAGTCAGTTTGGAAAGTATAGAACAGGGTTTGGAAGAGGGAGAGATTGGAGACAGAGAGGCCACATAAGAAGTTACTGCAATCATTTAGGTGAGGGCAGTGCTCATAATCTGTTTCAAGAGAAGCCATTGCTCAGTGGCTGAACAGATGATATAAGGCAGAATGTCTGAGTTATCAAGGATACTTTTCTTTTCACTTGAAGAATTGGCCTTTAAACTGCTTTCCTACATTTTCATGATCCTGCTTGCTGGAATCACCTATTCTCATATTAAAATTTGATTAAGCATCTGTGATGTGCTTAGTGGGAGAAAGTGTTGCTTGGCAGTTAGGAATGTACACTCTGGCTTTGAATTCTGGCTCTACTATTTACAAACATGGATTTGAACACCTCTGTGACTTAGTTCTGTCATCTGTAAAATGGGGATAAAATTAATGCTACTTCATAGTGCTGTTGAAATGATTATACGCAATAATACATGTTAAGTGCAGACAGCAGGGCCTGGCATACAGTAAGTGCTTAATAAGCATTAGCTATTATGTGTACAACATTGGATGAAATCCTTGGGAATGCGAAGAGGGGTACAAAGAATGTTAGGGCCATAATCCTACCGTTGAGGCGTTTAATAATGTTGGGGAAGAGATAGGAAGGGACAATTCGGTTAGCTAAAGTTACCTGGAAGAAGGAGCGGAATTGAGATAAGTCTAATTGTAGCAACTCTGACATGAAGTATGTGGTTCTGTATGTACCTCAAGCCAGGTTTTAGACCTGGTGATTCTAATGTGCACAGACATGGATTACTGCCCAGACTCTTCCCGGACACTGTGAAGCTCAGAGTGCAGCTGCTGTCAGGGCTGAACAATTTTCCCGAGGCAGCTGGGAGGTGAGCTTTGGGCACAGAGCCTCTGAATAAGGTAGAGTTGAGTCCCCCTGCTTCTTGGGACTGGGGAAAGAGATGTGATTGGCCATGCTTCCCCTGTTGTTCAAAGAGGATTTGCAGTGGCTTATACAAAATACAATAGGACAAAAAAAAAAAAGAGGAAATTTTAGGGTAAAATGAAAGAAATAAGAATATGAAAACAAGATTCAGCCTGAATTATAAATGCTTGGAGAAAATTTTTTGGATAGTCTTAAACTGGAAGGAGAAAACTGAGTAATTCAATTTTAAGCTAACAGAGAACTGATCAAAATATTTTATATAAATGTCTTGTCTTTGTCTTCATTTTTTTTCCCATAAAGGTGGCAATATATTATATTTTTTTAACCAACAACGTGTATAGTTTTATATAAGCACATTGTTAATCTCAGTGCTCAGGAATGCATAGAACCCAGCATCATCTTGTATGAGTTTTCTGAGATTGGATTACATCATTACACCCACATAAATATGTAAACTTCATGCTGCATTTATTTAACACAATAAGACCCAGTTACTAAAACATCCTTTGTTCCTTTCAGTTTCTACCATATGATATTGTTTAGAGGAGGGTTTTGGTTCTAAGCACATAAGACATTTTTTAAATAAACGAGAATTTACTTTCTTTGTGAGGATGTGGGTTTGTCTATTTGAAGCACTAGAAAAGCCACTCTTTTAGGCTTAATGTTTTTATTTGCACAGAGATCTGCAGTAACCTTCAGTGAGTTGTTGGAAGTGGGTATGTTGTATCTTTTAGTGTTCAAATAGCCAGGATTGGAGAAGTCCTTTCTTTGCATTTCCTCCTTTCTCCTGTCCTCACACATATGTATGGGGCCACAAGCAGATCCTATTGACTCAGCCATAAATGGGGGCAGATGGATCTATGACAGTCCTCTACCTGTTTTCATCACTTCTATTTGCAAGTGCACATTCCAGGTCAGATGGAGAATTCAAGGAAGGCAAAACTGACTATCATTCAGAGATGTAGCCACAGAACTTAATTCTTCCCCACAGAAAGGCATAAAGGTGTGCTTCTTTGTGATTCTGCATGTCCCTTTAGCATATTTGAAGCTAGAGAGGTGAGATACAGAACAAATGAAAGTACTAATGAGAAACTGTACAAAAACATTGTCATTCGTGTATCAGAGAGGTTCTATTGCAATGAGTTGAGAAAGCATCATTGAAACTAGTTTTTTCTTTTAAAAATCCTTTTTGTCATTTATAGTAAGATTTGAGATTGCCTTTTTCTGTAATACAGCAAAGATGATGAAAAGAATTTCTAACTACAAAAAGGCTATTAAACAGACTTTTTAAAAAAAGCAGATTACAGGGTTTTGTTTGTAAGATTCACAAACATGTTAATATTAAGTAGTTGGTGGTAAAGTTGTTAAAATGGAAAACAAAAAGAGTAATACAAATTTTCTCCATTTTTGTGTGATAGAGGAAAACAGAGCTAAGAACATTTGCAGGTAATCAATATGCCATCTTAGCTCTGTTGTTCCCAAAAAAAAAAGCCTACTTTTTTCATCTTGCTGTTTTATAAATTAAATTATTTTTATTTAAAAATTAAATAAAATTATTTTTATTTAAAAAATTATTTTTATTTAAAAATTAAATAAAATTTTGTGAAGCTTAATTTACTATACATTTATAGTAAATTATTATGAGAGAGAGAACGTGACTAGCTTTTGTCTTTTTCTCTCTCTTTGAATTGACCTCATCCATAATGAAAGTTGGTGGTTATTATGCTCAACCTAACTCCTCTATTTAAACGCACTTATATCTATATTTGTAGTTAAAAGGGAGGAATGAATAATTTCCTTTATTTTCAGGAATAAGGAATTATTGAAATTAGAAAGGTGTTTATATCATTGTATTCACATCCATGGCTAGTTTTATGATTATTCCCCATGTTTCTCCAGGTGCTTTTTTCCATCTCACTATGAATTATTTGAGTGATTGGGTTCCCCATAATTGGCATGATAAAATATTTTATGATGGAGTAGGGGAAGACTTCTCAGCTTGTGGACCTTAAATGGTATGGGAATATTTGAGTATAGGTGAAGTTTTCTCTTCTGTTCTTGAGATAAATGAACAAAGACAGACAGGTTTCTGATATCAGAACTGAAGAATATTTGAGTATCAAAAATGCATGGAGTACTGTGCAAGAGGGAGCCAAGAGAATCAACAAGACAAAGTCTCCAGGAACTTGAAGCTCATAACCTAAAAATACAACATGCCTGTTCCCAGCTCTGTCTCAGAGGTGGTCAGAGCCTGTCTGGCCTATATTCAGGGCCTGGACCATTATGTTTGTGTCCCTACCAGAAGCAAACCTGCAAAGAGGGAAGATGCTTTCCATGCTTAAATCTATTCGTTATTTTTCTACTAGGCTACCTTACTGTTAAACAGAAAGTGGTCCTCTAAAGCACTGTTTGTTATTGTCTCTTTTATTAAATGTTAAGTCCCAAAGCAGTTCTTTTGTTGTTGTTTTTGCAACAATGAACTTTTTGTATTAGGTAGCTGGTCAGCTTCTCTATAATCATGCTCTATATCCATAAACTAATAATGAACAAAGCTACAATAGGGATACAAGATCTCTGAATTAAAATTATTTCTGTAGACTCCATGCTTTATGATGTTTTACTACTCAAATCAATTTTTCCCCTTTACACTGATGATATTTTACAGAACCAGAATTTTGTCCATGGCATAGCATATGGTTTCTTCTTTTTGGGGACATCAAAAGTTCTTCACATGCTGCCCTCCTACTTCCAGTGCTACCTCACTGACTACAATTTGCGCAAACAATCTTAGATGTCATGAAATTGCAACCATGAAACTGCTGTCACGTTTAGCCTCTGTATCTTACTGGAAATGTGTCTGATTAAGTTTGGCTACCTGGGGGTGGGAGAGGGGACAGATACGTATTGTTGGCAAAGAGATGAGGAAAACTGAGAATGTCTATGGCCACAGGGGTTCTTCCAGGCAGACCTACCAGGCCAAGGAAGCCCTGCAACCTTGACAGTGGGAGGAAAATGCTATAGGGTTCTTTTTTTTAAGTGCAAAAAAAAAAAAAAAAAAGACTGGAAGGGCCACACAAGGCAACCTATTTCACATTTCTGATCAGAGAAGGCCCTATCTAGACACCACACTGAAAAAAAAATCTTCCAACTTATGACTTTTTAAGAAGTAAATGAGTAGGTGATTCACGCAAACTTAAAAACACAAAATGAATTTTGAATGCCCTGAAGTTTAGAAATATAAAAATATGCTTCATTCTAATGCTATTGAGCATAAAAATGTTATATAAGGGGAGTCTAAGGATGGTAGGCCAAAAGAGTATTATAAATAGTGAGTTCGGATAGATAATGGAGGCTTGAGGTCAGCTGAAATATGCAGGGAAAGTTATGAGGAGGCCACCTAAGAGACCTGAGGAATTGGTAGGATTTAGACAGATAGGCATGATGGGCAAAAAATAGCATAAGCAAACACAAGAGAATGGGGTGTTTCATAGCATGTGTTGTGGAATGAATGGTGAGAACAGCAGAGTCCTTTCAGCTGGGCAGCTCAGGTGGGAAGGGCCAGCGTGTGGCAGTCATGTCTGAATGTGTTTGCACTTGATGGTGGTGCCACAGAACAAGTGATATATATATAGTTAGAGGCATTTAACATAATCATGCTTTCTACAATGCACCTTTCACTTACAGTTTTAATATACTTGATTACCCTGTGTAATCTGTGAAAACTACACTGCATGTAAAAGCAAAGGGTGGAGTGAGATGACTAGTATTTATTACATGCCTGCCAGGCACTGTATACATACATATTTTTTAAAAGACACTGACTATTAGTTATTAACTATATGACTTATTCAAGTCAATCTCTCTGCGACTGTATTTACTTATAAATAAAATAAGTACAATAATATCCCTACACCTATGTACCTACCTATCCAACCATACATCTAGTGGACTGGGAAATTAAGGGAGAGTCTCTTTTGTGTTGAATACGTATAATGAATTCAACAAATATTTGTTCAGTGGATACTTAAATGGGTTATTTTGAGGACCAAATGAATTGAGTAAAAACTGAGAAAAGTCAACTGGAGAGTGATATATAAAGGAAGGAAAAATCTCTTCCCTCTGCTTCCTTCTCCAGTTCTCTGCTGAAATTACACTAATTGCTGGTCTGAGTAGAGAATCATTCCCACCTCAAATTCAAACTACCCAACTTGAGCTAGGCCACTCTAGCAGAGAAACTTTAATGGGCTCACCAAACCCATTTCCTTTTAATCTCTGGCAAACAGCTAAATATTTCCTTATCTCTCCTGCAATAAGGTGATTCCATGTGCCTGAGTTCTAGCTAATGCTATGGGGGTAGACATGATATAGAGGCAAAGCCCCTAAAATCTCCAGGCAATGATCCTGGGATCTCCTTCAAGATTCTCACATTCTCTCTTTCCCCACTTGCTGGCTGCACGACACCTGGCAACTAGGAAGTCGTATTAGTTTGCTAGGATGGCCATAAGAAAGTACCGTGGACTGGGTTGTTTAAAACAACAGATTTTAGTTTTTCACAGTTCTGGAGACCAGAAGTCCAACATTAAGGTGTCTGCAGAATCAGTTCCTTCTGAGGGCTTTAAGCAAAGAATCTGTTCCAGGCCTCTCTCCCTGGCTTGTAGATGGGTTTCTAAATTTCTTCCTCTTCTAAGGACATAGTCATATTTGATTGTGCCCACCCTCATGACCTCATTTTAACTTAACTCTGTAAAGACCCTGTCTCCATATGCGGTCACATTCTGAGGTTACTGGAAATTAGTACTTAAATGAATTTTTGGTGAGGGGAACACAAGTCCATAAAAGAAGCCATTATGTTACAGTTGGGAGTATCTAAGCTCCCCTTTGTCCCTAACATGCTTTGACTATGACATGAGAAACCTTTACAGAAAACTTTATAATTTAACTCATTAAGATGTTGGTGTTATTACAGCAGCTAGGATATCTTGACTAGTACAGAAATTGTTACCAAGACTGGGCTGTTATATAATAAAACCCTAAACTATATGGCATTGGCTTAGCGAGGCAGGGTAGGTAGCAAAGAAACTAATGTTAAAGGCTGAAAAAATGACAAACGATGACAATCCATGTTATATAGTAGCAAATGGTTTGATAAAACCATCACCATTTATATTTTGGAGGCAGATGATATCTCTGTTGAACAAATAGCTCTAGAGAAAATAGTTGGAAAGAATAAACTTAGTAGTGTATCGACTACTGTTGGCTAATTTTTGAAAAATATTTCAAAAGATAGATAAGGTCAGGAAAGAACTGGCCACTTAGCAAGCAGAAATTAAAGTAATAGAGACTATTAATTTGGGGCCTTGAAGAGTTAACAAAGATGACCATTACTAAGCCCCAATCAGTAGAAAATAAGACTGAAAAAATTAAAAAACCCATTATATCCAAGCATTTGGCAAAGATCAAATTAAGGATGTGGTTTTCCAACCAAGATTGATGGCACTGAGGTGACTGCCATTAAATTGAGATAGCAAGGTTCAGAGTGAGGAAAAAAGGAAATAAAGCATATTTGAGAATTATGTCTAGAAAAAAAATTGGGGGATGTTCACTTAGCTAACGGGATGAACATGAATACAGTAGAACAGAAATATTCTATGCTTTTGAGGGAACTGTATTACCAAAGAAACAAGCTTGGATTAAAAACAAATCTTGATTGTTTAAGTAGCAAGAAAACCCTTGGGCTCCCAACCTGTTTCACTAGGAAGGAGCCTGTAAAAACTGTGTAGTCTGTAAGAAGGAAGTACTCGCAAGTACCCATTTCAGACATGGCCAAAGGAGATGTTGGACAAGGAGGAAGCTCCCAGAGGGTAGAGACAGTAGCCATGGATAAAATAGTCAAAGGAGTTCTCCCAAAGAGTAGAATCAGGGCCTGTACAAGAACATCTTCACCTACTCCACACTCCAGAGTGGTAGGCTCTCATAGTGTCTGCTGAGCAGGATTTCAGGATTGCTTTAACTCATGTCTGTTTCCTCTTCCCAAATGGGAGTGTTTTGGTGATAAGTATATGCCCATTCCACCACTGAATTTTGGGAGTATGTGTGTTGAGAGGCAGATAATTTGTGGCTTTTTTAGTTCATAGTTTACAAGAACTTGAGAAATCCCATCTGGACCTGGTGGAGGGCCTGATCATTACTCAGAGATCCTTGTGTTCGGGCTGGATGCAGTGACTGAATGGAAATTGGGGCTGTCTCTCATGGGAGGTGGTGATTTTGTTCTGCATATGGGAGGAGGGGGTAAAATAGGTATGTGGTGACCAAGACTGTGGCAGAAACACTTTCATGTGCTCACCAAATCTGTTTTATTTTCCAGCTGGCATGCAGCAAAATACATTTCCCAGCATTTCCTGCAGTTAGTTTAAGCCCTATAACTGAGTTCTGACCAGTGGAGTGTGGGTAGAAGTGAGATATACCTCTTCTGGGCCTGACCTCTAAATGTCTTACAAATCCTCCGTAATGCCTCTTTCCTCATTCTCTTGTTGGAGGAAGCCAGGGTGGTCTAGACACCACAGCTGAAGAGTAACGAAACTGGGGTCCCCGAGTTGGGTACATGGAGCCAAGTAAAGCCCCTCACCCACCCTAACTTTTGCTCCCTCTGAACTCCACTAACCCTCATTGAACTGTGACATAAGTGAGAAATCCATTGTTATTGTGTTAGGCCACTAAGATTTGGGGGCTGTTACGCCAGTTGGCATAGACTGACAGGCATTGATGTTGCTAGATAATCCTTTTACTTTTTCTTGGTTTACACCTTCTCACATTCTTCACAATTTCCTCTTCACTAAGCTCATAAATTCAATGGAGGGATAGAAGATACAGTCAGCCTACCCTCAAACTTAAGGCCCCAATTCATCCCAACCCCCTCAATCTCAAAATATCCAAATTCCCTGAGAAGTAGTTTTGTGTACAATCTTAAGTAGTATCTCTGTGTGGATGACCCTAAACCTACTTCTTCAGTTTTGGCTACTCGTGAATTGCAGACCTTAATTTCCAACTGGCTACTCAGCATCTTTCCAAAATCAACCTGAGTTTGATTTTCAAATAAGAAATACATCACTACACTCATCATCTTTCCCTCAAAATCTGGACCTCCTGGGCTTCCCTGGTGGCGCAGTGGCTGCGAGTCCGCCTGCCGATGGGGGGGACGTGGGTTCGTGCCCCAGTCCGGGAGGATCCTGCATGCCGTGGAGCGGCTGGGCCCGTGAGCCATGGCCGCTGAGCCTGTGCATCCGGAGCCTGTGCTCCGCAACCGGAGAGGCCACAGCGGTGAGAGGCCCGCGTACCGCAAAACAAAAACAAAGACAAACAAACAAAAAATCTGGACCTCCTTTTTCAGCTAATGGGATCATAAGTCTTCCTGTAATCCAGCTAAAGACTTGAATCATTTCGATCCCTTCCACCATTTGACCCTTCATCTCCACTCTAACACCTGACAGTATTTCTTTGCTGTCTTATACATATTCCTTATGTTCCCTGTTTCATTAATTGGGACCTCCTCATCTTATCTCTGGTCCATTATGGTTTTTCCTGACTCTAGTCTTCCCCCCATCAACTCCATCCTTCTAATGCTTTCAGAATTACATTTCAGAAATTGTGGCTGAGTCATGATACTCCTTTCCTAAGGAGCTCTTGTGTTCACTACTTACAAAATAAATCCAAATTCCTTAATTTAGCATTTAAGAGTTCTTATCCCTTTACCCCAATCTAACCTTTAGTCCCTACCTGTGTTCTCCAGCCACATCAGTATTCTCTATATTGCCGTCTCCACTTTAACATCCCCTGTTACTGCTACAAGGTGCTAACAAATGTTCTCAATTACTGTCAATGGCGTCTACCTCAGGATCACCAGAAAATTTTAAAAACTTATATTCCCAGGCCACACTGTTATAGATATTGTGGTCCTTTTAATGTTTCACACCAACTATGCAATGCTGTCTCCTTTTTTCTTTGGTGGGGGTGTGGAATAAGAATTTTGAAAACTGCAGGGGCTTTAAACACAGGGTTTTTTGGGTATTTCATGGACTACTGAATCAGAATTTATAGGGTTAGGGTTTCCCCTGGCATTTCTGATACGCGGCAGATTTGGGAACCTCTGGTAGGTAAGCTGAGAGTAAGAAAGAATAGAATAAGATATTAAATAGGTACTCTAAATAATACTGCCAAGGAACAGAAAAGGGAAATATTATGAAATCAGGGAAGGTTTCGCTGAGTCAGCATGTTTACAAAAAACTAGATATACTAGCATTTGGAGTTTGAAAAACAAAAGTCCCTTATTCCTACAGGATCTTCAATCATTGGGAAGACTATGAATATAGACATACCTTGTTTTGATTTATTGTGCTTTGCAGATGTTGCGTTTTTTGTTTTTTTTTTTTTACAAGTTAAAGGTTTGTGGCAACGCAGTGCTGAGCAAGGGTTGTCAGACCAGGCTCAACTGCCTGATGCACAGCAAGCCAAAGGCTGAGATGCTGAGGTTTGCAGCAGAGTTTATTCACGAGACAGCCAAGCCAGGAAATGGGAGAACAAATCTCAAATCTACCTCCTCGAACTCCAGGCGCTCTGGATATTTATGGGATAAAGCTGAGGTGTGGGAAGCATGGGGAAAGGTGATTGGAAATAAGAAAAAGGTGAGATAATCTTCATTCTGGGCAGATGCAACTAAACTTCTTTATGTAACTCATGTTCAAAAAATGGCAGCCTTAGTACTTTCTGTGGGTGGAGTTTTTGGTCCGCTGACATCAAAAGGTCACCAAGAGGACACTTGCACATGCCCAGTTGGAGGGTCGGTTGTCCTAGCCAGTCTTAACTGGCTGGAGCTTGAACTGGACACAGCTGGCTCCAAGTTCTTGAAAAACAACTAGGCAAACAATTTATTGTTTAGGCTACTTGATGCTTGGAGGATACACAAGTTTTTTGTAGCAACAATTAAAGGAGCTTAATCAGTGAAGGCAGGTTACAAGTTTAATGGATCTGATTACCCTTAGTTTCACAAGTCTTTCTGCACCATTTTTTTTTTTTTTTTTTTTTGCGGTACGCGGGCCTCTCACTGTTGGGGCCTCTCCCGTTGCGGAGCACAGGCTCTGGACGCACAGGCTCAGCGGCCATGGATCACGGGCCCAGCCGCTCTGTGGCATGTGGGATCTTCCCGGGCTGGGGCACGAACCCGTGTCCCCTGCATCGGCAGGCAGACTCTCAACCACTGAGCCACCAGGGAAGCCCTCTGCACCATTTTTCCAATGACATTTGCTCACTTTGTGTCTTTGTGTCACATTTTGGCAGTTCTCCCAATATTTCACTTTTCCATTTTATTGTATTTGTTATGGTGACCTGTGATCAGTGATCTTTGATTTTACTATTGCCAAAAAATATGACTCCCTGAAGGCTTAGATGATGGTTAGCACTTTTTAGCAATAAAATATTTTGTAATTAAGGTATGTACATTGGGTTTTTTTCGACATAATGTTATTGCACACTTAATAGACTACAGTATAGTCTAAACATAACTTTTGTAAGCACCAAGAAACAAAAAACATTGTGTACCTCACTTTGTTGTGATACTTGCTTTATTGAGGTGGGCTGGAACTGAACGTGCAATATCTCTTGAGGTCTGCCTGTAAAAGGGAAAGTGACTTCTTTAAAGTAGGTAAATTACTAAAGTATACACTAAACTAAACTGTACTATGGCAAATGTCATATCTAGCAAAAAAGAGAGCATATGTGCTCAGGAAACCAACCCTCTCAAAAGACAAGAGACAAAAGCACACTGACAAGTAATTAAAGTGGGGAGGCATGAGGAGGCGAGATGACAAAGGCATTTGTGTCCAACTGGCTATGTAAGCCAACTGACTAGCCTGTCAAGTAGGGAAGTAAGAGAAAAGAGCCATTAAGGACTCTACTCTCTCTGGCCTAGTCCTTATGTTTCTGCCTTGAATGAAGAAAAACAGCAATTGTATAACTCATAATAACAAATGAACAGACTGATGGCAGAAAAGCCTATGACTTGCTATAACAACTCTATGATGAGTCAGCCTCTCTATTCTGACCTCGACATATGAATAGGAGAATTATATCCCTTTTGCTTTTGTTCTTGGCTTTAGCGATCAGTAAGCCAACAGATGCCATTCAGTAAGTAATTTAAGGTAGAATGTGGCCACCATGGAATGTCATATTTTGAGATACAAGCAAATATTTGGATATAAAGTGATTTTCTGTGATACTTTTTCTCTTTAACCATGAGGATAATCATTTCAAGGAATTCCGAATCTTGAAAAGGGTTAACAACACAGTGTTTTGAAACCAGATCTGATCTGTTTCTCAAGCTGTGCTGTATTTAGAGATATATTTAGTTTTGCAGATGTCTTTTGAGTCTATCATTGGAATTGGACTTTCCCATGAAAACCAGATACTGCTCCCCGAGGAGCCAGAATAGGGTGTCCTGTGCAGTTTGGTGGGACCATTTTCACTTTGCCTTCCACTGTGAAACAGCACAGAGCTGATATAGTTCTTTCTTTGTCTGACCCAGAGAAGTTATCTCCAATTGATTGTGCAAGAGAGGTTATAGAGTTTTATTTGGGGATTACCTTGACTAAGAAAAGTCTTCTGGAGTTGTATAATTATGTCAGTCTCAAAGTTTTTAGGAAATGTAGAAATAGGAATTTAAAAACATGGTTTAGAGATTAATTTATATTTCTTTCCAGAGAATAGCTGGTGAAAATGGGGGGATGGGGTGGGGCTGGGATGTGACAAAAAAGAGAAAAGTGTTTAAGATTCTAGTGGTACAAGATTCTATAATGAGCCTCCAACCAGTCAAGGGGTGGGAAGCCAAGATCTGAGGAACTCAACATTATATCTGAGGTTGGCATAAACAGAAACAAGGACCATTCTTTTTTAAATTGGGGGCTGAATTTTTAAATGCTCTAGGAATCACTGAGTATGGCAAAAAGCCTGGCATGTATATCATCTGATTGAATAGATGAAAAAAGATCATTCAGGGTAAAATGGTTTTCTATTGCTATTTTGTCGTTTTGTCCAATTTTTCCCCCAAAGGTGTGATTTACATAACAAAGTTAGCAAAAATTTCCAGGCCTAATTATCACTTTCAAAATAGAACCTGGAAATTATCCATTGGTAACTGAAGATTACATATTGTTTTTTAAAAAGCAAATCTTGAGTTCAGCTCAAATGTTACCCTTAAAACTGGATTGTATTATTTTGCCACTTCAAATCAAATGCCTTTCTAGCATCAAAGAAAGCAGCCCCCAAGCTAATTCATAACTCAAGTGCTGTCAATTTAGGTTATACTAAAGCTTTAGCTTTTTTATAGTTAAAAAAATAAAAGACAATATAAAAAACATATTTAGAATGACAATTTGCCTGTGTGGTATTCTACACAGTCCTTTCTACTTTGTAGAGATTTTTTTTCAATCTATGCTCTATTACAGAGACAGTAGAGGAGGTGGTTAAGAGCACAGACTATGGGTTAGGTTGCTTGAAGTTATATTCTGGCTGTGTTACTGCCTGGCTGTGAGCCCTTGGGCAAGTTCTGAAACTTCTCTGGGTCTCAGTTCTTTTATCTGTAAAAGGGAATAATAATAGGACTTCTCTCATGGGGTTTATTGAGAGGATTAAATGAGTCAATACCAGCAAAGCACTTAGTGCCTACACTGAGAAAGTATTCAGTATTTATTATACTCTAACACATTCTCTACATTGAATTCAGGAAGATTCAGACCCCTGTATACAAAAGAACACTTACCACCCCTGTCACACACATACTAAGCTAGTTGAGAATTTTTTTTTTTCATGTAGAGGTGCATTAAATTAGTACAAAAGGATTTTTTTCAATGTAAATATGATTTAAGCAACTTTCTTGCAAAGCTAACTAATTTAAACAATACCAGCAAATACAGGCTTTTATATCCAACTTTTCTTTGATAAGAGTTTTTTTTTCCCTAAATTATTTGATAGCAGCTTAACTTTATTGTGTAGTTTGATTAGTAAATAATAAATATTTTCTGAATTCTTATGGAAGACAAAGCACTGTGTTAGTGACTATGGACAAAGGGGTAGTGATAATTAAGGACGTCACACATATAAATATACATACTAATGCTACTCTATAGGAACTTATTTATTTTGGGTAATTTTATCCGCATCACAAAACTTTGGGAATCCAATATGCCTTAGACTGTACCACGAGAAAGAAAGAAACTCTTTGTGTTGAACTACTGAGGTTTGGGGGTTCTTTTCTATGGTAATTATAATTGTTTACCTTAACTAATAAAGTTGGGTTCTGAAATCTCTAGTAGGACTAAGAATATGAGATTTGGAACTGTTTTTACGGGCAGTATTTTTGGTTGGTCTCAAGAAATCCTGCCTCAAAAGCAGAGCAGATAAAACTCCTTTGTTCACATTTTGAAAGTTTGTTGAGCACCCACTGCATAAGCAAGTGCTATGTAAGACACTGGGGATAAAAAGGAAGAATAAGACATAGTTGCTGTCCGCAAGGAGTTCATGGATTAAGAGCAGCAGCAGTGTCAATAAAATAACTAACATTGATTGAGTAATTTCTACATGCCTTGTTTTCATTATTTTCTCTATTCCTCATAAAAACTCTTCTAGGTGCCCATTTTGAAGATGAGGAAAATGGAGCCTAAAGAAATGAAGAAACTTGGATGTATTTCCAGGTACTATTATAGGGAAAGTATGCAAATAAAATATAGTGGGATTAAAGCTAATTGAACGTCTAAAATGCTTACGGCATGTTGGGCATTATGCTATATTATTTAATCCAAATAATGTTGTCACACTTAATCCAAATAATACTGCCACAAAGGTATTTACAATTATCCTCAAGTTATAGAGAAGGCTATAACGGTCAGAGAGGTTAAATTCCCCTAGATCACTCTGTAGTAGTGGAGTAAGAAATCCAAATCTGCATCTTTCTGGCTTCAAAACCCAAGTTCTCTCAACCACGTCAAGTGGTCTGTGCAAGGTTGGGAAAGGAGAGAGAACTGCAAGAAACACGGCCAGATCATGGTGACCTGGTGGGTGGTGAGTAGCCATCGAAAGATTTTGGCAGAGGAATATCAGATTTGTGTTGCAGAAAGAGCAGTTTGGTAGCATTTAAGAAGACTGATTATATCTTTAAAAGTTGTCTTAATTACAATTACTATACCACTTTATTGACTTAAAAGCATCACCATGATTAAGGTCATGAACAAGATGCTTCATCAACCCTCTCACATTTTGGGATTTAGATTTTTCACTTTCTCTTTCCTCCGTTAGATGAGTCATGGCTATCCAGTCCTGAGTCTAGGTTCCCAGCTTTTATGAGAGTATCCACTACAGTCCTATGCCCTTCACTGTGTGTACTTATTCCATTTTCTATCTTCCTTCCTCATTTACACCTTGACATTGTCATCTAGATTTGACTATGGTTGATATTCTCACATCAGTGTGGGAATAGAGGTACCCGTTGTGTACCATAATAGTGTAATAAGGTGGAATATGTGTTGATTTGATGGAATTATCAATGCTATATTGTTTATCCAGCAATGTATTGTACTGTTTAAGGGCTAGGGATCCAGATGAGAACTGCCTGGGTAAGAATCCTGCAGTGCAACTTACTAGCTGTAAAGCACTTTGCTCAAGGTCATTTAGCTAAATAAATACCTGGAACAGGGTGAGCCATTTGCTCTAATAGAGGAACATACACAGAGTACAATGGGAATGAATTCTGGTTGAATGCTTACAATACAAAAAGTATGCTAGGCATTATGCTGCATGCTTCACACATCTCATTGCATTTAATAAGAACATGGCAGACCTTGTATAGCTACATACTTTACATATATACTTTTGCACTTAATGAGACTATGATGGACTCCGAATGTAGGTATTGTTTCCTAAGGTTTACCTCTTTGTGCATTACTTTTCTTATCTTTATAAGGATAGTGATGGTAAGTATGTCTTAGGGGTATTATGAAGATTAAATGAATTAACTTATTACCCTGTGCCTAGCATATAGTAAACTCTCAATCAATGTTAGCTATTAACTGATGAATCAAAGAATGATACGAAATAAAATCTCATGGCCTTTGAGACAGATGATAAAGTATGAAAGGGCCATATTCATATAGAAAAAAAAAAAAAAAAGAAAGAAATCCAGTAGAGAAAACAACCATTTTTCCAGCTGGTTTATTAGATTAAAGTAGAGCAAGTTGACTAGCTGCAAAAATTGTGCTGTGTATCTATGACCACAAGTACAGAAATAGCACTGGTTTTTAGACTTAAACATCCTTGATAATTTATTGAAAAATCTTATAAAATGAATACTTTAAGCAATTATGTTCACTGATTAAACCTCAGAAACTAAACTTTAATGAAAGAAAATCAGCTTAACTCTTAAGTGTACCAGTCTAATGGAATCCAAGTCAGAAAATGCTCAATTTAAATTCTATGAAACCGAAAAATAAGCAGAAGAAATTGTCTGTAAATATCAATTATATGTCACTTTGATTTCTTAACCAGTTTTATATATGTAAATAACCTTCATATGCATACAGAGAATATTAGGTGAAAATGCAACCTTATCAAGAAAAACTTACAGAAAAATAATCTGTAGAAAGAAAAAGAGACAGTGCACATCAAATCAGACTGAGCTGAAAACATGAGTGCCATGAGCTCTCAGACATAGTATGAATGAGAATGAGACATAGCTCTCATTCAATATTAGAGGAATCTTAAAATTTTCTTCTACTAAACGTTGAAATGATCCTTGACAAATCTGAGTGGCCACACTGATTGGTTTTCCCATGCTGAGGCATGGTCCAGTGAGGGCTGTGTTTAAACTGGTCTTTTTTTCTCTCTAATAGCTTATTGGATCAAAAATACCAAATCATTCAACCTTCACTCTTCTGAGCACTCAGTAGCTATTCAATTCCCGATATACTGGTAATTTTAATTTCTTTATTCTTGGGTCTCCAGTCAAAGAAGAAATTTCTGAGATGAATTTCAAGCTATATTATTTAACTACTAAGGAAAATTTGGGTTCGTTTTCTTATTTCAAATCATCTTTTTTCACATAGCTGGATTTCTGTGCTGCTTTTGTGCTAAGAGCTATTCCTGAATACAGAGAGTCAATCCGGGGACGAATGAACCCCCAGAGTTTTGCAACTAAATGGCTGGTTATATGTTGGAGACAGTGTAAATAAGGAGATGGTTCTCAGTTAATACTAAGAAAATACTAAAAAAAAAAAAAAAAAAAAGGTTCAGGAGACCCATTAATGAGGAATTAACCCCCCACCCCAGCCAAGTAACATTTAGGAGTCAATAAAAACTAGAGATTGTTGGTCTATATTGTTTTGCTTTTTGTTTCTATCATCAGCAGGCATCTGTTTGAACACAGTGGTGGAAGGAAGGTTGTGTGGATGTGTGTGTGTGTGTGTGTGTGTGTTTGCACCTATGTGTGTGGAAGAGAACCAAGGTAGGAGTTGGGGAAAGGGTTCCACAGGGACCTTCCTTTCTGAAGGTTTAATTCTTAAGATGTGTCTGTGTGGTGTATTTGACACTCAAGGAAAAAGAACAAGTTGCTGGCATTTTAATATTTGCTCTGCCTCTGTTTTTATTCTCTTCTGAAATTCCACTAATCTTTTAGGAAAGAAATTTGCTGAAATCTATGCAGTCTGCTGGATTATTCTTTTTTTAACTGCTGGCATGTTATTTTTAAATTATTTTTTGTTTTTAAAAATATTTATTTATTTATTTTGGCTGCGTTGGGTCTTAGTTGTGGCTCGCGGGATCTTCATTGTGGCATGCGGGATCTTTTAGTCACAGCATGTGGGCTTCTTAGTTTTGGCATGAATGCGGGATGCTCTCCGACCAGGGATCAAACCCGGGCCCCCTGCATTGGGACCTCAGAGTCTTACCCACTGGACCTCTAGGGAAGTCCCTGCTGGGTTATTCTTGTGGAAACTAAAGGGCTAGTGTGGCAAAGGAAAGGAGATCCATTTAATCCCTTCCTCTCCAGGTTCCAGTAATGCTCTGAGTTCCATGTGGAGGCCTAGTGCTGAAGGGCATCCCACAGGGAAGCCATCAGGGAGCGAGCAGCCCCTGGAGAGAACATGGCAGTAAGAGCAGGCTCTGATTGCACCCAGAGGACAGAAACCACCATTTTCCTGAAGGAGGAGGTAGTGACTCCAGGAACTCCTGGGATCCTTGTAAATACTTCAACACGGGACCTGCTGATGGTTTCTGGGCAGCACATCTCCTCCCTCATTTCCACATATGCTTCTCAAAAGACACCTTACCCTATGCGACATCTACTCCTCTTTTTTTTACTGTTTCTAAGTTGTCCTCAACATTCACTTAAAGATAACTTTTCATGATGAAAAAAAAAATTATTTGAATATATCACTTGTCAAACATCCCCTTCTCAGTGGACCTTCCCTGGACACCTTATTTATAATTGTAACCTCTTCTCTACCAACATTCCTTTATCCCGTTCCTTGATATATTTTCTCTGTAACACTTGTCATCATTCTCACATTATGTATTTTAATTATTGACCCATTTCCCCAAATAGAAAGCAAACTTCATGAGGGCAGGGTTTTATCTTTTTTGCTCACTACTGTATATCTCTGGTCCTAGAACAATGTCTGTGTCTACTGGTTATTCAGTGAATATTTGAGGAATGTTGATGCAGATGACAAATGAAAGCCCCTAGTTCCCTCACGTCTTACACGCAGCATCCAGGTGAGTCCCAGTCTTAGTCTGAGCCATCCAATTCAATTGCAACAGTCATGTTTGCACAGGCACATGTTCCACAGGGAGAGTGTAGCACCGCCAATTGTTTCCTTTAGCAAATTTGGCCTCATATCTTGGTCTCTCAGGATCCTCTCACCTACTCACATACCAGCTATTATTTGCTAAAGTAGTATGTTAGTACAATTATTTGAGTTATTCTGGCTTCCCCTTCATTGATCTCGGTCAGAGGTGCCACTCCTGGAAACATAGATAGGTCTCCTTTTTTGCTGACTTCCTGAGGCTTTTTCTGCTGCTTTCAGAAATGTTGCATTCATCACCATCATCTTTGCCACCTCCCACATCACTGCACTCCCTCTCTCTCAGAGACAATGGATGGTTCTCTGATGCTGATTTTGGAAAACAAACAAATAAACAAAGAAGCACTCCAAACTAAAAACTGTTCCTAGAAGGGCAGGCGCATGGATTCTATAATGTCCCACTCTCATTCTGACGTCCTGGGAACTGAGAAAAAAAGAAGTCCAAACTGGCCAGGACCGTTAACAATTCCTTGCCTGCTAGTGGATACGTGTGTGGGACAGCATCAAAGGCTTCCTCCTTCGGCATGTCACTGCAGCTCTCTCTCTGACCCCTCAGGCCCTTTGCTTTCTATTGCAAATCTTGTGCTTGGAACTATTTCTGGTTCTGTGCTTGATTCTTGGGCTTGATTATTGGGCTGTCTGGTCCAGGACTAGGACTTTTAGTTCCCTTTGAACACAACCTCAAGCTAGTCCTGCTTATTCTTCTCCTCGCTGCTGCTACTCTTGGAGCTGGGGAGGTTGAACCTGAAGGGTTTCTGCTCCAGCCTTTTCATTCCCTATTGAGGATGCCTGGCTTCAACCAGAGTGGAGATGAGAATGAGAAGCCAAACATCCTAACCCCTGTGTACTGGAGCACTGGATCTGCTGATGGCAGAAATACAACTGACTCAAAGAAGATTTAGACAAACACTCTACAGACTCATGACACTCACCCCCACCATTGTCCTAGACCAGCTTTCAGCAGCTGATAAATCTTCCCTCCTCCACATGCACTTTGTCAAAGGAACTCTGCCTTTTTTGTCCAGGGCAGCATTAGATTCCCACACAGGTTAGAGAGCTGGGGAAGTCTAGAGAGGCTTCTTTGGGACTCTATCTGTCCTTGGAATAAAGCATTGCTCACAGCTAAGCTCTCCCCACAGGGACCCTCAACCTTGGAGCAGTTAGTACGTATTTGGTATCAAGAGCAGCCTTGAGGGTAAGTAAGGAGGAATGTTATATTACTCCATCAAACAGCAGCTTCAGGCTGGTTAGGGGAAGGTGGAGGTGGGTAAGGTATTGCTTACACACTGTGTGCCCACTTGGAAGTCTTGGTGTCATCTTGGCTGTGATGTCAAAAATTCCCTATCTTTGTATATAGAAACAAACATAGTCTCTTGCACATTTATTCATTTAAGTTTTAAAATATTTACGGGCCAACATTTATTGAGTGCCTACTCTGTACACATTGTTGGGCTGGGAGATGGGAGTGCTAAAGCTTACAATGAACAAGAACTACTTCCTGCTTCTGTCTTTTGGGGAGACAGATAAGCGTGGAAATAATACAAAAGGGTAAAAAAGGGGCACGGCAAGTGATGAGTGTGAGGGCTGAGAATGGAAGTAGCCAGCAAAACATTTCTAATTTTGAACATTAGCGTGATAGTGCATGGAGCTTTTATTCCTTTTGCAAAAGGAAGAAGAAAAAAATCTGTGATTTTTTAAAATAAGACTATTAAGCTAAACTACTTCCAATAACTTAGAGAAATTTGGTTATTCATGAGAATAACACCTTTTCTAAAAGAAATAAAGTTAATTTTCTACTCTTCTGCAAAGGAGGTCATTAATTATACATTTTAGATTTCGTCAATTTCATTTAGATGAGACTAACATTTTAACTAGATGTCAAAGAGACATAAGGTATTAAGCTAAATACACTGGATTACAATAAATGGTTATTAAAAAACATAATTCTGTTACTCTAATAGTTTTCTCACTTGGGTGTCTCATTGAAGGCCTGAGTTTCACATTTAGGCAGTCAAGTCAATGTACAGCAATTCTGTGAGCTTTAAACAAAAGCTTCTAAACAATTGAGTCATTTCCAGATTAAGGACAGATGGATGGTATCTTTTTTTGAGCACTTAAAAAAACACAAAATCAACAAAGACACTGGCATCCACAGTAGAAACTATCTATCTGCAAAAGAATCAACATACCTCTTATCCTGCTCCCACTAGGAATTTACTATTTTTGAGATAGGAACTTTATCTTGAAAAAGTTTAATGCATGTGATCCTGTGTTTTGGTGACTGTCATCGCCAACAAATGTAGGAAAAGAGAGAAGAAAAAGCTAAGAGTGCTTGCTGTTTGACATGCTTGGTGATTTTCCCAGGTTGCTGTTCTGCGTTCATTTCCTACTGTTTTTCAAAAACTGCCCTCTGATTGGACAGCCCCCTATCAAGATAAACAGAAGTAACACCATGCTCTCTCCAATACTGCATGGGGTAGCCAGAGCCATCTTTCATTTTTCACCTCGTCTTCTGCTCCCTTGGCCCAGATTCACAAACGGAGAATTGTTTCTTTTTTAAATTATTTTTTTCTTAAGGAATCCAATGAAAAATGTTAATCGATTTTAACTGTTTTTTAATTAAACCAGTGTGTGTGTATGTGTAGGGGGGAGAGCATTCATGTTCCAATGAAGATTTAAATTAATGGTTTTCTAGAATATAGTTTGGGGATTAAAAAGTTTCTTTAAACCCTCTGAATTCACACATCTGGAGGGAAATTTGAATAGTTCCAACAGTTGTGTGATGGGAGGCTGGTACATGTGGGTTGCATCTGTCTGACCCTGCTTTCCTGTCCTAGGGTCTATCCCGTAAGCACAGCAAAGCAGTAAAGAGGAGTGAGGGGAACTGTACCACAAAAGGTAAGATAGTAAGTCAGACTCATCTTGGATTTTGTCCTGCATGGAATTCTCAGGCTGGTCATACATATTTCCCCTATATTTTTGCATGTTCTTATTTTTGTATTTGTTCAGTCTCTGTGAGATTTGTTTTGAGTTCTTTAAGAGGTATGGTTACTATCTTCTGCTTCCCATTTCCCCACACAGAATCTATTTCAGCACTCCACACATAGTGGCTATTTAATAGATAACTGTTAACAGACTGACCTTTTTTCTCCCAGTAACTGACTGAAATTGGGTTCTCGTTTTTTTTTCCTTTTTTCTTCATTTTGTTCTATGCAAAATCAGTGACCTTAATCTGCACCGTGGTACATAAAGAAAAGGGATCACTAGAATTGACATGAATTTGAAACAGCAAAGAAATGGGTCATCCAAATTGAATTAAAGGATGTGGAGACTTTATGCATAAAAGAAGCCTCTGCTTTGTAAGTGGCCACTTACTATTAGTAATCATCACTTATTTTTTTGTTTCCAACTATCGTGGACTTGATTTTCTTCAGAGTGGCTTCAAAAGATTTCTAAGAGCAAGCTCATCCTTTTAAAATGCTTATTTACAGTTTTGCCTGCTCTTTTCAATGTGAGGTACAGGCATTAAACTGTAAGATTCCTGTTAAACATGGTTGAAGCTGTGGAGATAAATTCCCAAATGAAGGGGCAAAAAAATACCCTTTAGTATTCCTTAAGAGGAAGAAGCAATTGCAATTTTGGAGAGCTTCCCTCTTTCCCCTTTTCATTCTGTCATCATTTTGCTTTATTAGAAAACAAGTACCCATCTGTTTTTTATGTGAAGAAATGTTTCTTAATTGTGTTTATATGAAAGCCAATAATTCCAAGAAACTTGATTAATCTACGGCAATAAATAAACGACTTCAAGAAAGTACTTATAAAGGACACTACCCTTCAAGTTTTCAGTTTTTCTCACATTCTTAAGTTTCTTGGGTAAAATTCTTCTTGATTTCCCAATTGCTACTAATTTTTATTGCAATTATTACTGAAAAAGGAAGGTCAATAGGAGAAAAATGAATCATGGCATAAAAGAGAAAATTTGTAGCAGCTACCTGAGCTAGGGCTTATCTTTCAGAAGGGCAATTGGATAGATGTAGAGCCAAAGGAACTAGTATTTAAAAACCCATTTTAGCCATGTCCTCACAGGAAAAGTCTATGTCTAGACAACATGGCCTATTAGTCTGATCAGAAAAAATGTCAGACTTTTCAATTTGACAGAGATTTTCCCACATAAATATAATTGTATATATTGTAACATGGAATCTAGAAATATCAATGCCAACACATGAAATAGTTGATATAATCCCTCGGACTCTCACTGGTTAAATGTTTCAGTTCAACTCTTTGTTAGATGGTCCCTGTTGATTAATTCACTTGAATAAGCTACTGTTAGTGCATATAATTGGTTATATAAGCAGAACCATAAAGTTTTCAAAAAAGTATTCTGATAAGGCAATTGTGGAATAGATATGAATTTCCTTCTCATCTTCTTGCTTCTAAAGTAAATTATAAGAATAAATTTCAGAAGGAAAAACAATATATACTTATTCAGAATGTTTTGCTATTTGGACTATAGACCACCTCAAATACTTTGGAAATTTGAAATTTACTTATAATGCATTTTCACATACATCCAAGAAACTGATCAATGATAATCCAACACCAAAACATCATTTAACGAATAGTGCTTGTGAAGCCTATGTGTACCAGGGACTGTGCTAAACTCTATGAGACACAAGCTTCTTTCCCAATGAAGGTTATAGGCTAGTGGTTCTGAAACTAGAGAAATAAATGGCATCTGAGATGGGTGTGAGCATTCTGGGAATTAATCCTCATTAATAGTTGTTCTTCTAATGACTAACAGATGCTGTGAACAGGTATAAGGTGCACTTCTGGTAATGAGTAGGGGTTATCTTGGTCTTGGTGAAGGCAAATAGAGGAGAAGCCCTAGGTATCTTTGAATTTGACTAAGGGAGAACAGAACAGGTTTTTCACTATCTAGTTGAGGAAGTGGAAAGGAGACCTGAAAAGAGAAATGGTTCACCCACGTATATGAGGTTTAAAAAGAAAACAGAATTAGACAAAGAAGAGAATGGAATATATTTTCAGCTTCACGTGTCCATATTTTATCCCTAGCAATCTTGAAGAGAGCTTTTTTAACTTCAGTTGGTGTTCCCCTATGAGATGCCAATAACAAAGGCAATAAATCCCAGCCCTATTCAATTCTGAAGTCTTGGTCTCTTTTAGCTTACTAACACGGCCTTGGAAACCCAATAAAATATGTAGGATTATTGATGGTGATGGTGTAGCTGAGACCAGTATGCAGTTTAGCAACAATATATGTGTTTATTGTTTTATTGTAAATTAACAGTTGTGTATGTATACTTAATTTGTGTGATCAAACAAACTTATACTTAAATCTCCTCTAGATATACTGATGGCCAATATTAACAAGAATTAAAAAAAATAATTGTCAGAGTCACACATTTTCTCCGTAACACATAGTTAATTACACAACTGAGGGATCAAAGTCTTGTGCTATGAAAGTATGTTTGCTTTTCACACCAGGGAGCCAAGTTTAGCAGCCCTTGAGGAATTCAAACAGAAACTGTCTACTAGTCAGAGGCCTAGTAAAGGACATAGTTAGATAAAAGCCGAGGGAATAGAAAGACAAGCATAGGCACAATCCATCCACTTTTGTTTATAGTTCTTTTTTCTTAGTGCCTACTACATGGGTTTCCATCTTTCGTCTATAAACTGTCCAGTTTTAGTTGCAAGCCACAGTACTCTGGCTAGTTTAAAGAGAAAGAGATTAATTATTAAAGTATCTTCAGATAGCTCACAAAATTTCTATGGGAGCCACTGAACAAGGTTTGAATGCCACACATGCTTAAACAATACAACTTGCAGCTCTGCTCCACCATGTTGCAGGACTGTTACTAGCAAGAGAACACTGCTGCCACCCTCCACTGATTGCGCTTGTTGCCACATGCCAGACACCTTCTAAAGAATCAGATACTACCACTCCCCCATTTGCCAGAAGGTCAGTTTCCCTACATGTGGCCACTGGTTCATGTTGCTACCTTCCATGTTTTACTTCTGGAGTCTTCTATGGGTGTATTTGCTCGACACAACCTAGGTCTGATGCTTGCACTGTAGCTGTAAGTGAGACTGAAAGAAGTAGTGTTCTTTTGTTTGTTTACTTTTGTTTAATTCTACTTTGGCAGGGCTAGATTCATAATATAAGAATCTATTGAAATTTTGATAATGTTCAAAAGCTATCAGGCAGCTACAAATGACAAAGTTCTAAAGGCTATGACTAAAGAAACTTAGTGAGGACACATTTATTTCAGGATGAGCTAGAATTTAAAATTAAGTGGTACATTAACAGGATGTGCTGACTAAAAGTTGGAGGCTAAGATCTTTTTTGAATCTTGACGTGCAGGATTTGGACAAATTGTAATTTCTAACTTGCAAACATCCAAAATACCTAGGGATAAACTTAACATGAAATATGCATGACTGACGAAGTGTGCTGAGGGGCATAAAAGGAGACAAAAAAATGGAAAGACATCTTTTCTTGGCTAGAAACAATCACTAATGTTAAGATGTCCATGATCTCAAAGTCAATCAAGGTATGAATGGTAATCCTAGTCAGAATTCCAAATGGGATTTTTTGGAGGGAACTTGACTAAATGATTCTGAAGATTCTAAAAGATTCCTTATCTAAAACATAATCTTAGATCATGAATATAGCCAACAATATTCTGAAAAATATAATAGTCAATGAATATAGCAGCCAATAAAATTCTGAAAAAGAAAAGTGATGATGGGTAACTTTCCCCAGCATCAAGGCATTATTAAGTAAGCAATGTGGTTTTGCTAGGACAGGAATAGAGAGAGGACGAGACAAAACAATGAGTCTAGAAGGAGACTCAAGTTAGTAGGGGAATAAAATATATGATAAAGATGGCAATATCTAAAAGATGGATACTTTAATGAATAATGTTAAGAAAACTGTTTAGTCATTCAGAAAAAAAAAAGAGCTCAATACTGACTTCACTTGTTACGTTAATATAAAATCCAAATGGATTAAAGATTTAGTGTAAAAAACTAAACCATAGAATTAAAAGACAAAAACCAAGGGTAGCTAGTATTACACTCTTGTGGAGGAGAAAGCCTTTTACCATCATACATACACACTCCCCCTCATATATACCATAAAGAAAAATATTAAAACACTTAAGTATAAAAATTTTTTAAATTGATTATTTTTAAGAAACCATGAAAAACAACAGAAAAAACAAACTGGGAAAACTATTTCAAACAAATGTTTGAGAATGTATGTGAAAATAAAACCAGGTGACAATACATTCTTGTGTTTAAGGAAAACAGTTTTCAACCTTTTCATACACATGCAACATATATGGACTGACAATCTGTGTCTCTTCCATAATTTAGTCCCTTTATAGAATTGTCATTGACTGTGTGTTTTATAGAACCTAGTAAAGCAATGCTGAAAACTTTTTTAAAGATTTGGTTAATTCATCTGGCAAATTCTTAAAGTTCAAGGAGCATAGTTGTTTAAAAAAAAGTTTGTTGTCTGCTGTATTAAATCTAGTTTTGTATATTGACTATGTTTCCCTTGACAAAAAAGTCTTTAGATAAGTTGCATTTCCATAAAAAGTAATGAAAAGTCTGCTGGTATTATGCAGACTCTTCTAACTTCTTTTGCTTCACTGGATCCGAGGAAGAGAAGGCAAGATTTTTAAAAGGGGGATTGTGTTCCCTTCAGATTGTTATTCTAAATCTGACTTGATGGCAGAATCCAAAGTACATCATCTCCCAGATAAAGCTAGCTGCTTGCCAGACTGCTCTGTTACAATTGAACTGTAAATGGCTCACATCAGCACATTCTGTCAACTTTATATAAACCCCACTTTATGTAATGTGATTATAGATCCCCTGAACACTGTTCTGTACCTGCAGCTTGCAGACTGATTCTCTTGATATTCTCTGTCAGATATGATGACCAGGAAAAGCAGCATGGGCTGTTGAGGATACAGGCAGAGAAAACAGGTGGCTAGTGCCTGCTTGTTTCATTTTTCTAGAAGCCTGTTACCCCGTGTTCAAAAGAGAGTAGGTAACTATGTTCTCTCTTACCTTTACTCCCAAGCATTTACTCCTTGATCCCTGTATTTATCACATGCAGAGATGTTTTGGGGATGGCTTACTTTGACCAAAGGCCCTGAGCACTCCATAAGAAGAGCACGTGATCCACGTGGTCAACATGCCAGTCTTCACAACGGGATTTATCCAGGAAAGCTTCACTCTCCGTTTCTCTTTGACGCTATGATTCCCTGTGGTCCCTGATAATGCTGCCTTGATGGCATAAAGAGTTGCTGGAAGATTCAGTTCAGATCGACAAGCATTTATTGAACCTCTGCTGGGTGTAAGCACTGAGTGAGGAACTGGGGATGCAAGGCATATAATGCAAGATCTCTCTTTTGTGGAGGTGACAGGCTAGTGGCAAGACAGACAAAAATCAGAGTTTCAATGCAATATGATTAATGCTGAGATAAGACTCCTGGATGCTGAGTACAGGAAGAGGTACTTAATTTAACCTGGAAAGTTAATCCAGGAAAGGTTTCCTGGGGAGATGATGCCTGAGCTGAGTCTTGAAGATTGAGAAAGAATTGTATAAGTGGGAAGGGAAATCCACACAAAAAGTACAGCCTGAAAAACATCACAGAGATGTGAAGTAGCATGGGCACGTGGGCACGGAAACTCCCAGAAATCAGAATTCTTGTAGGGGAATTTTTCAGATGTGGGTGGGAGATGAGGCTGAAGAAGGTAGCAGGTGTCAGACTGAGAGGGAACTGGATGCTGCGCTACAACCTTGGGCTTTATCCTATAGGAAATGCTGAGTCCTTTATTCCTTGCTTTCTCTCGTACCCACGTTCAATCCTTCAGCAAACCCTCTTGACCAGGTATGCCAAATTTGACCACCATCACCATCACAGTCCAAGCTCCCATGGATCACAGCAGTAACTCCACAATTATAGTGGGAATAAGTCTCCTTCCATTTTGGCTCTCCTAAAGTCTACCCTTTTCACAGAAGTGAGAGTGGTCCCTCTAAAATGTAAATCAGATAATAACATTCCCCAGGGAGTGCTCAAACCTCCAATGGCTTCTTCACATCTAAAATAAAATCCACATTCTTACCAAGGCCTGGAAGGCAAATCCTTACTTGAATTGGCCCCTGCCCTGCTCCCCACTTTGCCTTCAACCCCCTTACACACTGGGCTCCAAACTCACAGGCCGCCTTGATGTGCTAGAACATGCTGACATCTCTCTGACTCAGGCGTTTGCACTCGTTAATCCCTCTGCCTATTGTGCTCTTCCTTCCTTCCTGTCCATCTCTCATGGTCGACCCTCTCCCTTCACTCCCTTCTGCTGAGACAGGCCCATCCTGTCTACCCTTTCTAAGATACCCCCACCTCCATCACTCTCTGTCTCTCTTTCCTACTGCATATGTCATTGTACAGTTGTCTTCTTATTGCCTGTCTTACCTACAGTAATGCAAGCTTCAAGAAGGCAAAAATGTATCTGTTTTGTTTACTGTTGTATTCTCAGTGCTGGAGCACTGGGGATTTGTTGAATGAATAAAGGAATGAATTCAGAACCATTCAAAACTTGGGAGTGAAAGGATCAGGTGTGTGTTTTAGGCTGGTCACTCTGGCTGCAATGTGGAGTATATAAGGGGGTAGATTTGGGGTAAGGAAGGTGGGTAGACAGGAGTTAGAGAGACCAGTTTGGAAGTTCTTGTGTTAGTCCAGGTGAACAGTATGAAGGACTGAACTAAGGCAGTGGTATTTGGCATGAAGGAAGAGGAGATCGACTTAAGAAGTGTTTTGGAGATAAAACTGGCCAAACATGATCAAATTACATCTGGGCCTCTCTTCAGACTCTTGGCTACATAAGGGGATGATAAAGGATACTGGAGCCCTTAGCGGTTGCTGCCGGAGACGGTTGGAAGAACCGTTGTGGGAGCGCTGCACGAGGCGGGCGACTTCTCCCTGCTCACGACCGGACCCTGCGAGCAGCGGAGTCGGCGCTACTGTCGCCCGACAGGCATTTAAATCAAATGGTATTGAGATGGATTAGGTTATGAAACATAATGGTCCAAATGACGCTAATGATGGGACAGTACGACTTCGTGGACTGCCATTTGGTTGCAGCAAAGAGGAAACAGTTCAGTTCTTTCAAGGGTTGGAAATCGTGCCAAATGGGATAACACTGACGATGGACTACCGGGGAGGGGCACAGGGGAGGCCTTCGTGCAGTTTGCTTCAAAGGAGATAGCAGAAAATGCTCTGGGGAAACACAAGGAAAGAATAGGGCACAGGTATATTGAGATCTTCAGAAGTAGCAGGAGTGAAATCAAAGGATTTTATGATCCACCAAGAAGATTGCTGGGCCAGCAACCGGGACCATATAATAGACCAATAGGAGGAAGAGGGGGTTATTATGGAGCTGGGCGTGGAAGTTATGGAGGTTTTGATGACTATGGTGGCTATAATAATTATGGTTATGAAAATGATGGCTTTGATGAGAGAATGAGAGATGGAAGAGGTATGGGAGGACATGGCTATGGTGGAGCTGGTGATGCAAGCTCAGGTTTTCATGGTGGTCATTTTGTACATATGAGGGGATTACCTTTCCATGCAACCAAAAGTGACATTGCTAATTTCTTCTCACCACTAAATCCAATCCGAGTGCATATTGATATTGGAGCTGATGGCAGAGCAACAGGAGAAGCAGATGTAGAGTTTGTGACACACGAAGATGCAGTACCTGCCATGTCTAAAGATAAGAATAACATGCAACATCGATACATTGAACTCTTCTTGAATTCAACTCCTGGAGGTGGCTCTGGAATGGGAGGTTCTGGAATGGGAGCTTATGGCAGAGATGGAATGGATAATCAGGAAGGCTATGGATCTGTTGGAAGAATGGGAATGGGGAACAGTTACAGTGAAGGATATGGTACTCCTGATGGCTTGGGTGGTTATGGCTGTGGTGGTGGAGGCAGTGGCGGTTACTATGGGCAAGGTGGCATGAGTGGAGGTGGATGGCGTGGGATGTACTGAAGCATAACCACCGATATAAAAGTCCTGACAACAGCATCTGGTCTACTAGACTTTCTTACAGATTTAATTTCTTTTGTATTTTAAGAACTTTATAATGACTGAAGGAATGTGTTTTCAAACTATTATTTGGTAAAGCAACAGATTGTGATGGGAAAATCTGTTTTCTGTAGGTTTTATTTGTTGCATACTTTGACTTAAAAAAATAAATTTTTATATTCAAAAAAAAAGGATACTGGAACTGTAAGTGGTCCAGAATGAGAGGGAGCAGCCAGTGCTTTTCCATTTCAGCATTTCCATGGATTCAAACTGCTGAGGCATTCATGTGTCCCTTGTGAAGCACAGAAGCATTGTCTTGCTGCAGATCCCTATGACTACAATGAGTTGGATGTATCTTTGGCACCAGATAGATGTTCAATAATAGTTTTAATGATAGTTTCTACAGCAATTGGGTTTACCCTAGAGGCTGCCCATCTCTCTAATGACTAGGGCCAAGCCAGCTTATCTTATAAGATCTGGCAAAATTACAGTGTGAACTGGTAATGCCGTGGGCTGTTTGACAAATTATACCAGGTCTGTCTCTGAGGAACTTATCTGAGCCTCCAGAGACTTCAAGAATACTGACTTCAAAGGGAGTACTGTGCTATTATGAACACTACAAACCATGTACCTAGCAAAACAAGAAGGAGATCCACAGTGCCTAACTTACAGAAGTATTTGATCTGCTTGAAATTTCTGAAAATGTATTTGAGCTGTTGAAATTGACACTTCGTAGAGTGTTACAATTTTGTTTTCAACATGGCTTGGGAAAGTTCTTTTTAGCTTGGGAAAATTTATTATCTTAGCCAAGGAAAGAATTATGTGGCCTCAAATCTATAAACTTTCAATCCAAGAGAGATTATGAAATTATTTTGGATGATTGAGACAGAGGTCTTTCCAAAGAAAAGGTTTATCACATGGGTGATTTAAAACACTACTAAAATTGCCTCTCTAAGCAATGACCTAGAAATCTGACAATGCGATAATGAATTCTCAAACAAATAAAACAAACAAACACAAAAATCACATTGGAACATTTCACAATTGGCAGGATGAAAACTGGCAACAATGACTTCTGGAAAAGTGAATTGGATCTTATAGCATTAAAATGAGTTTGGGGACTATAACATGAAGTCAACAACTGTGTGAGAATTTTGGAATGCTTAATTTCCCACAATCTCATCATTTCTCTGCCTGACAATTGTAATTATTCTTCATCGACTTGACAGTCAAACTTGCTTCCTGTAGTGATAATATACCTGCTACCATGCTGACCATATTGGAGAAACGGCTTTTTCTTTGATAGGTTTGTTCATTTTGAAGCTAACTTTCTGTGTTATTCTAACAACTCTCTTACATTATTCATTATCTGATTGACATCCATATTTCTGACAGTAGTTTTCAACTTTGGAAAAAATGAGATACATTCTTGTCCCCCTGATTATGAAGAAAAGACTACTTCACTCATGTCACATATTAAAACTTAGGCAAATTGTGATATACTACTTCAGAAAATATTGGACATTATTGTATGCTTCCAAAACTTCCAAGGTCATTAAGTAATCATGGATTTAATGCATGAGACATTATAAAGGAATCTAATTCTATATAGTTTGAGAATATATGGATGGGACACTAAGACCAGGTTGTATGGTAAAAAAAAAAAAAAAGAAAAATAATAGAATAATTATAAAGTAGAAGTGCTTGATAGTTATAAAAGCTATTGATTTGAAATCCATTCACTTAATTATTTATTCAATAAGTTTTTACTTACTTCTGAGAAGGTGACATTTGAGCAAGACTTAAAGGAGGTGGTGGAGTAAACTTTGCAGAGATACACAAGGAAACACCTTTCTAAACAGAGGGAAGTGCCAGTGCAAAGGCCTTGAGGAGAAACCACGCCTGGAGTATTGGAGAAGGAGCAAGGAAGAGCATAGAAGCTGTGGGCTGGATCAGAGTAATGCACTGGTTGGGGGGCGATGAGGTCCAGGGGTGACAGGGTTTATACAGGCCAATGTAGGAATTTGGGCTTTATTGTGGGTAAAATGGGGAGGGCTTACAGTGCTTTGACATGTCATGACTTAAGTTTTAAAAGAGTCAGTCTGTCTGGTGTATTGAGAATAGGTTGCAGGGGGTATGGGTGGAATCAAGGAGACTCTTTAAGGGGATAATACAGGATGGTGGCTTCAACGGGTGGGAGCAGTGGAAGTGGTAAGCAGTGGTCAGATTCTGGATGTATTTTAAAAATATAAATTCTTTACTACTGTTGGATGGATTGGCGAAGTGAGAGAAAGGTGAAAGTTAAGGACAACTCTAGGGGTTTTGGTGAGCAAGTGGCAGGAAAGAGTTGTCCTTTCTGTTAGATTTTTAGAAGATTACCACTGGGTGACTTCAAATGACAGAAATGTATTCTCTCACAGTTCTGGAGACTATAAGTTCAAAATCATGGTGTTGGCAAATTTGCACTCCCTCTGAAGGTTCTAGGGGATAATCCATTCTTTGTGTCTTCCAGCTCTGGTGGCTGTCAGCTTTCATTGACTTCCCTTGGCTATATCATTCCAATCTCTGCCTCTATGACTCCTGCTCTCTGTCTCTTAGGGTGCTTGTCTTAGGCCTCACATGGGGTGATTCAGGATGATTCTATCACAAGATCCTTAACTATACCTGAAAGTCTCCTTTACTAAATAAGGTGATGTTCACAGGTTCCAAGGATTTGCACTTGGATATATTTTGGAGGGCCCATTATTCAACCCATTATACCATTCACTGAAATGAAGGAGATGGTGAGAAAAGCAAATGAGGTGAGAGAGGGATGTATACAGTTTTAATTTTAGCTGAGAGGACACCTGATAACTGCCTGAGTTGTTGAATTAAATAATCAGGTATTATTATTAAAGATATTCATTCTATTGGTCATGTAAAAGAAAACGTTATCAAATCCCTGTAAAAATCCAACATTCTGTTCAAATTTAGCCATTAGCCTCATTCTTCATTTACTATTTTAACTCAAGCTGTTAAAAGAAGTGAGTTGTTCATGTTTGAATTTTATTTCCACTCCTTTCCACCAATCTATGGTTTGTTTAAAAAAAAACATTTATTCGATGGATATTTATTTGGTGTCTAGAGTGTGCAGTTAACCATGCTAGGCAATTCAGACATGGAAAGATTATTAAGAAATAATTTCTATTACTAAAGAACTTATAGATAATAATTTGGCTCAAACTAGTGTCCCCCTCCCCCCCCATTCTATCCTAATGTGACTTATTACGCATCTAGCTTACTTACAGTAGGTGTTTGGTGAGTGAGAATATAGGTGACTGAGTTTCCTTTGCTTATTAAGATTTATAGGGGTCACAAATCCAACTTTTTGTTTCACAATCTCTCGCCCTCATTACAGTGAGAAAGTTTAGGCAATCATAGATAGTGAGCTGTAGGCTCCAAAAGTACTTCAAAATGCAGGAACAAGACACCAGAATGAATACATAGTGGGTGGAATCAGTTTACTTGGAGAAGCTTTTCCTAGAAATAACCCATCCTACACTCTGATTTGGAGAAGAGTTTGCTGAAGAGACAGAAGTGCCGGGAAACAAGCACCATAAAATGTAACTAATGTAAAAGAAACTGTAATCCTAGAAATGGAAACATGTTAGAAACAAATGGTCCTTATGGAGTTTAGGAAAAGGAAAGTCGGTGAGTAATTTCAGTGTTTATCCTTGACTGTTCAACAAGGGCAAGAGACTATGTTTTATGTCACTAGTAATCTTGATTAGATCACTTGAAAGGTGACAACTTCTCTGATTTCTCAGACAGCTTGATTTAAATAGTTGACATGACTATACAACCTCCTTTGCAGTGAATCTGGGCTCAGCAGACAGCAGATTGTTATTATAAAGAGTTTGGAGTGCACTGCCTGACCTATAAGCTCCACAAAGATTAGCTACTATTATAAATTATTATTTTATTTTCCTTGCTCTTTATTATTTCTCCCAGTATGATCAAACTGTTGGGGGTGAAACTGATGAAATTGAGTTTGTAACTTTCTTGGCCAGTCTAGACTGTGATGATTCTGATGATTAGTTATTTAACTAACCACTCCTGAAACAGTTTACCAGTTCTGTCCTAATATAACGACAAGAATATTTCCTCACATTGAGCTAATATTTGTTGATAATTGTCATGTATCATCACCTAATGATTGTCTCCTTGTTTAATCACACTGAAATGCTGTTTGATTATGCCCTTCTTCCACAAACACCTTTTAATAGGTCAGTGGTAGCCTCCAAATAGTCTAAACTCCTTAAAGTAGTGTTCAAGACCTGCTTGTTATCATTTAATTCCAAACTGATTCCAACTTACTTTTCCCACCACATCACCATATTATTTCCAGGCTACCACCGAAATAGATTATTAATCACATTCCCCCTTTAAAAAACGTATGCTGTCCTACCTCTATGCCTTTGCCTATGTGCTTCCTGGAATAATCCAACTTCCTACAGTTATTCATCTCCTGTTAGGCTCCTTACTATTGCTCAAAGGCCACCTCCTCCACCAAACATTTCCAGTTCTCTCGGGCTGGAAATGACTGATGTAAAACATTGTGGTTCATGGGTCTACTTTTATGATGTTTGCCATTTCACAGTAATTTGTCTACATGTGGGAGATGTAGTGTGATATCACAGGAAGGAGCTAATGCTTCTTGGACTCAGACCCAAGTCCTGCTAACTAGTTTTATAAACTTGAAGCACTTACTTAAAATCTGTGAGCTTAGTCTCTTCATCTGTAAAATGAGAATAGTAATACCTACACTATCATGTTAAAATGAAGATTAAATGAGATAGTATATGTGCTGTAAAGCTCTTGGTGCAGTCCTTCGCACATTATGTGACCAATATATGTTTGAAATTATTATTTTACTGCTATTATTATGTCCTCCCCTACTTAAAGACTATAGTCATTTTGAGGTCAAAGACCATGCAGTCTCATTTCTCTTTATATTCTGCTTAGCATAGCATCTTGTACATAGGTCTTCCTTTGCTAAATTTGTGAGTGTGTGTGTATCAGTTTTGCCTCTCCAACTATATTATACATTTCTGAAAGTCAGTAACAATGCCATGTGCACTATAGTATATATGTTTAGTGCCCAGTTAAAGGCTGGTGTAATGTGTATATACCCAGGTAGGAATAAGACCTGTTTAAGCACCCTCTGCTAGGAATGACACTCCTACACTAGTCACTTTGGGCAGCTGAATCTTGACTGCAGTTGTTACTTGATGTCTTGGGGATCACTTCTTCCAAACAACATTCTTTAATAAGGTTTGAAGGAATTGTACGCAATTGAGAATAACTGAACCCGTGATATGAAATTAGTACTCTTATACTTAAAACTAAGTTATACTTGAATATATGCCAACATATTACAGTGAATATTGAATGTTATTCTGATGGTGACATTCATCTCTTTCCATGAGGGAACTGGTGAAATCTTAGGTAAGTGTGGATCAGAAAAATATCTCTGACCTAGTGTTGACCCCTTTGTATGGTTCCTTTTGTGGGTCCTACACTCTGCATGTCCTACATCTTCCTGCCTCAGAATAGACATGCATTGCCTCAGACTCAGGATTACTACTGGAAGAGGATATTTAGTTGTTATGTTTACAGTTGCTTAGAACAGCCTTTAAGTAGAATTTTCATGAACCATTTCTTTAGGTAATTGCATCATCAAATGTAATTTGCATCAAATCCATTATTGCATCAAATACATTACTGCATCAAATGTAAGGGGATTCCTGGCCTCCCTTATATTCTACAAAATCCTTGCCCCAATCTTGGTCCCTGGAGTGGGAATGTTCTTTGCAAGCATTGCTGCAACTCCAAGAGTTTCTGGATTTGCCCTATATTGAAGGACTGAAAAAAATTTATGTATTTCCATGGATTTTTGACATAATGGAGCAGCCACTGGTTGGATTCAATAATGAAAAATAATACTCTGTTGTGTAGAAATCATTTCTATGGCATTCTGTATGTCATAGACAAATATCTTCTATGCCTACCTCTAATTTAAAAAAAAAATTAAGGGCTTCCCTGGTGGCGCAGTGGTTAAGAACCCACCTGCCAATGCAGGGGACACTGTTTCAAGCCCTGGTCTAGAAAGATCCCACATACCGTGGAGCAACTAAGCCCATGCTCCACAACTACTGAGCCTGTGCTCTAGAGCCCACGAGCCACAACTACTGAGCCTGCGTGCCACAACTACTGGAGCCCACGCACCTGAAGCCCGTGCTCCACAGCAAGAGAAGCCACCGTAGTGAGAAGCCTGTGCACTGCAAAGAAGAGTAGCCTCTGCTCGCTGCAACTACGGAAAAGCCTGCATGCAGCAACAAAGACCCAATGCAGCCAAAAATAAATAAATAAAATTAATTAAAAAAATAAATTAAAAAATTAAGCATTGCTTGAGCTACATGGCACTATTAAACGCTCAACACTTACTGAGTAACTTTGGAGTTTATGTTATTATTCTTACAGTTTATAAGATGTTTGAATCCTATGAATAACAAAACTCCCAAATACTTACTTATCTAAATTCACAGTATCTGAGACGTGTCTTGTGACAGTCATGTAACCTATATATCATCCTCACAAATGAAGCTTAGGCAATTATATATCACTATGGAAGTGGAACGATTACAAACTAATTGTATTAAGTCAGGTTGGAATAACATTATCATAGTATGAAGGAGTAAATTCAGAGATGAAGGTGAGATGATGAATGGAAATTAACAAGAAATTTGAAATCACTTAAACATTTTCTCTGGTGGATTGCTCCCCAGAGTCTCTCTTAATTCTTCATCAGTTATGTGATATACATTGTACATGGTTTTGCAACATTAAAACTGTCTCTCTTATAGATACTGTAATTTATTTTTAGGTAACAAAACTGGATTTTTGTTTGGAGAAGATAATTTTTGAAAGGGAAGGGAAGTTATAATTCAATCATATCTTCACAGCTGGATAGAAATTAATTTTAGTTGGTGTTAGAAAAATTAAGTGCTATAACGTTTTTCTCTTTGAATAAATGGAATTTTAGCTCTGATAGTGAGTCTCTAGTGTCACCTGTCTTATTTTAACAATTGGGAGAAACTGAGAGATATTCAAAGACACACAGGAGTTGTAACACAACTTAAGTCTCTTGACTTCTAATCCAGGGCATTTTTCACTACTTTTCATTCTTTCTCTAATTCTTTTAATTGTAAAATTATATCAGAAAGAACTACTGTTATGGACTGAATGTTTATATCTCTCCCAAATTCATATGTTGAAACCCTAACTCCCAATGTGACTGTATCTGGAGATGGGGCCTTTATGGAAGCAATTAGGGTTACATGAGGTCATGAGGATGGGGCCCTGATGATGAGATTAGTGCCCCTGTACGAAGAGACACCAGAAAACTTGCTGACTCTCTCTACGCTATGTAACGACGCAGTGAGAAGGGAGCTGTCTGCAAGCCAGGAAGAGAGCCATTATCAGAAAATCAAACATGCTGCCACCCTGACCTTGGAGTTGCAAGCTTCCAGAATGGTGAAAAAATAAATTTCTGTTTTTTAACCCATCCAGTCTATGGTATTTTGTTATGGTAGCCCAAGAAGTCTAATATAACCAATAAAAGAAAAAAAATACTTTTTTTGTAAATATGACCAAATTTGGCTATTTTCCCATTTATTTGGTGTTGTTACAAGTTCTGACATTGCCTTAATGAAGTACAATTAGAAGGTGAGAAGGAAAACAGAAGTATCTTCATCTCAGCAGTGCATGCTGTTTCTGCAACTCACAAATTCACATTTGTAGATAGAGGTGTACTGCATGATTTTTTTAAAAATAAATTTATTTATTTATTTAATTTTGGCTGCATTGGGTCTTCATTGCTGCATGCGGGCTTCCCCTAGTTGCGGTGAGTAGGAGCTACTCTTTGTTGTGGTGCACAGGCTTCTCATCGAGGTGGCTTCTCTTGTTGTGGAGCATGGGCTCTAGGCGTGTGGGCTTCAGTAGTTGTGGCACGAGGGCTCAATAGTTGTGGCTCGTGGTCTCTAGAGTGCAGTCTCAATAACTGGCGCACAGGCTTAGTTGCTCTGTGGCATGTGGGATCTTCCCGGACCAGGGCTTGAACCCATGTCTCCTGCACTGGCAGAAGGATTCTTAACCACTGTGCCCCCAGGGAAGTCCTGTACTGAATGATTTATGTGCACTTTCTACTCTTGCGCCTGCCCTAGAGATGGATCTTATGTAGACAAAGATTAATTTTATTAAAAAGAATATTTATTATGCCTTAAAATTTCTCTTTCAAGTGAGAATACGTTATTCACTACTGAGCATTCAGGGCTAAATTAGGTGATTCCTTATTATCTTGGTCAAAAGGGTTAGTAGCAAAGAGAGTTTTGCATTTCTTATGCTGCAGGGCACCCATCCATGCTATTGCCCCAGCTTCCAATGAGATAAGAATTATCTGGCAGGGTAAAATTAGCTCTACAACTTCTACTCGACAAAGAAATCTGAACATTTAGAAAGGGACTAAAATCAAAACTGATGGTTTCTTTCCAAATTTTGATATGGGCTTTCTTCATTAAAAAAAAAAAGTTCTTGATTTTCCTATTATAAGTCAAAACTGGATGGGTCATGTGTTTGGGGGGACATTGTGGTTAATGCTTGTATTGAGAATTACCAGGAAGGGCCAAGTTGATTTTGTTTAAATCCAAAGTAAATATGTATATAAGGTTATTGATTATGATAGAGAAATATCTGGAAAGATTTGAAAATGTACTAGTTAATAGTGGTTATGTCTGGGAAGTGAGACTATTAACATTTTATTTTTATAATTTATGTATATTTATGTTATCAAAATAATGTTAAAGCAAAGATAACCAGTAGGACTTTTTTAAAGCTTTTTTTAAAGCTATAGCTTTAAAATCAGTGAGCTTTCAGCCAGAAATAAAACATATTTTCATTTGGAAAAAAAGAGGCATTTAAGAAAGCAGCAATATGAACACACCTGGAATATAATATAGGTTATATTATAAAAAGAGGCCCAAAGAGCAAACACTAAACCTCCAACTTTCCAAAACACTTCTTTTAGTGTTTTATTCTGCAGTAAAAGGGTGCTTGGGTATTAATAACAACAATGATACATCTTATCTAATAGGGTTTTATAGAGTATCAGTTAAGAGACATTCTCTCATTTGAGCCCAATAAGAATACTCTCCAATAGGCAGGGCAAATATGGCTTTCTTCATCTTACTCATGTAGTAATTGGGGCTCACAAAAATTAAGTGACTTGTCCAGACTGAAAGAATTAGAAATGGCTGGGTCAGAAGTAGAAACAAAGTCCAGTGTTTTTTCCAGTATAGAACTCTGGATTCACTATCACCACGTACTCACCTCCCACTCACTTGAATGTTTCATCAGGTTTTCATCTCAACCAGTCCAGTGGACTTGACCTTATAAAGGTCACTGTGGAACTCCATCTTGCCTTATCAATGGTCAATTTTGAGTTCTTAGTTTACTTGACCTCTTGGCAACACTCTTTCCTCAAAATTAAAAAAAAAGAAAAACTTTAAAAAATAGAAATATATGGACATGCCATAAAATTCACAAGGTACAAGAGGAATAAACTGAGAATAAGTCTCTATTCTACCTCACACAGTTCTCATGCCTGGAGGCAACCTTATAACCAGATTATTGTGTATCCTTTCAGAGATATTCTAGGTATATACAAATATATATGTACCTATATTCTTTTATTTTCTTATAAAAGATATAGGTAACATAATAAAGATACTAATCTAAACTTTGACTTGTTTCACTTAATCACATGTCTTCAGGAGCCTTCCATATAGTACCTATAAATCTGCCTTGTTCTTTTTAATAGCTGAATAGTATTCTGGGATGAGCCATAATTTATTTAACCAGTTGTCATAATTTTATTATATTTATTTCAGGATGAGTCACAATTTATTTAACTAGTTCCCTGATGATTGTTTCTGACCTTTTGCTATTGAATATAATTCTTCAGTGTATATCCTTGTACATTTATCATTTTGCACATGTATAAATATACTATAGGATCAATTCCCAGGAGTAGAATTGATTGGTCAAAAAGTATATTTACTCTCAAAATTTTGTTATTGTCAAGTTGCTCTCCAAAGAGAACGTGCCAATTTATGAAACCCATCTACAATATGTGACTGTCTGTTTCCCTACAACCTCACCAATATAGTATGTTATTAAACTTTTAAATCTTTGTTAATCTGATGGGTGAACAATGATATTGCAATGATGTTTAAATTTTATTTTGTCTTATTATGAAGGAGATTGACTATCTTTTCTTTTCCAAGAGCTATTTGCATTTTATTTTATATGAACTGTATTTTCCTATCTTGTACTCATTTGTTTTCTTCTGGATACTGTATAATTCTTGATTTCTCACCCTCCTGGTTTTCTTGCTGCAGACTGGTTGCTCCTTCTCAGTGTCTTGAGCTGGGTGTTCCTCTTTAATAGACCTCTGAATGACAGAATGCCCCAGGGCTCAGTCTCCAACCCTCTTTTCTTTATCTTCTACTCATTATCAAGTGATCTAATAGAGAGTGCCTCCCAAACTTACACCTCCAACTCCAGTCTCTTCCTCAGACTTTTGTCTAACTGCCTGCGCAATGTCTCCACCGAGGTGTCTAACAGGCATCTCAAATTTAACATGCCTGAAGTATAACTCCTGATTAACCCCCTTTCTTTCCAAGTTTTCTCCCATTTCGGTAAAGAAAACTGCCATTCCACAAGTTGAGCAAGCTAAAACAAGAGTCATCCTTGATTTCTGTCTCACTCCCAATAGCCAATTCATCAGTATTGGGAAGCTCTACCTGTAGATTATATATCCTGAAACCTACCAATTCTGACTACTACTACTGCTATTACCACTTCTACTACTGCTGCTGCTTCCACTACACCAACCTGGTCCAATCAATGTCATTACTTATCTAGATGACTGCAATAGCTTCCAGTTCCCAATCTTGTCTCCTTTCATTATATTTTTCCCACAACATTCAGAAAAATCTTTTAACAAACTGGATCATGTCATTTCTCTATGAAAAGTATCCAATGACTTTCTATTATACTTACAACAAATTCCCAAACCCTAGGTTTGGACTATGTGATCTGGACTCTACATAGCTCTGTGATTTTAACTTTTGCCATCCCTCCATCACCCGCGCTCCTGTAGTTTCCAAACTGGCATTCTTGCTATTCTTTGAACACACTAAGCTCACTCTCTTCTCAGAACCTCTGCATTTGCTGTTTCTTTGGTTAGAATGCTCTTCCCCAGATTACTGCATACCTTGCTTCCTCTTCCATTTTGGTCTCAAGCATCACCTCCTCAGAGAGATCAGCCTATCTGAACTATCTCCTTCGTCACTCTCTATGCCTTTATCTTGCTTTATTTTTCTTTATATCTGTCATTTCCTGAATTATATTACATATTTATTTGATTATTGTCCATTTCTCCCAATTTTTCATATGTCCCAAGAGGTCAGAATTTTTTCTTCACTCACAGAAATATCTCTAGCACCTAAAATAATTCCTGGCACATAGCAGGCACTCAATAAATATTTACTGAATGATTGTTGGGTAATTACACATTTCAAAAAGCTCAGACTAAGTTCTGAAGTACCAAATAAAATGTACTTTAACCCCAAATTTAACTGCAACGCCCCTCCTTCCCTTTCCCCTCTCTCCCTCTCCCCTTCCCTTACTTCCTTCCATAATTTTTTAATTAATTTTTTTATACAGCAGGTTCTTATTAGTCATCAATGTTATACACATCACTGTATACATGTCAATACCAATCGCCCAATTCATCACACCACCACCACCACGCACCCGCCACTTTCCCCCCTTGGTGTCCATACATTTGTTCTCTACAACTGTGTCTCAACTTCTGCCCTGCAAACCGGTTCATCTGTACCATTTTTCTAGGTTCCACATATATGCGTTAATACACGATATTTGTTTTTCTCTTTCTGACTTACTTCACTGTATGACAGTCTCTAAAACTATCCACGTCTCAACAAATGACCTAATTTCATTCCATTTTATGGCTGAGTAATATTCCATTGTATATAAGTACCACAACTTCTTTAGCCATTCGTCTGTCGATGGACATTTAAGTTGCTTCCATGACCTGGCTATTGTAAATAGTGCTGCAATGAACATTGGGGTGCATGTGTCTTTTTGAATTATGGTTTTCTCAGGGTATATGCCCAGTAGTGGGATTGCTGGATCATATGGTAATTCTATTTTTAGTGTTTTAAGGAACCTTCATACTGTTCTCCATAGTGGCTGTATCAATTTACATTCCCACCAAGAGTGCAAGAGGGTACCCTTTTTTCCACACCCTCTCCAGCATTTTTTCATATTTTCTGTTTCTTCCTGGTTCAGTCTTGGAAGGTTATACCTTTCTAAGAATTTGTCCATTTCTTCCAGGTTGTCCATTTTATTGGCATAGAGTTGCTTGTAGTAGTCTCTTAGGATGCTTTGTATTTCTGAGGTTTCTGTTGTAACTTCTCCTTCTTCATTTCTAATTTTATTTATTTGAGTCTTCTCCCTCTTTTTCTTGATGAGTCTGGCTAATGGTTTATCAATTTTGTTTATCTTCTCAAAGAACCAGCTTTTAGTTTTATTGATCTTTGCTATTGTTTTCTTTGTTTCTACTTCATTGATTTGTGGTCTGATCTTTATGATTTCTTTCCTTCTGCTAACTTTGGGTTTTGCTTGTTCTTCTTTCTCTAGTTTCTTTAGGTGTAAGATTAGATTGTTTATTTTTCTTGTTTCTTGAGGTAGGCTTGCATAGGTATAAACTTCCCTCTTAGAACTGCTTTTGCTGCATCCCGTAGGTTTTGGATCATTGTGTTTTCATTCTCATTTGTCTCTAGGTATTTTTTGATTTCCTCTTTGATTTCTTCAGTGATCTCTTGGTTATTTAGTAACATATTGTTTAGCCTCCATGTGTTTGTGTTTTTTACGTTTTTTTCCCTGTAATTCATTTCTAATCTCATAGCGTTGTGGTCAGAAAAGATGCTTGATATGATTTCAATTTTCTTAAATTTACTGAGGCTTGATTTGTGACCCAAGATGTGATCTGTCCTGGAGAATGTTCCGTGTGCACTTGAGAAGAAAGTGTAATCTGCTGTTTTTGGATGGAATGTCCTATAAATATCAATTAAATCTATCTGGTCTATTGTGTCATTTAAAGCTTCTGTTTCCTTATTTATTTTCATTTTGGATGATCTGTCCATTGGTGTAAGTGAGGTGTTAAAGTCCCCCACTATTATTGTGTTACTGTCGATTTCCTCTTTTATAGCTGTTAGCAGTTACCTTATGTATTGAGGTGCTCCTATGTTGGGTGCATATATATTTATAATTGTTATATCTTCCTTTTGGATTGATCCCTTGATCATTATGTAGTGTCCTTCCTTGTCTCTTGTAACATTCTTTATTTTAAAGTCTATTTTATCTGATATGAGTATTGCTACTCCAGCTTTCTTTTGATTTCCATTGGCATGGAATTTCTTTTTCCATCCCCTCACTTTCAGTCTGAATGTGTCCCTAGGTCTGAAGTGGGTCTCTTGTAGACAGTATATATATGGGTCTTGTTTTTGTATCCTAAGCAAGCCTGTGTCTTTTGGTTGGAGCAGTTAATCCATTCACATTTAAGGTAATTATTGATATGTATGTTCCTGTGACCATTTTCTGAATTGTTTGGGGTTTGTTTTTGTAGGTCCTTTTCTTCTCTTGTGTTTCCCACTTAGAGAATTTCCTTTAGGATTTGTTGTAGAGCTGGTTTGGTGGTGCTGAATTCTCTTAGCTTTTGCTTGTCTGTAAAGCTTTTGATTTCTCCATCGAATCTGAATGAGATCTTTGCCGGGTAGAGTAATCTTGGTTGTAGGTTCTTCCCTTTCATCACTTTAAGTATATCATGCCACTCCCTTCTGGCTTGTAGAGTTTGTGCTGAGAAACTCTGTTAACCTGATGGGAGTTCCCTTGTATGTTATCTGTTGTTTTTCCCTTACTGCTTTTAATAATTTTTCTTTGTCTTTAATTTTTGCCTATTTGATTACTATGTGTCTCGGTGTATTTCTCCTTGGGTTTATCCTGTATGGGACTCGCTGCACTTCCTGGACTTGGGTGGCTATTTCCTTTCCCATGTTAGGGATGTTTTCGACTATAATCTCTTCAAATACTTTCTCGGGCCCTTTCTCTCTCTCTTCTCCTTCTGGGACCCCTATAATGCGAATGTTGTTGTGTTTAATGTTGTCCCAGATGTCTCTTAGGCTGTCTTCATTTCTTTTCATTCTTTTTTCTTTATTCTGTTCCGCAGCAGTGAATTCCACCATTCTGTCTTCCAGGTAACTTATCCGTTCTTCTGCCTCAGTTATTCTGCTATTGATTCCTTCTAGTGTAGTTTTCATTTCAGTTATTGTATTGTTCATCTCTGTTTGTTCTTTAATTCTTCTAGGTCTTTGTTAAACATTTCTTGCATCTTCTCGATTTTTACCTCCATTCTTTTTCCGAGGTCCTGGATCATCTTCACTATCATTATTCTGAATTCTTTTTCTGGAAGGTTGCCTATCTCCACTTCATTTAGTTGTTTTTCTGGGGTTTTATCTTGTTCCTTCATCTGGTACATAGCCCTCTGCCTTTTCATCTTGTCTATCTTTCCGTGAATGTGGTTTTTGTTCCACATGGTGCAGGACTGTAGTTCTTCATGCTTCTGCTGTCCCCTTCCATAATTTTTAATTTCAAGAATATACAGTGTACTTAATTTAAGCCATTGCACATTACTGAGATATACATTTTTAAGCTATCGTATATTACTGCGATATAAAGTTTTTTTCTTTAATACTGAAGAAATCTTTCCAATATTTCAGATCTGTGGTGAGCTGAGCCAGGAACTTGTGTTGGAAGGAATTTGGAAGAGAGGAAATCAGTGTTATTTTCAACTCCCCCACTGGTTAAAGTAACCACTGTGGTCAAGTTAGTCTCACTTCTCAGAGCATTTTAATATCTGTAGTAAGAAGTTATTAGCAACATAAATTTTAAAAAGATCCACTCTTACTGAGTGCTTATTTTGTTCCATTCATAATAGTACCTTTGAGGTATATACTATTTTTATTCCCATTTTAAAGGTGAGTCACAGGGCGTTATTCATGGCTAGTAAGTAGAGGAATCAGGCCATCTGTTTGACCAAAACCTGAATGGTTGTAGAATGTTCTGAAAACTATTGAAACAATTCCTGTTTTTCACTTCCACCTGACATTTTTATCCATGTTCAGAGGTACAGTGTATGTTCTCACATGGATCAGAGAATCACTCACCACATGCTCCAGTTTCATTGTATAACACTGGCAGGTAGCTGAAATAACCCATGGAGTAGTGTGCTTGATCTAAAGATTCTTGGTTGCCAAGAGATTCTCATTGCCTATTAGATTGGGAACATTTTGAGAGACATTCAGGACTGACTTATTCATCTCTGTATCTATAGCACTCAGAATAGGACCCAGTATGTAGCAGGTATTCAATTAATGTTGGTTGGATGAGTAAATGAATGACCTGACTATAGCGGGAGGTGGTAGGCATCATGCTAGTGAAGCTAATGATTCATTATCCACAAATCATTCATTCAGCATATATTTATTAAGTGTCTAGAGCATAAGCTCACCTAACAGTCTGCATTCCAGGTGATATCAATTTTAGCAGAGAGTACAAGGTTCTTGAGCAGACCACTCATTCCTCGACTCCACAGTTCCTTTAATTCTCAGATGGAGCCACTGCATTAAGTCTGCTACCTTGAGCCTATTTTTTATTAGAGACATTTTTCTTAGAGGATTGATCCAAGAGCTCAAAATTTATGCTTTCTAGTCCACCTCCTACCTTCTGTGGTAAGGCTAATATTCAGGCTCTTGTTTTGCTTCAGTACCCAATTACAGTAACCGAGTGGGTCCTTGTCTTCCTAGGTCTACCTTGATAGTTTGCTTGATATAGCATTTGCTCTAGGATGTGTTTCTTTTATATCTTTGTTGGAGTATAATTGCTTTACAATTTTGTGTTAGCTTCTGCTGTACAACAAAGTGAATCAGCTATATGTATACATATATCCCCATATCGCCTCCCTCTTGAGCCATCCTCCCACCCTCCCTATTAGGATGTATTTTAATTTAGACCCTTTTCTGGGTTACTAGAGTCCTCCCTCTGGTACCCATCCCCTGTGGCTGAACACTTGATACTAGATAGCAGATCAACCATCTCTTTTGCCAGATGTGTGCTTGTTGCCCGCTGCCTAACTCCTTAAAACTTGCCCAACATCCCAGATTTCCCTCTTTCCTGCCATGTCTGCATGGCAGACCTCCAGGTCTTGCCACCCCTAGTTTGGTTTGCCAGTCAACCTCTCACTGACTCCCTATTTAACTACCCATATTGGGGTAGAAGGAATGAAAAAGTCAACTTGCATCTTTTTTTTTTAACCTGAAGGTGATGCCAGACGGAAAAATCATGGAGATTATTTTTCTCCTTCTTCTAGTTCACAAGTGCCATGGACATTAAGTGCTTTGAATGCTGTAGGTTGATTTCTGCCTGTGCTGAATTCTTACAACACATTCTGGATGTCCCAAGTTCACTCTTATCATTTAGATGTCCCATGTGAGTTAGTTGTCTCTTCCCAACAAGTTAGCAAGATTTTTGTGAATGTATATCTCAAGTCTTCTTATTCTAACATCAGTTCTAATATCAGTACCATTTTTGACCACTTATACTGTGCTGTGTGCTTGGTTTACATTAACTTAGTCATTAGAATAATCGTATAAGGAAGGTGTGACTATTCCTGTATCACTGGAGAAGAAACAGAACGTGATGGGGTTGCAATCTGAATACATGTGTGTCCAGTTCCAAATGTTTTTCTTCAACAACAAAATGCAGCACTGGGTTCAATCAATAAATAATCTTTGCCTTTGACTTCAGGAAAATATATTTTAAAAATATTTTTTCTCACATTCATCAGGATGGCTACTATCAAAAAACCAGAAAATAACAAGTATTAGTGGGAATACAGACAAATTGGAACCTGGGTGCGCTGTTGGTGGGAATGTTAAATGATGCAGCCACTGTGGAAAACAGTATGGTGGTTCCCCCCAAAATTAAAAACGGAGTTACTATATGATCCAGCAATTTCACTTCTGGGTATATACCCCAAAAAACTGAAAATAGGGTCTCAAAGATATATTTATATACCTGTGTTTCTTGTATTCACAGCAGCATTATTCACAGCAGCTAAAACTTGAAAGCCACCCAAGGGTCCATTGATGGATAAGCAGATAAGCAAAATGTGGTATATACCTACAATGTAATATTATTTAGCCTTGAAATGGAAGGAAATTCTAACACATGTTATAACCTGGATGAACCTTGAGGATATTAGGCTAAGTAAAATAAGTCAGTCATAAAAATACTATATACCATTTACATGAGATATCTAGAGTAAGTCAAATTCATAGAAACAGGAAGTATAATGGTACTTGCCAGGGGCTGAGAGGAGGGGGAAAGGGAAGTTGTTGTTTAATAGGTTTCAGTTTTGCAAGATGAAAGCTCTGGAGATCTGCTGCATAACAATGTGAATGCATTTAACAACACTGAACTTTACACTTAAAAAATGGTTAAGATGGAAAATTTTATGTGTATTTTACCAGAATTAAAAAAAAAAAAATTCTTACACATAGAGGGTAGACTGAAATACTATGTAAGTATTGTGCTATGTCCAACAATACATACACAATACATACATGTAATCTTGCTATTAAAGGAAGTAGTTCTAATAATGAGAATGGTGAAATTCTTACACAATGCAGTTGTTCTAAATTCTGGACTTAAATTTTTACCATATTAAAAATCCATATGGGCAATTTTTACAAATATCACCATGGTGTTGAATAGCTGTTAAGAAAAACTGGTGAAAGCTCAAGACATTGTGTCATGTCTCTAAAACTTAGTTGGTGTTTTTCTCGGGGACACACATAAACATACATTATGTGATGCAGACACACAGCTACACCACACATATTCTGATTTTTAACTTACTCTAAAAATGTGTAATATTTAATGAGTCAGTACCTTCCTTGTGTGACAAATGTGCTTGTTTATACTTTCCTTTCTTATATATAAAAAATTTTACATGGCTGGTACCAAATATCATGGTCAGACTTACCATATATTTCATTACATTTGAAAAGAATATCTTCTCTAGCTTATATAATATATGAAAAAATAGAAAAAAAAACTACATTTTGAGTGAGAAAATGCCTCTAACCATAGCTTTTTGGTATATTGAATAGACAGTCCCTTTATTATCTATTAATAAAAGTTTATATTGTCTTGGTTATAATATCATGATGTATTATTTCTAGTTCTTAAAATGACAAAAAGTTTGAAGTGTTTCAATTTCTATAGTGTAAATAGATACCTGTGGCTTTGACAGGAAGCTGGGAAGTTTCCCTGCTCAAAGATATAGGCCTACTGTGGATATCTGAAATGTCACCAATAATGATCCATTGTTTTTTGTAAAGCTTTCCTCTCATTCAGTGGCTCTTTTCTAAATTGCAAATACTCCAGAAAGGAGTAATATACTGAGTAACTCACACCTTATTATGAAATAATTGATCATATCCTTTCTATGATAGGAGGAGCTACAGGGGAGGTACTGACACAGGACCCATGAAAGAAAACTGGCTAAGGGAGGTCCCGATCACGTAAAGTGAAGACTGCAGATTTTCCCTTCTACCTGAACAAAGAGCTGAGTTCTTTGTCCTTTTTAAAAATGAGCTTCTCAATTGCAAGTTTAAGTTTTGTGGATACAAGCAAAGTGAAATGAAAATCTGGGACAATTACCTAAATTATTTCATTTTTAAAAACCTTCATTAAGGCCAAACAGGGATTTTTGGCTTAAATTATTCAACTGGACTGACTACATTAAAATTATCTAAAATTACCTTGCTCTCTATTTCACCTTATCTGTTTAGAGAGACAGACCTTAGGCTGTGTCTGCTTTACCCTGTATGGATTGATTTGGGGCCAAAAAATTCAATTAATTCTATTCACAAAGGGCCGTCGTAGCACTGAGCAAATGAATACTTCTGGTTTCTGGCTGCCCCATTCTACTGTCAAGCCTGGGAGGGTCTGAGCCCTATGTATTTAATGATCCCAGTTCCTCTGGTTCACTGTGTGTCTTCACGGGTTTTCACTTGGCATCTTATTTTAAATATATGATATTCAAAAACTGTTTTGCCTTGGGACAATCAGCAGACCCAGTTAATTGTTTGGGAAGCAAAGAAAGTAAATTGAGGCAGTGTGTTGCTAACTTACATCTACTGTGTGCTTACCATGCACTGGGCATTTATTATCTCATGAATCGGAGGGTTATTCCAAGAGGTGCAGCGCCTCCAACTCTACGCAGCTTGGCTCTTCAGCCCGTGTCTCAAGCACAGCTCTATGCTGAAAGGCAATGGAACACCCTGGTCAGGAGTGTGGGGTCCAGACTCTGGTTTATACAACTGCATGTACCTCAGTTTCCCTCTCTGTAAAATGAGGGTGATAACACTTCCTGTCGCATAGGGTTGCTGGGAGGATAGAGAGTAAAACATGAAAAACACTTAAAAGAGTGTCTGCACATAGTAAATTACTTAATAAATATTACCTATTATTATTAATGCCATTATTACTATAGTCCCTATAGTTAATGTAAGCAATCCCTCCCAAAGGGATTGTGTGGAAATCCCTGTATTTGTCACTGAATTTTCCCCTCCCCCCCACACCTTTTATTCCCGCCCTGCACCACTCCCATCCACTCACCATTATACATTCTTAAAAATTAACGTTGGGGCTTCCCTGGTGGCGCAGTGGTTGAGAATCTGCCTGCTAATGCAGGGGACACGGGTTCGAGCCCTGGTCTGGGAGGATCCCACATGCCGCAGAGCAACTAGGCCCGTGAGCCACAACTACTGAGCCTGCGCGTCTGGAGCCTGTGCTCCGCAACAAGAGAGGCCGCGATAGTGAGAGGCCTGCGCACTGCGCTGAAGAGTGGCCCCCGTTTGCCACAGCTAGAGAAAGCCCTCGCACAGAAATGAAGACCCAACACAGCAAAAATAAATAAATTAATTAATAAACTCCTACCCCCAACATTTTCTTTAAAAAAAAAAAAAGAAGTGGGTTCCCCCACTCCCACTGGCAACCCTTCCCTCCTCCACCAAGAAATGGCAGAAAGATATAGTCTAGGCATGTGGCTTTCTGACCATCTGAGCTGCTGCAGAAACAAAGCCTAGACAAACTAAGAAAAAGGTGATTAACTTAGCTCTTAGGTGATCCATCTGTCACAACTTGGTTATTGATATGAACTATACGATGGACATTTAAAAAAAAATTAAGGTTGGCTTTGGGACTGAAAATTTAGGCAGAGTTATAAATCAAGATCAAATAAGCTATTTTGGTCCATGTGACAGTCACATGTTTATTTCTTATCTTTTTACTTAAAAAATGATCATAAACATCATCATGATGATGGGATTTGTGTGGCACTTTATGGCGTTAGCATATTTTTATATTCATTATCTTATCTGATATAGCAACACTCTGTAAAAGACTGTGCAGATGAGACTTCCTTCAACAGAAATAATGTTGCAGAGAAGTTAAATCATTTGCAGAAAGCCTCCCCACTGGTGGGGCGTGGAGGGATGCTGTGACTCTGCGGAACCTGGGGCAGCAGAAGTTGAGGGAAGGAGCAAGAGAAAAGTTTAGTATTAGCCTGGGAGTTTTGAGTTATTGGGATTGTCAATGTCAGGCCTAAGGTCAAGGGCATGTGTGAAGGAACCCTCAGAAAGAAAAAAAAAAAGAGAGTGGACAAAAAGTCTAGGAAAGCAGAAAAGGGAAAGAAAAGCAAACCAGAAAAAGAGGTGGATAGACTGGGAAGCATACAGGGTGCTGACAGCAGTTTCTCCCAAGTTGCTGACTATTTGCATCTAAAAATGGAGGTTCCTCAACGAAAGGATCTTTATCTAGTCCTTAATTTCTCCTCCTGGCACTTAGTGTAGTATTGTTGAGTACCTAATGAATTGTTCTCTCTTGTGCAAAGGACTTCCACTACAGCAGCCACTGTGAGCTTAAATGATGGGAAATGGTTCATTTGTCCCATTGAAAAGAAATGAAGACCTCCTATGAAGTCAAGGAATTGGATGAAAATGATGGGTATTCTCTGGGGTGGTTGAAATTAGAGCTCTGTGGTCCAGAAAATAAACTGTTTCAGTACAGATACATTTATGGAAACATCAGTAAACACTGTGATTAAACTGCAGATAGGATTCCATCAGAGAGAACAATTCGAATAGTATACAAAGTTATTTTAAACCCCATTCATATTTGCAGGTAAAAAGTCCATTTTAATCAACCAGATGGCTTATTCAGATGGCTTTGTTAAATTCAAAGTATGTTAAAGTAAAAATTTAGTGCCACGAGGTATGGAGAATTTACTTTTTTTCCCCTTGCTTTGGTGTGCACTCTTTGCAAATAACAGCTTATTAGCATTGGAAGTTTTGGTGGGGGCAGAGACTGTTTCATTCAAGAAGCAATTATTAAGTAGTTATTGTGTGTTGAGCATTAGGCTTATGCTGAGGGTGTCCTGACAGAGTTTTTGCTCCTGAGGAGATTAAAATCTTTTGGAGATTAGAACACAGTGTGACAATGACAAGGGCTCCTAGAGAGACAAAATCAAAGGACTGTGGGAGCTCAGGGTAGGGGCAGTTGAGAGAATCAGCCTGATCTGTGCTCTAGCTCTACACCTGGTAGGAAGTGTTGGTGATGGTGATGAGCCATTCTCTGTAGAGAGCTGTGCATGTGCAAAGTTATAGAGATGGGAATATTCAGGAGTTGAGGATGCTGGCTGGAGTATAGATGGGGACTGGAAAAGGAGATGGGAGAAAAGATGAAGCTGGAATTGTAAGCAGAGTCTAATCTTAAAGGGTCTCGTATGGCATTCTAAAAGTTGGAATTTTATTTGGAATGCCATGGGGGCACCACTTCAGGAATTTAAGCATCCCGTTAGCACTGGGGGCATAAGGAGCGGGCAAAAGATGGGAGTAAAAAGAGTGTGCTTAGATACAATTAGGTGATAAATTCTGCAGTTTAGATAAAGCCCTTTGGGCTGCCAGGTGAGGAATGGGTTGGAGGAGGGTGTGACTGAGGGCAGTAGGGGGTGATTGGAGGAGTCTGCATGAGACACCATGGCAGTAATGGACAGAAGAGGACAGGTTTGAGCAACAATAAAGTGGAAGAGTTACTGGAACTTGGCGAGTGAGAAAGGAGTCTAGAAGACACAGGTTTTAGGCTGAGGATCCAGTGGTTTCTTTAAGGAGAAGGTGTGAGGAGGAAGATGATTTAAGACAGCTGCACTGGGGCAGTTCTGTTGAACAGAACTGAGCAGTTCTGTTGAAGATCTGTTGAAATTAGCATTGCCTGGAATGGTAAACATCTTGGTTTCCTGGTTCTGCCTTCTGGTAACTTCTCTAAAACTTCGGTTTTGATTGTCCTCTCACTCTACCCTATTGCTGTTTTCTTTCATCCTCACCTGGCCCTGCCGATGCTTCTTTCCTGATTGTCCTCAGCTCGCCTTCTCCAACCCACCCCTACTGAGATTCAGCAAACACCCACACTTATAACAGAGAGAACAAATACTGAACCAACATTTTTGTTAAATAGCTTGACCGCTTTGTGGGCAGGGATTTGTCAACACATCTGTTCTAAAGGATTTTCTTTTAATAGATTTTTGTGTGTGTGTGGAAACCAGATCAGCAAAGCACTGTTACTATGGCCTACCCTTGGAGACCTGGAAATTGCTGTACTAAGCAGAGCTGATTAAATGGTATTTTACCTGTTTGGATTGAAACTCACAATCTGTTCCTGAAAATTGTTGCTATTATTTGGCCAAGGGTAATTGAGGATAGGAATATACCATTTGTTACATTCTAGGACTGAGATTTGTGATCTTTGCCTGTAGACATTAGACTCCCTCCTCAATCGGACAAATACAACCCGTGAATGTTGAAGGGGATCCATTCAGAACAGAAGGAACCATGGAACAGGGAGCACCAAAGCTGACTATCAGTGAAACGAGGGACACCATCAGATACAAAGCTAGGACACAGGTCGGGCAGATGACACTTGGATCCACCATCGACGAACATGGAGAAACATAGTGTTTCTCAGACATACCCTTCTGTGATGCTGTGTAAGGGTTTTGCTTACAAATCCAAGAAAATCTGAAAGTTGGATCACCTGGATGTGTGAGTTCTGAAGTTGCTTGACCCAAGTGCTATCCCGCCTTAGGAAAGCAAAGGGATGAAGAGAGTCTGACAGCTCTAACACACTTTCACAGTGGAAAAGAGGCAAGGTCTGCCTGGTCTTCACCCAGAACATGGACAGACACCCTGTATCTACTACAGAGGTACTATAGTAGATAATTAAACTGTATCTGTCCAGGCAGCCTGACACAGGCAATTTAAGGGGAGAGACTCTAGCAGACAGGGGCCAGCTTGTCTGTGCCTCCATCTCTTGCTTCCCAGCAGGGTGACTTTGAGTAAATTACTTAAACTATCCAAGCCTCACCTTTCTCTCTGTAGACAGAGAATAACATTACACACCGCACAGGGCTGGGACAAAGAGGAACTGAGCTACTGTGCTTAGCATGTTGCTTGGTATGTAATGAAAGTTCAATAAATGTTAGCTGGTGTGATTAGTGGCTATCTGATGGGAAGATGCAGTTGGAACTAGAGAATTTCAACAAAGGGCTCTGTAATATAAAAATGTTTTCAGGACTTCCCTGGTGGCACAGTGGATAAGACTCTGCACTCCCAGTGCTGGGGGCCCGCGTTCAATCCCTGGTCAGGGAACTAGATCCCACATGCATCCTGCAACTAAGAGTTTGCATGCCACACTAAGGAGCCTGCAAGCCGCAGCTAAGGAGCCCTGGAGCCGCAGCTAAGGGACCCCGCCTGCCACAACTAAGACCAAGTGCAAATAAATAAATATTTTTTAAAAAACCTATAATGGAAAAGAATTCAAAAAAGAATAGATACATATGTATAAAAAAGATGTTTTCATGTTATGGCATTAAGAAATTGGTCTTTGGGGATTTGGTTACAATGAATTTGCTACAAGGAATAATCCTATACTACAAAAGCATTCTTGGGGTTTGTAAAAGTCTTCTTGTTTTCCCTCTGCTCACTGTCACCATAACCAACAGTAGTCTTTAAACTGCTCTCACTTAAAATCACTTTTAGTCTCTAGTTCTGATCACTCTTCACCCAAAAGCAATTACCAACTTGCATAGGGAGTTTCCACATGACATGTGAAATGTCTGCCATAGAAGCCAGAATCCTGACTTTGGTGTGTCCATCTCTGGCTTCTCTTCTTTTCCTTCTTTCTTAACCTGCATTGCCAGGGAGATTAAGAATCTTCTGGAAGAGAACAGAGCAGTGGTCCTCAATTCTGACTGCATCATGATCAGTTAATAAAGGGTAGACACCCAGGTGCCTGATGTTGAACCTACAGAGGGTACCCTACGTAATTTACCACAGAGCACGCCGTGGTGTCCTTGTCAGATCAGAAGAAGTCAAGGACCACCCACAGCTGTATTAAGCAACCGAGAGACCTGTAAACATGCCCCTGTAGTTATGAGGTTCTGCGTGTGCCTCTTGGGGCCAGGGCTCCCGTATAAGAATTGGTCCTGTTTGGACATCATTCTCTCGTACAGGTACTTTCTGACTTCATACGTGACCTCTGTCAGTTGCATTTCTTTGACTCAAAACTTTTCCTGTTGCTCTTGTACAAATGTATTAAATGGGAGAAATGTAGGATATGTGTTTTCCCTACAATGTGAATACACTCTTTAAAACAGCCTTACAACAAAACTTGCTTCCATATTTAAAATAAATCTGTGAGGAGTTATCTGGGTAAAGAGAAGATGATCTCTTGTCTGCATGTCTCCTGGTAGATTTCCCCTTATTGATCAGAAGTTCTTTTCTCTGGAGCAGACTACTGTTTCAAGCTATCAAATGCACCCCCTCCTCCAACCCTAAACTTGGCTGTAATAGCTGAGGTTACAGACTGTTCCCTTATGAGGAAAGCATGCCTCACTGGGGCTCTGCCTTTTAACAGTTTTTTTTTTTTTTAACATCTTTATTGGAGTATAATTGCTTTATAATGTTGTGTTAGTTTCTGCTGTATAACAAAGTGAATCAGCTATATGTATACATATATCCCCACATCTCCTCCTTCTTGCGTCTCCCTCCCACCCTCCCTATCCCACCCCTCTAGGTGGTCATAAAGCACCAAGCTGATCTCCCTGTGCTACGCAGCTGCTTCCCACTAGCTATTTTACATTTGGTAGTGTATATATGTCCATGCCACTCTCTCACTTCTTCCCAGCTTACCCTTCCCTCTCCCTGTGTCCTTAAGTCCATTCTGTACATCTCCGTCTTTATTCCTGCCCTGTCCCTAGGTTCTTCAGAACCATTTTTTTTTTGTTTTTAGATTCCGTATATATGTGTTAGCATACGGTATTTGTTTTTCTCTTTCTGACTTACTTCACTCTGTATGACAGACTCTAGGTCCATCCACCTCACTACAAATAACTCAATTTCACTTATTTTTATGGCTGAGTAATAATCCATTGTATATATGTGCTTTATTTTCTTTATCGTGCCTTTTAACAGTTTAATGCTAGCATCTATCAAAGCTAGAGCTGTTTCCTTATTATGACGTTTACTCACAGGTAAATTTTAAGGTGAAAATGTTTTTGTCAGTACTAACTTGAAGGTTGTCATTTTTTCCCATAAATTTTGTTGCATTTCCTTCTTTGCCCCAGATTAAAATAGACTTGTGAGCTTTTCTCAAAAAGTGTTCCTTCATTCCAGGGTGTTTATAAGTGTTACTGGAAAAGGAAAATGTTTCCTGGTGAAAAAAGATTGGGGAAATGTTAGAAAAACAAGTTGGTTTCTTCTCTACAGGACTTATCAGAGCATTTAACAAGGTCATATTCATTGTGTGAGCAATATTTTCCTCAAATTATTTTCCCATGAAACTCTTTTTATCAGAGAGCATCTCTGAAGACTAGGTTTTGGGGAAACTGCTTTGGTAAATGGTGTCCTAAATTTCCTAAACAAGAACTGTAGAACAGGAGAGAAAAGATACATATCTTGAAACAAAAATTGGTACACATGATCTGACATGTTCTCTGACAATAGAACAATTTGAAATTTGATCTGCCTCAAATAATCCAGAACTTTTGATCAATGCCAAGAGGTGATGGGAGATGGCATAGCCCTGGCCAACTTTGCCATTCAGCCATCTGAAGAAAAAGGTCTTTGATATTATTCGCAGCAGTTGGCAGCATCATTGAAAAACTGGGTGCAAAATACTAAAAACAGGGTGATACAGACTAATCCTACAATCCTAACACTGCTGCCTAGGGAGTTAAGAGATTTGGAGCAAAAACCATGAGACCGTTCCAAAATAGGCATGGCGTTAAATTGCACCAGAGATAAGTAGGCAAGATATAAAGTGTGGGACAGCTGTTGTGGCTGATACTGCTCAGTAGACAGGCAGAACTATTAGATCCTCTCCTTGGTTAGCACCAGGGTAGCAACCATTAAGAAGGAATCACATTCACGTTGTTCCTGTTCAAAGCAACTAATGATTCACTCAACAAATATTTATTGGGTGCCTACAAAGTAGTCGACTCTGTCCTGGTCACTTGGGCTAGAGCAATGACAAAATAAAGTCCCTGATCTAGTATGTCTGCTATGTAGTTTAATCTTTACACTGTCCCCATTTAATAGAAGAGAAAACTATAAGAGATTGAGACTGTAGATTTTCAACTCTGGAAGGTATCTCAGAAAACATTTTTATTCAAACTCTTCATTTTACTCATGAAGAGGTAAGTTTAAAGGGTTACTCTTTTTGATTGAAAATAGTGACAGTGAGGATGAAAAACCAGGTCTTCTGCTTTCCAATTCTGGTCTCTCCCTGGTGCTGTATGCTGCTTAGAAAACTGATACAGATTTGTACGAGGTAGGTAGTTAGTAAAGGTGTGATTCTCAGAGAGTGGCCACAGTCTCTGCCCTAACACAGTAGGAATTGACACTGTCAGCTCAAGCTGCTAACTGAAAATCCAAAAGAAGCAGTGGCTTGAGGACCATGCCAAATAGTATTTCTTAGGGTAAAGGGGGGAAGGGACGCCCCATTAACTGAGAAAGATGAAGCAAATGGTCCCAGAACTCCTGCTTGCATTTTGCTGGATTATGAAAGCACAGTGAATGTGCTCCAGTTTAAATTTGGCCAGACGCTGGGGGATAAAGTTTCATGACACAAGGGATTGGTATTGCAATCCTTGTAAGTTCCTCATGAGAAGATGGAACTCTTACATGTCATTACATGTAGGGAGGAGATTTAAGAATCATATTCCTGTTATAAACAGTATTAGAAATAGTATTTTATTTCCCCTTGATTGCAACACTAAATCTAGGAATGTCAAGGGAGAGAATGTACTTCATTGAATGCAGAAAACTTGATTAAAAAAGCCTTAATTGGTGAAAATGTATCAAAGCATATGAAGCAAATAGCACAAATTTCATATTTCAATATTCTTTTTTGATTTGAGTTACCTGAGTAGATATTAGATTGGCTGATTGAATGGATGAACGAAAGGGGGATTTGATGAATATCAATCAACAGACATGTATTAAGCATCTACTATGTGCAGTACACCATTAGATAGTAAGAAATATAAAGATGAACAAATCCTGATCCCGAAGAGATGACAAATGCTGTAATACAAGGATGAACATATTCATGTTCATTAAAGAAGTATGGCATGTTTAGGAGAGCAAAATTATTTCTCACGATGGGAAATATAATAAAAAAAACAGTGAGCAAATATTTGTTGCCTATGAGAATGCTGGGTCTTAAGAACTCAGACATATGCCACTGAAATTATGGAAGCACATGATTTACCTTTTGGAAATTTAATTTGGTATGGATGGTATGATTCAAAATACCATTTGCAGTATGACCTATAATAATAGTTGTTATTTTTTGAGATGATGTTATATAGGCCCAGAACCTTCTGAAGTTGGTTCTGACAATTATAAAGGAACAGTTAGCTCCTTTGCAGACAGCAAGCTCACCATCCTTGCATACTTGTATCTAAAATAGTCCTAAAATTCTCTTTATTGCCACTACACTGTTTCCCAAAATGAAGCATGAGATCATGGTAGTATTTAGTTATTGGTTCAGTTTCCTGTCTTCTTAGATCTTTTTAAAGCTCCTACATCCTTACAGAATGACCTCCTAGATTAATGTCTGATCACATGATCAGCTATTTACAAAGTGCTGGTGTTCTAATTTGATTCCTTTAGATAACATAAGAGGACATTTAGTTGTATGGTCTGTGGTAAGTATAATTTATTTCATACTCTCAGAGTCTTCTGAGACTGTGCAATGGCAGAAAGCAGACAAACTAAACAGTAATATTTTATAAGAAATTAAGTCAACTCTTCTGTAAAGGAATTTCTTTCAACTATTTTTCCGTATTGATTTTACAGTTCTAAATAAAATTCAGCCAGTGAATTTGGCCAAGCCATGTTTTGTTAACTTTATTATAAAAATATATTGTATCTATGTATTACAAATATCACATTTTATTTGCATAGGAATATATGCATTTAAAAATAAAAAATGTTTGCTTTGTACTTACAATATTTGTAGTATTAGTTACTAAAATTCTCATCTTAGAACCCATGGCTGAAATCTCCTTTAAGGCAAACCTGTTAAAAATGAGTCCCTAACTTTATTGCAAACCTATTATGCATACATAATGCATTCCACACTCTTGCAAGATGCAAGTCACTACTCCCCAGTAACATTCTTACATAGAACATTACATTTTTTTCTTTGCAGGAATGAAAAATCCCCCTGAGTTTGCATTATCTTGTTTTGTGAAAGTTTGGTGACTTTTACCTTTGACCTTAGACATCTGGTTGTGATTTTACTGAAAAGATGTAGCACATTATTCTTATGCAAGTCTCCATGAGTGGCTATTTTTGTTCTCAGTTCTCAACAGGAACAAGTAAATACTGCAGGACGAGTTATTTTTAAAGGTTTTTAAATAGTGTTTGTTATTTCAAGGCATTAACGAGTAAAACTTCTCAGAAAATACTGGTCAGTTGTGTTTATTGCCTTATGTCAACACGCTTGTCATTTTGAGAAAGTGTCATAATCCTAGAAGAAAATGGTTTGTACTCCTTGAGTCAGATTTTAATCTGAGAGTGTTCTGTGTATCATTGTGTATCTCTCAAAGGATCTGTGGCTGCACACCTGTAAGCATCTTGCTTCTCATAGCAGAGCGCACGCATGTTGGGAAGGCGTAGATTCGTTTCTTCGCAGTGCAAATTGGGTACTAATATGGAAAAATGGAAGGGTCCTTATCCATTTGTATTTTTTCCCCTTTTTTCCTTGCCATCATCTTTACATTGTTGAAATACTTAGGGTAAGCCAGTTATACTGAAGGGTATAGACTGAACACAGAGACCTGGAATCCAGGCTTGGATTTGCCCACAAGCAGCTATTGGACTTTGAACTAGAAATTCCTGAGCCTCAGGGTCTGAAATGAAATATTTGTTAACAGGGGGCTCATGGCTTACATCTAAAGTGCACAGGTGTTTTGTTTGGGCTACATATTGTTTTAAAAGTCAGGAAATTTTACCTAAGATTTCTAGTATCTCTTAAGAAATGGAAAGATGTGGCAACATGGAGCCTGCATTCTCAAATAGCAACAACTTCTTGGGCCCTGTAGCTTCCTTGGTTTGCCATCCTTGCACTTGATTGGGTTTTGTTCCCTTGATCTTCTAAAATGGTATGACTCTTTAGGCTTTGTTTCAAGGAACATGGTGGGAAAAGTTTAGTTCCTCTTAAAATTCATTAGACATGTTACTTTTTGTTGCCTTACAATGTCTTAGTTTTCCTGTGATTCCATTCTGACCCCACACACTTACAAAGGATACAGCACTGCACCTATGTATGGCCTGTCCTTCTCTGTCCCCTCTTTATGGGCAACAGTAGGGGAATAACCTTGGCTTTATTTTTCATACCTTCATTTAAATTTTCTCCTTCCATGATTTTACTTCCAGATAGATAATGTAAAATAACTTACTGTCATTTCTGTGAAAATTAGAGAAACAATAACTTTCTACTCATGAAATCCAGAAAGTATGTGGAACTGAGAATAGAATAGTAAATCTCACTTTCTGAAGCTGTGCTTGTTCACATTTTTCGGTTACCACACTGTATCTAATCAGATTTTTGCAAAGCAATGCTATGCATGCAACAATTCTCCTATAACTCTCTTTGGAGACACAGCCCAGCTGCTGTGGTGAGGGTTAGCTGCTTCTTATGGCTTGGGATGATCTTTCATTAAAAATCACAGATGGTAGTATATCCTTCTCACCATAAGAAATGATATAAGCTTTGGTCAGGTGAAGGAAGAATGTATGACCATGAAGAACTTCTTCAAGTAAAATATCCCTGAATCATGTCCAATTGTCATGTATCTTCAGTTGAATCTTCATCCCTGATTCTTGGTGAGAATCAATATAGTCAATAAAAATCCAGGGTAGTAAAATAAACTTGGATCTATGTGGAGGGGGCAGGGGGAGAATGATCAGTAAAAGGAGTCTATTTCTGGTTGATTTATTAAGAATTGAATTTGTGTAGAAAAAATATAAGTAGTAACTTTATAGAGATGGTTTAGAGAAAGTCAATACCCATTTGCTAAAATAAAGTATTGGTTTCTTATTAGGTTCTTACAACATGGCTACTCTTCAACAGCTGTAGAGCATAGCAAATGTTGCATTCTAGTCAAACGTGTTCATTGAAGAGCTTGGTTACTGACAGCTAAGGACCATCTAAAGATAAAGAACATTTTGTGAGATGATTCTCTTTCACCTGCTGATTAAACTGTGAAAAATCTGTGAGCCCAAATGCAAATTTCCCTGTTCCTGTTCTACTGGACAAGCTCCCAGGACTAGACTAGAGCTAATGAAAATTAGAGAATTTCCACCAGTTGATTCAGGGAAATAGCTAGCTTGAAACACAAACCTCTTGGCAATGAGGTCCTGCAGAAAAATACAGAAATAGGAGATTTGATTCTGTTAAGGAACATAGAGGGCAATAGGGTTCCTTACTATAGAATTATTTCTCTATGTAGGGAGCAGATTGACCAGATTCTCAATTTGTGACTTTATTCTCTCTCTTTTCCTCCTCATCTCTTGCCTGGTTTCTCTTTGCTCATTGTTGACTACCTCTTGAAAGTGAAACAGAACACCTTAGGGTAGACTCTCTTTTGCAGTATGTGCTTTTGCAGTATGCATTTTCCTAAGTCCCTCATTGGGAAATTCATTCCAAAAGAATGTTGAAAGCATAAGGGGATACATTTTGTGAGACACACAGGCAACCAATAACTTGGGTACAAAAGACTGGTGAATTGATCTCTGTTTCATATCTGACTAAACCTTTAAAAAAATTCCATGGATAGTGGGTGGAATATTTAAAATATCTTGTTACAAAAACCCAGACACGATTCCACAAAAGACAAAAATGTCTGGAGGCATTTTTTTGTGGATGTTAATCTCAAGCCCTTTCATATCCAGTCATGATTGGGCTCCAGAAGTTCCTTAATAATGTAAGGAATTTGGTAAATTCTTGTAACAAGTTGTTCTCTGATGTCTTCGGAGCCCTCGTGATCTGCAATAGGATCATCATCTGCCAAACTGTTCAGGAAGGGTAACAATCAGTCCTGGGCAAACATTTAAAAAATGAATTAGCAATTAACAAAATAGGGGTGGGGCTAGAGACTATTTTATAAGCTTCATTTATATTTAAGCTTGAAAGGGGACTTGGGCCAGATAGGCTAACACCTTCATTTACAGATGAGAAAACTGAAGACCAAAGAATGTAAATGCCACAATTTAGGTTACATAGCAGCTGTAGAACCAGAATGAATTCTTGATTCCCAGCCCAAGGTTTTGTTATTAGGGCCTGCTGCCTTAGAGTTTCCCACCAGATCAAGCTGCTGGCTTGGGCAGAATTCTAATAATTGATATTTCATTTTTGATATAAGTTTGTTTTCTGAAGCCTGAATCACATTATGTCCTTTCAGCATTGTAAAAAGGACCTTAATTTGAATGTCCTTGTAGCATACTGCACCAACTAAGTGTACCAGCTTAGCCAGTACAGTACCATCACCAAGCTCCAAGAATACTGTGTAACTTTTCCTACTGATGCTAGCCCCTATCTGTCATGTTCAACTTTAATTTTGAAAGGCTGCCCAGTTTCTCCTGTATCTGACTAATCTTACAGAAAATGCCACTGTTAGGATACGGTTATTTTCAAGGAATCTCCCCCCTCTAAACCTGCTTCAATTTAATGCACCGAAGTAAATACAATTGAGTTATTTTTTCTATGGAAAATATCAGCATAAATAACAAGGGCATAAATAACAAACTAGTTGACTATTAAGTTGAGACATCTAAGTTTACATAAAAATTGCTATTGTGCTAAATCATGGAGCCAAAGCCGAGTATGCATATGAGACCTATCTTTTGGGTTTCTCAAGCTGTCTGTTTTTGAATGCTAGTTATCTTGAAATCATCATTTTGGGTATCCAGCTTGTCCCTTTTTTGTTTTTGTTTTTTTGTAAAAAATTATGAAGTCAGACTGCTCAGTGAGAATGAAATTCTTCCTTCAGAAAGAAAAGGGAAAAATCTGAACATGGAGAAGGCCCATCTTAGAATATCTGTGACTCAAAGACTATCTTTAAGTATTATTTCTGGATTTGAGTAATCTCCATGAGTTTTAGGTGTCATAAAATTAATGGCCTGGGAAAAGGAAAAAATGGTGATGGAAGATAAAGAAAAAGGGAGAGTAAGAAATAAAGCAAAGTAGAGAGTAAAAGGAGAGAATGGGAGTGTGGTGGAGTACTTCCAGAAATGGTTCCAAGTATATTTGTGCTGTGGTCTCTTACTCTTAGGTTGTTGTTATTGTTGTCTTTAAAAAAACAGCTTTATTGAGTTATAATTGACCTATCTTAAAATTCACTTATTGCAAGTATACAATTCAATAATTTTAAATACTTTGAGTTTATCATTCCACTGTCACTTGGCCTCCATTGTTTCTGATGAGAAGTTAGTCATTAATTGCATTGTTGTTGTTTTTTTTCCCTCTCTGTTCTTCAGCTTGGATAATTTCTGTGGATTTATTTTCAAATATCTCCCATATTTTTCTGCCATATTACACTTTCTGTTGTAATCCTCTAGTCAATTTTTCATTTCAGTAATTGTATTTTTCAATTCTAGAATTTCCATTTAGTTCTTTTTGTTATATAATTTGTATCTCTTATTGAGATACTCTTTTTGCTGAATCATTGTCATCATATTTTCCTTTAATTCTTTAAACAGTTTCCTTTAATCCTTTGCAAAATTCCCTGGTGGTCCAGTGGTTAGGACTCTGCAGTTTCATTGCTGAGCGAGAGGGTTCAATCCCTGGTCAGGGAGCTAAGATCCTTCAAGACATGAGGTGTGGCCAAAAAAAAAGAAACCAAAACCTTTAATCCTTTGAATATATTTATAATAACCATTTTTAGGTCTTTGTCTGTTAAATCCAACATCTGGATTATCTCAGAGACACTTTCTATTGACTGCTTTTTCCTCTGGGTTTGGGTCATAATGTCTTGTTTCTTTGCATACTCATAATTTTTGTTGTTGAATATTGCTCATTTTTGATAATCTCTTGTAGCAACTCTGGATTCTGAATTTTTTCCCTTAAAGATTTGTTATCGTTTGTTTGTTTAATAACTTGTCTGGAATAAATCTGTGAAATCTGTCTCCCCTGCAATACATGGCCCCTGATGCCTTTACTCTTTTTCCTCTTTTCTTTTTCTTGTTTTTATTTTTAAGCCTGACTTCCTAGGGATCATCTATATGCCTATGTAGCTTAATGTTCAGCCAATGATTGATCAGAGGCTGCCCTCAAATACCTTGAGTCAGTATGGTTTCTATTCACTGCTAATGGATTTGTGTGTAGGCCAGAAACTGTATTCAAACTTCAGGTAATTTTCAAGTCTGCATCAGCTTTTACTTTCTGCTGGGCTCTCTTGCTTTTCCTCTTCATATGCCCAGACTCAGCTCTGTCAACCAGGAACATGTAGGTGGCTGTGCATGTGCACAGCCTCTGGTCAACCCGGGATATCTGAAGTTTATCACACCCTCAGTGGATGTCCCATTTCCCACAACTCTCTGTTAAAACTCTGGCTAGTCCAGCAGTCCATTGCTTGCCTCAAACAGGCCAGCAATATCAGGCTAATGGAGCCCTAACCCTTCCTCGCCACCAGATCTCCTTTTAAACTGACAATGCTCCAAATGGAGTGAGCTCTTTCCAATAGCAGCAGCAGCAGCAGCAGCAGTGCTTATTATTTTCATAGCCTGTCCCACTCTGGTTGAACTACTGAAGGAGGGATGGTTGTAGCCCCAGGCAAAATGCTACAGACTTGTGCTGTCCTTACCAAAGTTTAGTCATTTTCATGAATAAATGCGTCTCAGTTTGTTATATGTCTTTGGTTAAGTTCCAGAATGCTTAGATGAATGTTTTAGACTGTTCAGTCCAGCTTTAGAGTTGCTTTTGGGAGACAGAATTTTTTGATTTCCTTATTCTGTCATAGCGGAAGTTGGAAGTCTCCTACACTTAGTTTTAATGACCAGATCTTCACTGAGGTGTCCATATCCTTTGCATGTGGATATAAAATGTCAGTCCCTGTTCCAAAGGTCATGCACTGTATTTGAAATTATGTCCAAAAACAAGAAATACTCCATCCATCATCCATCCTTCAAGAAGCAAACAGGTTTAAAGCTCTACCCATATCTCTTTCTCTATTTTCCTGTGAATGAATTTTCAGTGTTCTCGTTTCTGAGTGCTGATAACTAAGGTGCAGAGAATTATTTTCCCCCTTGGCAACAATAGTTGTCATTTAGTTTTCAGGTTGGGAGATTGACAACGGAAGGACATTAATTTACTGCCTTTTTAGTAATAAATATTTAAAAAGTAGTAAGAATGTCTACTATTTAGTGAGTGATTACCATGGTGCCAGGTACTTTGTTAAGCACTTCACAACTTTATGTGTTATTATCTCCATTACGAGGCTTAGAAAAAGTAACTTGCCCAAGGTCACTCAACCAGCAAATTGTGGAGAAAGGATTCAAATCCTTTCAGTTGGATGCTCAATTCCATGTTGTTAATGACCATGCTATACTCCTTTGGGATACCACTACTCCCAGACATCAAGCAGGCAAACTTGGTCCATCCTTGTTTTGAGACACTGGTCTCGAATAAGATACCATTGCCAATGATCTGCCATGGAGATTCTTGTCTGTCTTAATTGAAATCTTCCTTCTCTAGCCTTTCTTTACTGGCTTATTAAGTTTAGTTGTACTCTGGATAATGAAGGAGGAGATTTAGGGAATGATGCTTAAAACTATTTTATTTTTCTAAATCTTTAATTTTCTCAACCTCTTATCACAGGTTGGGTCCCCTGGGAAGCAGCATCTAAAATGGAGATTAGCATATCAGAGATGTATTAGGGAGTGCTCTTGGCATCAATGTCTCTGAAGGAAATGGAAGGAGGCAGAATTGGGCAGAGGAAAGAAACTGAGCTATGATGAAATTTCAAGAGTCCTCAGACAGACCTACAGGGAGTTCAGATAGGATAACCCATTCAGAGTTGTAGGGTGGAGGCTGGGCCTTTTCTACCCACAAAGATCTGTCACTGGATATAGTCACCCTGAAGAGGGCTGACTATTGACGGCTATCAGCCAGCAGCACCTGCCCACAGCTGGGGAAAATAAGTCCTCTGTTCCTTAAGTTGTGCACCCAGCACAACTGTTTATATTCACATTATTTTTTTTTCTGGAATTCCTTTTTTCCCTTTAATTTGGCAAAATTGTTTATTAGGAGAAAGTATTTTTTTTTAATTGAAATGTAATTGACATATAACATTATATTAGTTTTAGATGTACAGTACAATGATATATGTATGTATTATAATTCTTTATTCTTTCATTTATTTAAGCAATATATAATTTTTCCTTTTCTTTTTTTTTTTGGCTAGGCACTGTGTGAGAGGTTGGGGATATGACAATGAAAAATATGTACCAAGTTCCTGTTCTTGTAATGTTTATAGCCTGGGGGAGGCTATTTGTATTTAATCTCCTTCTTTGAAGTCTCTTGTTTAATCAGAAATTGGTTCTAGGTCAGTAACTCAATGTAGCTTAATTTAAGCCAATTTAAATCTCTCATTCAAGTCTTATGCACTTGGCTATTGTTTTCCAAATCCTTTTAAATTAATGGATAGCTTTCCTGGGTAGAATTATACTAGACTATGGTTAGAAATTTTTAACATTTTTAAATTTACAATTACCAGCTTAATGGACTGTTAGCTGAGGGAATGACACCTCTGTATAAAAAAGTAGCATTAAAAATTAATTATAATTTTTGGCAGAAAGTGGAGATAGCAGCAGTTGAATTTGTTGCTCAAGATTATCCTAGCTTCTTAGCGTTATCCTATTATCCTTAAAGGAGAAATAGTGTATTTTAATTGTAATTACTTTTGATAAATTTTTTTAGCCTAGGAGTAAATTATTAATTAGGGTGTACATTATAAATTACTTTTTTTATTAGGTGATTTCTGTCTGATAATAGTTTCTAGGTTTTTGTTTTTTTTAATTAAACTATATCTCTTGGATTTATTAACAGCTTTTGGCTCTGTTAAGAGGGAGGCTAATCTGATTTCCACCTTATGACTCCACATGCAACTAGAAAAATGATTCTGCCTAACTGAGATAAATAGTGAATTATGTGTGGCCAATATGAATGGCTCTGGCTGAGGAACCATTTCTAAACGAAAGTTTCATTTTCACATTTTTTTTAACCATGATATTTCACTATAGATTTTAAATTAATTTGCCTCACCATTATATACATGTCAGGATGAATAGACCTAGGTCTTTAAAAAACTGGTCCAGGTATGAAAATAAATCAGGAGGAGGACAAGAAAAGTCAAGATAGAATCAACTCCAAGTGATAAAACAAATAAATTAATGGATCACTGATAATTTTCTGTTTGTGCATAAATGGGGTACGTTGGCTAAAACTGAGTCCTAAGACTTTTTTTTTCCTTTGAAATTTCATAGATATAAATGGAAAAAACCAAAACCAACCAATAAAAACTTTTAACAACAAAACTAGTATTAAAATAGCACCATTTAAAAGTCTAAATCAGTTCTTTAGTTTACCTTTTGAGCAATCAATCTATTGTTTTGAAAAAACCCTTTAAAAGAACACAGTCTTGGGGAATATATATCTCATATATTACATAACACCCCAGGAAGGTCTGGGACAGCACCTCATAACCAAACCCTTTAATATTTCTACACTAAGTAGACAAATAAAGACTGTATGTAGTTATAATCAGTTCAGGCCGGGTTTGCTACCTAATGAGTCAGATCCAAACTTAGGAAAAAACATTGGTTTTTAGAGGCCTTTGGATTTCAGAATTCTGGGTAAGAGACTATGCATCTTTGCTAATTTTGTATATTTCTATCCCTAGAAACTTAAAGAGTCATTTATTCCCAGGAAAATATTCTGAGACTCCATATCTTGAATAATTGAACTAACCCTTGGAGGAAAGTTAAGCCTTTGGTGATGGTGCCTGTATTCTTTGTTTGGGGTGGTGGGTAAGGGTGGAGTCTGTAGCCTCAGAGGTAGCTCTTACCCTCACTTTGCTCCGGACGCGCAGGCCCAGCGGCCATGGCTCATGGGCCCAGCCGCTCCGCGGCATGTGGGATCCTCCCGGACCAGGGCACGAACCCGTGTCCCCTGCATCGGCAGGCAGACTCCCAACCACTGCGCCACCAGGGAAGCCCTTACCCTCACTTTTTAAATGAAGCTGCAAGTTTATGTTTTACCCATGAACACATGGTTCCCTATTAGGTTTCCTACTCAAGGGAGAGCTCTCCTAAGAAGTAGATTGGCTTATCCAGCAGCAGTAGAGCTCCCCAGAAGCCTTGTAATCCCCTTCTCTTAATGTAATAGGACAGACAAGGCACACAGAGATATAGTGCCATGAAAGAGAAAGACCAAGATAAACAGAAAAAAACTAAAACTGAAACCAAGATTATTTAGGAAACAGAATAAAATTTTAAAAGAAAAATAAAGAGAGTCAAGAAAATATTCCATGATATAAGAACAATCAGAAAAGTAAGCACTCTTAAAGAATAAAAATATTATTACCTATATAAAAGAAATTTGGTACAAGAGCTGGAAAATGAAGTAGGGGAAATCTCCTGGAATATAAAACAATAAGAAGAAGAAATAAAAATACAAAATGCAATGAGATAAGAGATCAAACCAGGAGGTCCAACATCTTCTGAAAAAAAGGACAGGAAATGAAGGGGAGGAAATACTCAAAGCAGTAAGAGAAAACAGTTTGCCAAAGTTGAAACATGTGGATTTTTAGCTTGAAAGAGCCCACTCAAGGCAAAAATGTCCAAGTTCTGAGCACTGAGGAGCACAAAGAGGAAGACCAGGGCCTGGCATCTGTCCTTGGAGAGCACAGTGTAGGGGGCAGATAGACCTGCCACATTTGGTAGGTTGTTCTTTATCCTATTTGAAGAGTGAATTGTGATTTATTTTGTGAATAAAGAGTGTCCTCTGTATCATTTTGACCAAATGTTGTGTTGGTGGTAAGGGGCAGAGAGAGAGAGAGGAAGAGAGAGAGAGAGAGAGATTGAGCAGCAGGTCTTTTTCTACCAGAAAAGACAAAATGTTAGAATCAGATTATGCCAGCATTTATTTAGGCACTTAAAAAAAAAACCTTTAAGGGCCCTTATTAATGAGATAGTACAGGGGGGAAAAAGCAGGTTATTATATGGTATTATATATGCATGGTCTCAAGCACTGGTATAGGCACGTAAGCTTGCAAAGTAATCCAAAAGGATATATCCCATCCAGAGATGGTGGGATGATGGGTGATTTTCATTTTCTTCTTTATAATTCCGTACATTTTAGGAAGTAAGTATGTATCTTTTTATAATTAAAAATGATTAAATTGCTTCTTTTTTTAAGGGGAGACTTTTTGTATTTAAAATGCAGATACTCCTGGGAGGAGAACTGGTGAAAACCTGGGGAGAGTAGCTTATGAAGGTAGGAGGCGTTAGGAGGAGCCCTTCATCGGCACTAAGAAAGAAGGCCTGTGGAGGGGGAAAACTACCCAATGAGCAGGTTATAAAACCCTAAAGGTCAAGCTAAAGATAAGTTTCATTTACCTCCTGCTTCCCTCAAGACTCATCTTACCAAATGTCCTAACTCAGATACATAATTTTCTTACATTGATGCCACATTGCCTGAGGGCTGACGCTCTCCAAGATTCTCTACCAAGGGGCAGAGGAGAACAGAACCAAAATCTAGAAAGACTCTGGTCAGGGCTCAGCTGTGAGAGTGAAGGGAAGGAGCCCAGTGCTTACAATGAGGAGATCGGGGCTGGGCTCACATAGGCCTTCTGTGAGTGCAGAGATCATTTGGGACTTATTTAAAAATAGATACACAATGCTTTACTGACTGTTCTAGCATCATTGAAGAAGGTTTCTGCTACCACTGTCCCTACTGTCATCATGAAGATACATTTATTCTCAATTGATCCACGTGGAGGGCTATTTTGGGCACTTTTAAAAAGCAGGTTAATAATGTAGCAATGATTTATTTTTTTTTCTTTTCTAAGAGCTTTCAGATTATGAGCGAGAACAATTTAAAAGCTTACTTTATGTAAACAGAAATTATAAAATGTAGCTCCTCACAATGATGCCCTGAATGGCCATGTGATGATGCAATTGGCTAAAAACACCCGTTAGTGGCGTTCAGGTTATTAATCCTGGCCTAAGAAGGGCAAGAGCCTTGACCTTCAGGATAGCCCAGACTTTAAGAATATTCAGTACTAAATACATCTGGATTAATTTGATAACCTATCTCAAATAGTAATGATGGAGAATTGTTATAGAATTTTTCTTCCAGGTTAAGATTAAAAACAAATAATTCAAACTCTAAAAATTACTTTACCCTGCCAAAATACTATTGTAGAATTTCATTTTTTTTTTTCAACACAGAGAGTAACAAAAGCAGGGGGAAGGTAGAAAAGGAACAGAAAAGTCGATTTAAGAGATAATGTATTGCATTTAAAGAACGTGAATGCCATTACTTTTCATCACTTAACTTTTCAAAGAACACTTTCAGCTTCCTTATTTGCATGTTTCATTGTTTTCCAGCCTTTACACTGTATGCTTAAAATGCAAATGGAATAATATAAGAATAATGAGAAGTAATATTGGAAATGTTCTGAGAAAATGTTGAAAGAAGGACTTGGTTTCCATCCGATTGAAAGGAGGTGAGACTTGGGAGAGCATTCAGACTAGATATAATTTTATCTTAAGCTCTAACTAGAAGCACCATTGCTATCCTTCTTTTTCCTTTGTACTGTGGAAAATTAGTTACTATTTCTCTATCTTGACTCCCTTATTCTTTATCCATTTCTCTTCTTCTTCACATTAGGTGTCTACCAATCAGTTAACCTCAGTTCAATTAACATTGATTGAGCTAGTCATTGTCACATTTGGAATATAGAAAAAATAGTCCTTTATTAACAAAAGCAGGGTTTGGGAAAACACTTGTCAGTCTCCTGCTCCAACTCCTTGAAGTCTGGCTCTTCCCTGAATGGGCTTCAAAATCAGACATCTTGGGTTCCAATCCCAGCTCTGCCATTTCCCAAACATATTACTTACCTCCTCTGAGCCTCTGTTTCCTCATCTATAAAATGGAATAATGACACCTTTCTTCTTGGTGGCTTTGATGATTGAGACAATACAAATAAGTGCTTATAGAAATACCTAGTGCTTATAGAAATTGAGACAATACAAATAAAGTGCTTATAGAAATACCTAGGCTGCTCTCTCTGTCCTTTGGCTTGTGATACAATAAAGGTGTAAGGTGACCATCCATCACAGTTTGCCCGATGCTGATGGGTTTCCTGGGACACGGTTCTTTCCGTTTTAAAATGGTGATGGTGTTGGACAAATCCAGATGAACTGGTTACCCTAGAGATAGAAGAACATGTATGCAGTTAGTCATAACTAACTGGAAGAGGATTCCATTTAGAGGGAACTGAAGAAGCAAAGGCATGAGGTGAGAAATTGCATGGCCTGCTTGTGGAAGCCTTAGGCAGTTTGCATGAGGTCATATGAGAGGATGTAATGAGTTAAAGGTTCAAGAAAGTGTGGTGTGGCCAGACTAACCAAGGCCTTGCATGTTATGCTCAGGACCGTGGACCTGTTCAGAGGTAATGGGGAGATGGCCATCAAGGGGGATGGCCCTAGTTTAAACCTTAGTTTAATCCCGCTTTTCTAATGAAGAGCTCGTGTGGCCACTTCAAATAGATTAAAATGAACAATTTGTCTTTAGCTCTCCTTTTATTATTAAGTAATCATATAATTTTCCTTTTGTGTCAGAATATTTAAGATGGCCCTCCTTATGTGATAGCAGATGAAAGGTGCAAAGTCATTTTTGCCACCTTCCAGATTCAAACTTGGGGGTATCTTGGACTCTCCTCTTTCCATTATCCTCCTTATCCAATCAGTGGCACAATATATTGGTTTTTGTCTTCACAGCCACATTTTCTTCCTCTCCATTCCCTGGCTGAGGCTCTAGTCACGTTTCTCTAGATTCAAGAAATAATTGTATATGGTCCATTCTTCCTGCCTCTCTCCAGATATAAATATTCATCCTGAATATCATGTCCAATTAAACTTGTTAAACAGCATTTTTGTCATGTCATTTTCCTATTCAAGAACCTATTACAAATTCCTATTAACACCTGCATCTAGGCCACTCTTGTCAACCTGCGTTTACAATTTTTCCATCCATGGGCCCTTCCCTACGACCACTCTGGTTTCTCAGAAACCATTTGTACTATTCAGATCTACCTTCTTTTTGAAAAGTTTTGTTTTGCTTTTGTTTAAAAATGTTTAATTGTGGTAAAATACACAACATAAGATTTACCATCTTAAGCATTTTTAAGTGTACAATTCAGTAATGTTAAATATATTCACATTGCTGTGCAACCACACTTCTCCAGAAACTTTTCATCTCTTTTTGTCTTTAACGGTAGGCCTTACTCTTACAAATCCAGCCCCTCCATCTGTTTCAAGCCACTCGCCACACATGGAATTGAGTAACTGAGTTTCTCTTCCTTCTCTCTTCCTGTTTAAATCCACAGCCAAACTCCAAGAAGAGAAATCCTATGTAAAGTATAAAGTCTATAAAAGAGTAGGTACTCAATAAATTGTTCAAGTGCTATTATTGTAGTATTCTGTATTGTTCTCCAGATACAGCTTATATGTGGAGAACACTTTGTCATTCCCAGTTCTCAGGCATGCCAGTCATCTCACCTGGTCCTCACCACAGCCCTGTAAGGCAGATGAAGTAGATGCTCTTATGTAGTTTTTAGATGAAAACCTGAGAATGACCAAGGTACTTGCCCAAGATGATGCAGTTAGTAAGCGACAGAGCTGGCAGTAGAATCCAAGTAGTCTGGCTCCTAACACAAAGCTCTTTTCACTATTTCCACCTGCCTTGTTTCTTTGAAGGATATCTTGTCTTTCCAATAAGAAGGAAAGCTCTCTGAGAGAAGGAAATGTTATGATTCTTTTCAGCTTTCCTGGCATGAAGCTGAGTCTTAGGCACAAAGATTCTGTTTCTCAGGTAGTTGTGAGCATATTTAAAACTCCCTGTACTGTTATCTATGGTTTCTTAGATATTTTATATGTATCACATGTGCTTTCTTACAGAACTCTGTAGACGAGACTTTTAATTCTCACTGAACTCACCTGAGGAAGTGGGAAAACTTGCCCCCACACTTGGGAGAAGTCACGTGACAAGTTCCGACCAACAGGTTGTGAGTTCCTAGTCTCTTCTCCTGCCACGGTTGTCATGGAGGAGGACATGTGTGGAGATGGTGGAGCCCTAGGATCTAAGTATCAGGGATTGCTATCCTGCTGCTTGGAGAACAGCTGCCCTGGAGAGTGGCCCAGGTCGGCCCTGGACTGTGTATGAGATAATCAACTTGTGTCATGCTAAAGCACAAAAATTTTAGTTTAGATTTTTTTTTTAACCACAGCATAATTTAGCCTATCCTGACAATGCAAAATGCAAATGTTTAATGGCCAGTGTGTTAGCATCTCAAATTCTCAGAGTTGCCCTGGAAATATAATAAGGAATTGTTCTTAATTTGCAGTTGGAACAAACAAGGGCCCAGAGAGGTTTAAAGAATGACCTGAGCCACTCCTCAGATCAGTCTCTTAACCCAAGTTGGTGATCTTTTCCCATATACTTAAGGACTAGCATAAGAAATGTAAATCAGGTGCGGAAAAATGCAGACTAATACTCCAACCCTCTCTGCTTCTACAGTGACATCCTCCAGCTTCCCTTTTTTATCTGGTTTCCTCCTTAACTGTCACTGAAGCCTTTGCCAGGGCAGGCTACACTGAAAGAGGTAGTATTTATCACTGTGTTGCCAGAGTAACCCCAGACTGGACAAAGATCCAGCTGAAGTACTGGAATGGGTACAAAAGATAGTTCTGCTGGTCACGTGTAGACTTCTCAATCACTCTTGCCCTGTGCAAGGAAGAGATGGGGATTAAACTTGCTGTCTTTCTAAAGAGGAGCATGTCTCAGCAAGAGAGGAGAGAGACTGCATAATCTCATAGCGCGTTTCAGTCCAATGACAGTAATTACAGCTTTTCTGTTTCTTCCATTGAAATCCTTTCCTAATCAAATCAATTTTTTTTTTTTTTTTTTTTTTTTTTTTTGCGGTACGCGGGCCTCTCACTGTTGTGGCCTCTCCTGCTGCGGAGCACAGGCTCCGGCCGCGCAGGCTCAGCGGCCATGGCTCACGGGCCCAGCCGCTCCGTGGCATGTGGGATCCTCCCGGACCGGGGCACGAACCCGCGTCCCCTGCATCGGCAGGTGGACTCTCAACCACTGTGCCACCAGGGAAGCCCCCAAATCAATTTTTAATAATGACTCCAAATAAAGTCCAGTTACCAGAGTTTAGGGTCTTCTTTTCATCTTCTTCCCAATTTTGGCTGAAATTTAGACTTTTGTGTAACCGTAGCTCCATAAAGTTTTATATACATATATAATGCATATAAATGAAATATATATGTATAAAACTTTATGCACACACAGTACATATTATTGTTTTTAAAATTTTCTTTCTTTCTTCTTTTTTTTTTTTTTTTTTTTTTTTTTTTTTGTTTTATTTTTTGAGTTGAGGCTGATTTTTTGAGGAGCCAGGGCATGGTTACTGAAACATTGAGATTTGGATCTAACCTAGCTTTTCTGTATAAATTAGCATGGCCTACTGGGAAGTTGCTGATGTTTCTTTGTAGCATTATAAAGTTGAACAGATTATTTAATTCATATTTAACCTCACAATTTACAACTACTAGGAAAAAGCTTAGAGGGAGACTGAAAAGATGTTCCTTGGGGGAATTTTCATTGCTGAAATAAAAGATACCAATAGATTCACAAAAAGTTTCATAAAACAAATGGGAAAAAATGTTACAGTCAAGATACAGATAATTTGGGAAGCTGCAGCCATCTGGTTATGGTCAAAATAGCTGCTTCTGATGTCCTTAGATGGTACAAATTACTGGCAGACCTCAAAAACCAAAACAGGAATCCATTTTGAGATCAGATTCCTTTTGCCTTCAAGACATGTTTACAAAGAAATAAAGATTAGAGGAAACAGAAGATGAACTAAGTATGGAGAGGACATACACCAAAGAGTTACTTAACTTGGCCAGTGATTAACATAAGCTGAATTTGGGTAAGAAGGCAGGTGGATGTCCAGCCCCGGGTCATTCATTTGACTTTTTCATTTTACTGTAGCCATAAGCTCCCTCAACTTCTCACCCCTGAGCTGGCTGGTGATCTCATAAGGGATGTATTATCAGTGGCAACCAAGAGGCTCCTTCAAGTCAAGGAGTGGACATCAACCATGGAAAAGACTGGTTGGAAGACACCAACTGGTGACTAGTGGACAGTTGTTCTTTAAGCACAAAGGACTCACTTCTTTGGAGGCTCCACAAATAACGTGGGGGTAGCAATTTGCAGGTGTTGGGCAAGGAGGCTGAGAACTTCATTTGTAGGAAGTACTATTATGATTTGAGCACTAAAAGTTAATATACTCTGAATTTATAATTCACGGATCAATGAAATCATAACATACTGGTCACATTACTGAACTGCTTCAAGCAGCCTATGAAGTGGTGTCCCTGACTCATCCTCCCCTCCAGTCACTGCATAAGTATCTATTCAACACCCTCAGCTCCCTTTCCCAGCTCCATGTTGCCTGTTTGTCTGAGCACGGCACTTCCTTTCTCTTGTTTTTAAGCTTTGCTCTTCTTTCTTTCTTTCTTTCTTTCTTTCTTTGTTTTTAATATCTTTATTGGAGTATAATTGCTTTACAATGTTGTGTTAGTTTCTGCTGTATTAGCTCTTCTTTCTTTCCCCTCACATTTTCTCTTCTATCTTCCTCCTAATCTCCCTCCCCAATTTCTAGGACTGGTCTCTGCCCTGAACCCTATTCTGATTTCCTGTTTCAGCAATCTGTGAAGACAGAAACTAGGGAATCAAATAATTTCCTCAGAATATTTGTTCTTCAATAATGAGGAGGGGAGGATGGGGAAGATGGGGGGTTGGTGTTCTTGTATGTGAACAAATAATTTGCATACTTCAAAAGATAATTTATACATGCTGTTTAGGCAGATTTTTAAAAATCATCTTAAAATATTTTTTGAAACCACTTTAAAAAATATTTCAGAGTAATTGCATGGAATATTGAAGAAAACAGCATTTACCTTAGACTAGTTTTATGCACATTGTTTTCTAGTTGGTCTTCACATTGTTCAAAAAAACTAAAAATTCTTTTTATGCCTTCAGTTGAGATGGGAATTGATGCACAATTTGTTTAAAGAAAGTTAAATCTTACTCAGACAATTACTATATGAAATTGTGAGTTTCCTGGGAGCCACTTCAAAGAGGTAGGTATTCATTCTCTAGATAGACTAAGATGGAGGCATCATTAGAAACTCTTGGCCTGTGAATTAGAAAAGGTACTTTGCATGTGTCAAGGCTCCCTGGACAGAGGAAAACCAACAGTATTTTCAAAATGAGTCTTAAGTGAAAAGTCTCAAGGGCAGATGTTCTGATTTACAGATGTTGATTTGCAGTCAAGCTACTCCACGTAGCTGTGCTAAGTAAATAACAATAGGGACTTAGCTATAGGGGGTTAATGCCTCTACTGGGTCACACCTAGGAGGTCAGTCAAAACTGAAATGATTATAATAGATTTGGAGCTGATTTTTGCCTGAAAAATGTGTCTATTAATTAGGGCAGGCTAACTGCCATAAGAATAGACCCCAAAATATATTATGGCTAAAACACAATGAAATTTATTTCTTGCTCACATGATGATACTGGGCAAGTAAACAGGGCAGAAGGGTGGCCCTGTTTCATGAAGTCATTTAAGGGTCCAGGCATAAGGAAGCTGTGCCATCTTTAACATGTGGCTTCCAAGTGCACAGCTGGTAGGGAAAAGGGCAGAGAGGTGCAAGCGTGGAAGGCTCTTATGGGCCTGGAGGTGGCACACATCACTTCTGCCCATACTCCACTGGCTAAATGGTCACCTCTAACTGCAGAAAAGAGTGGGAAGCACATGCCCCCTGTGCTCCCAGGAAGTGGAAAACATGGATTCTAGTGAGCAGCTGGCAGTTTCTGCCACAGTGTCCATTTATCAATCAATGGCTATAATGACCTGTGGGAAGAGATATATTTCATTCAAGGGATGAATTTTGTCAGAAAGATTTAAAAGGGAGCTCTCTTTTCCAAAGCATTCAGATAACTGTGACTTCATCCAAGGAGAAATACTTATTTTAATATACAAGCTTACAAAACGTCAGCACTTCATGCTGCCCTAGCTTTCTGCTTTGCCCCTAAATCAAACAGGAATAGCATTCTGCCTTTATCCCCCAAGACAGTCATTTAATATCCTCAGGCTAATATTCAGGTTTTTTTTAAACAAAGTATTTAACAAAGCTTTACTTGAGTCAATATATTATCATTGCAAATATTTATTTGAGTATGTATTTGTGTGTATGTGTGTGTGTGTGTGTTTTCTATCACTAAGACAAGGGTCTATACCCAGGGAATGACAAAACTGTGAATCTAAGTTGGTTGTATTGAAGCGACACCCTTTTAAGATCCATGCTTTGTTAAGATGAGCAAAATCTCCTTTGGACTTTTCTGGCATTTGAAAATGAATAAACACACCCTAATTAGGTAGGCAGTAGTAGTAAGAGGCCTTAAAATGATTTACTGACCTTGCTTGTTACCGGCCTTAAATTGTATTTAATCTAAGGGTGGGCCCTTGCTGTTGTACGACTTGCAGAACCAGTTATGTTTCATACAGAATGACTTTGTTCATCTAAAACCAGAGATGAAGTCTTTGTCTAGGCTAATTAGGTGGGTAAAAGGGCAAAGCAAACAAAACTGCTCTGGAGCCAACTTGATTATGTAGGTTTATGAAGAACAGTGAACACTTTTGATAACTGAAACATGCAGATAATCCCTAAATCTCTCTACCCACTGGTTTTAATTACTTCCTCCATGGGTTTCGTAACAGGTGCGTCAAATCAATTGCTTGCTCTTTCCTCTTTCCCTGGCCCGTAGCCCCTATTTACTCACTCTTCTGAAGGAGGATCTAACAAATGGGTGCCAGGAAGAAAGAGGTGAGAGGGTAATCCCTAAACTGTGCAGGAGGCCTCAAGCAACTGAAGGCTGACAGCAAACAATTTTTTCTTATCTTTGGGTTTTGGCACAAGCCAGGATAGAGAAATGGGATATGGGTTCTGAAGCCAGACAGACCTTGGTGCAAATCTCACTGCCCCCATTTATCAGTTATGTGATTTCAAGCAATATTTTAACTTCTCTGAGCCCTGGCTTCCGCATCTACAAAAGGAGATTGAAATTGTCCCTTCCTCATAGAGTTGTGGTAAGAATTAAATGAGATCATGTGTGTTATATTCCTGGTCTGGTGCATGGCATGCAGCAAGCACCTAATCAATGTTAGCTATAATTATTATCCATGAAAAATTTGGGTATCTCTTTCTTTCTTTCATGTTCCACACACTTCTCTTTTCCTGATAAGAACCAAAGGGGCAGATACTTTTGAAGTTCTGTAACTCAGTGCTGTTTCAGCAGTCAATGCAATAGCCCCTGTGCCCTCTGTGACCTTAGGGAGGAAACAGCCTACTGGTTCAGAGCAGCTCTTTCTTCTCAGCTCTATTTTGTTCTTGATATAGCTGTTCTATTCACACACCTTGCAATCTGTGAAGTTAAAATTAACCTATTTGCCAACCTGCGTCTCAGTGAGAAACTGAAAAATTACACCTTCACTACGCACTAGACAGTGTTTTCTAGTGCATCTTTGATGAAGAATATGTTAAAGGAAGAGATGGCTGAAAGGGAAAAGACTGAGTTCTATCTGTGCTTAGTTTACTCCCTTGGAAGAGTCCTCTGCAAATGTCAAAAGCTGGATTGAGAGAACAGGATGTGACATGGAAGCCGCTCAGTTGCGTCTCCACACACATTTTTGAAATGGGGAATCAAAGTGTGCCAGTGTAACTGTCAGATTTGGGCATATGGAACAATCTAAGGAATCTGACTCTTTCCAGTAACAAGTTTAGCAACTTCCTTTTAAGAGAGAGAGGAAGAAAAACACTCACTGCACTCACAACCAATGGTTATCTTCAGTCAACAGTTCAAAAGAGTCCACTTTTCCATTTTGTATCTGAGCTGACATTTCCCTGACTTCAGGAAGGAGTAGTGCAGCTGACCTGGATGTTGCCACTCTTTGATTATAAGTGCTCTGGATTAACCTGGCTGTCTTCTAACTCCCTGTTATTTCAGAACCATGGTAGGTAGCCAAAGATGAATTGTTTGCCTTGACCTTGCCCTGGAAGACAGCTGGGTGTTATCATTTGTCTCCAGGACAGCCTGGACCACTGTGCCAGGCTGCACAAATGTATACTCTTCTTTTTTATTTCTTATCTCCTTCAGCGGGTCATTGTGAGATACTCCTCAGTCCTCTCAGGACTTATCTCCCCCTCCTTCCCCATATTTCCCCAGTAATTCTTAGAGACTCTGAAGTTCCAGGTTTTAGAGACCAGAATCAGTGGGGCTGGGGCCCAAACTGGGAGGTCTTCAAGGCCTGGGCCCAAGAATTCCAAAGCCATCAAAAAGCTGCTTGAGATCAGACCTTTAGAGATATGGTAGGAGGAGAGTAAGAGTTAGAAATAACTCTTTCCTGCCTGACACAGTGAACTCAAAATCAGAGTAGGTAGGTGTCTATATGCTGGATAGACTGAGGTATTAGGCATAACTCTCTGCCCTGAAATGTCCTATTTATATTTTAAATTTTACCTAAATTCATGCCTTTGGATCTGGAGATACTGTAGTTTTCAGAGGTCTCTGTCTGTATCTACATGAGAAATACAATTTTTAAAGTGCTATTACATATTTTAATCCTCAAAATAACTTTGTGAGGTAAGTACTGTTATTATTCTCATTTTTCAAATGAAAAACCTGAGGCGCAGAGGTACTAGCCATTTGCCCAAGATCGCATAGCTAGGAAGTGGTGCAGCAAGAATTTGAACCCAGCCCGTCCAGCTCCAGAGCCCCAGCTCTTAACCCTATGCCCTTGTGCCCTACACTAGTAGCATTAATTCTTATTTTGCTAATTACTAATTACTATTGCAGAAACTCCAGCTTCCAGCAGAGCTCCCTCTGCCCCCACCATCAACCATTTCTGGAAATCCCAGAGACTGTCCGGTAGGTGTGGACCAGTGGATACTGGTATGACACGTAGTATCTACGAAGTCCTTTTCTCCTATCCGGGTGTCCCCATGATATTGTCCTGTTGCTGTCTCTGTATTACACATTTAACCCAAGAAGGCTATGTTCTTTATAGTTCCCAGGGACTTGAAACCACATGGCGTTCCATAGTGACGGAGTGAGGATTTTTTGCCAATGTGAGACACTGGGTCTTTAAGCAGCACTGTGCTGTGCCAGTTGTAGAGGACATCTGGCACCTGGGACTGTCTGCCAGGATCCCTTTGCTAAGAAGTGGCTCTTTCCCTTATCTTCACAGTTAACACAGGAATAAACACCTGAGTATCCTTTCATGTCTCCATTCCCAGGCTCTACATGCTGGGTCCACCCTGGGACCTGAACCAATTGCAGCAGCCCTCCCTCTGGCCCCAGTTGACTGGTCCCAGGGCTGATTTAAGCGGAGGTCATGAGTACTTTCCTTGGGTGGACTGGGGGCCAGAGAGAGCTTGAGGGCAGCCTCTTTCTAGGGGTCAGTCTGTAAGATGTAAAACTCAGCAACTGTCAAAGGTTATGTACCCTCTCATTTGAAAAAAAATCATTCTGCAGGGGAAGAGGAAGAAGTGCACAGGCAGAGAGGCAGGAATGGGAAACAGAGTAAAAGCCCACTGTGCATCTAAGTACCTAATTCCAATAGTTTCAGAGGTTCAGTAGCATCTCTGCTCTTCCCATGTCTTATTGTTCTTTTCTTTCCTATCATGAGCCAGCAAAGTCCCAGATTTCCTCAAGATGATTTGTGCTTTTGTCACTTGTAACTAAAAGAAATCTAAAAGTCCAGCAGGTGACAGTTTCTGGTTTGAGTACCTTGATGTCTGTTTGTAACTCTCTTTCTCTCTCTCTTGGACTTTGACAAGGGGAGATGACAAATTGAGAATTTTCCACCAAAATGCTTTCCTATTTTCTACCCTACTCCCCACCTTCCCCTCACCCATATCATAATTAGCTTCTTAAACCTAAGGCTGATGATTTGAAGCTTTCACTTATATATGCAAATACACTTGGGAAAAGAAACACCTTAAACCAGTATCAGCTAAAAGCCATTATCTATAGAAGAATAGATGACAGTCAGCTAGGAATAAGACTTCTGGGAAATGAAAACTGGTTGGAGGGCTGCAGAAATTTGATGTATCGGTCAGGGAAATGGAAGACAGAATTTGTCAAGGACAAGCCTTACCTTCTGGATATCCTTCTTACTCTAGCAGGGTAAATCTGAACATTTGTATGTTTGTTGTACTTCTTTTCCTATTGAGAATGTGATTAAATTAAGACAAAATATATATTCTGTGCTGCACTTGAATATAGCCCAGGGGATTGTTATTTCATTATAGATGCTTTAAGTTTGGGCCTTTTAAAACAATATTTATACGTTCCAAATAGGATGTAAATTGGTAATGTGCTCTTTCTGAACCAAAGCCTCTGGAACTTTAAAAGAATCAGATTACAATACTCAAATCTACTTTCCTCATCATGATTTAACATTCACTGAGCTGGGGAAGTGGCTGGGGTTAGGAATCCTGTAAGTACGTACTTTAGATTTTCCCCTAGGTTGCTAATCAGCCTGCCAAAAACCAATCTTGGTTGCTTTCTCTCAGACAGGGATGGGGTAACAGAAGAAAACTTAGCTATCCTGATTTTTGTTTGCTTGGTGCCTCCTCCTGGGCTCCCTCATCATCTTGTGTTGTTTAAGGAATGTTTATTATTAGAAAGTTTATATACCTGTGCTTTCTGATCCACTTACTTCATCCAACCATGGAATCTTAGATCTGGAGGGGACTTCGGGGATTGAGTGGTCCAGATCTTTTGATCACACACTTTAGAAAATTGAGCTACCTTGATAAGGGTCATCCAGCTATTCAGAGGTTTTCTAAGTCCTAGGGCAGTGCTATTTCCAGGTAAGACATAGGAATTTTCCAAATTAGGCGTGTTGACCAAAGCCAAATCTATGTTCATTCTCCATTTGTTTCCCTTTGCCTACCTTTCAAAGCAAAGCTGACTCATTTTTGCTAATGTTTAATCCCCCTGTAGGTTCAAAGGGCTTGACCTGGGCTAGCAGGACCTGGGGAGTGAGGGGGCACTGGGTAGGTGGGATTGGCTCACTGCCAAAAGCAGAGCCAAGGGAGCTCCAAAAGCCTGTCCAGATGAGGATATGATGTTTGGTCCAATTTCATATGTAGCAACTGAATAGATATGGACATCAGTGACACAGCCATGAGATGCAGGATGCAAACCAGTGAGAACCAGGAGGTTGGAAAGGAAGTTCTGGGAGGCGGAGCTGAAGGAAATGCCTGAAGCCTCACAGTATCATTGGGACATTCCTTCCTGCCTCCCCCTGCCTGCACCCCTCCTTGAGGATGTGGGGGGATTGATCTGGACCCACAAGACCTTCGGTGATTAAATGAAACAGAAACCTCCTTTATCAGAAACACTGTGATTCTAGACGGTATTTCTGGTTGAATATTTGTCAGTCTTGTTTGTCCCCTGAGGGATGGCATGGTTATGTTTGAGAAGCCTTCTTAAGTCCATGGGTCTATTATGAGCCTAACAGATACCACTACAATCAAAGAGCTAGAAAGTGTGAAAAGTAATACTTTTACATATTTCAAGGAATGTATAGTTTTGTGGCAAGTTCTTTATGTGCTTCCATGCAAATAATTTATGATTAAAATTCTCCCACCCTTCAGTCTGACAAATTGGTGTTGAAATTAAAACGATGAGTCGCTTGAGAACAGCACTGGAAGGGAATTGTAGAAATATGGATTTTTGTGCTGGCACAAAACTAATTTCTCCATTCCTTGCCTGAATAGGAAAGGGCATAGAATGAGGAAATCTGTAAGGAGACCTCTAGTTAGAAAATCATTTATTTTTCTTCTTCTTCTCCTCCATTACTGATTCTTCCTTTTCTTCCTCCTTCTTTTGACCTGAACTCAGATTTTAAAATTTCAGAAGCCATGAATCAATGCATATTTCTTAGAATAATGTAATATACAAATAAATGAAAGTGTTTTAAAGTTACATGACACATGATAAAAGTGCATGATGAAGGCATAACGTGTATACTGTTTTTGTATAAATGATTAGAATGAAGGTATGGTCATAATTTGAGGAAAGTGAGTGGGCTGATTCTGTGCACTTGCTAAGCTCTCTTTGCTGCTGGTAAAGCACCAAGCCTGTGCTTGCTCCGCCAGCTCATCTCATTTCATTACTGCATTTTCAGTTCCCCTTTTCCAAGCATACTTTTGAAATTTAGTGCTTTGCCTGTACTTTACAAAACTGTGGTCACAAGTGAGTAGATTTGGAGGGAACTTATAGGGAGGGAGTGAAGAGACATACCCCAAAGAGTGGTTTGCCACCGGGACCATCCTGGGAGTTAGGGTAGGTGGGTGATACAGAACCAGCGCTGATGATCCTGGTTGGGCCATTTCACTTCATCTCACAGATTTGTTCAGATAAAAGCTGGTTAAGATGATTATTGTGGGAGTCACTAAGGGACACACTTGCCCCTTCTCCTGATCTATTACCTCCCTGAGGCTCCAACTGCTTTCTTCACAGCAGAGAAGCATTCTCCCCCCAGTTATCTGTGTGGCCCCTCCCAACAACACTGGGAGCACAGGGGCACCTCCGAGCACCTCCCAGATACAGCTCCAAACGGTGTAGGATGAGCCAAAGAGCTGGGGATACCTGCCTTTGTGGGTGCTTTTCTGTCTGTCTTTGACACACTCCCAAACCAATACTTCTTTGTTCCTTTTTTTTAGGGGGTCAGGGTTAGGGGATTCAGCTGCAACAGTGTCTTCACTCTAGGATTGGGTGTTCTGGCATCTTGCTTTCTGTGTTCTGTGGATGTTCACCCTGATGTGAATAGGTGTTATGAAGAGTGTCAGGCGTGTGAACATCCAGGATGGATTCTGTAGCTCACTGACGATAGGTTCTTCCCATCTTCTGCACAGTCATTCTCAGTTTGTTGGTATTTGGCTCTTGTGCTGGTTACCTCAGGGCCATAAGGTAGCTGCCACAACTCTTGGGAACATGGCCATATTCAAAGGCATAAAGGAGGAGTGGGAGTAGTGGTAGGTGGGAGGAGAAGTGGCTTAAGCTAATTCTCTCTCTGTGTCTGTCTTTTTCTGTCTCTGTATAGACAGACTGCTAGATTAGACAAATAAGATTTATAAGTAGATATAGATATATGGATATATTAAAAGACTGCAGAAAACTTTTACTCATATCTCATTGGCCAGAACCATGTCCTATGGCACCCACAGTACAAGAGTCTGGGAAAGCTAGCATCTGGCAAAAATGAATGAGATTTCTAGGAATGGCTTTGTTAATGATGATTCACACAATGGGGGCTGAACACATCACTGTTCTGCCCAAAAATGATCGTTCTGTTGGTATGGAAGAAGGGATAGATGGCTGTTGAGGGGCAACCAACAGCCCCACTAACAGAATCATGGTTTTGTTGAGTTTCCCCTCCATACTGTCCCAGAAGTATGACTCATTCATGCTGGGAGACTACCTTCCCAGTTTCAGAGAATATATTGAGTGTGAGTGATTTAAGCCAATCATGGTAGCCTAGTTCCCCTTGACAGTGGTTGGGTTAAGCAGGGAAATGTGGCACAATTTTGGCCAATGAGATGTGAGGGGAACTGGACAGGAGGCTTCTGGGAATGATATGCCTCTCTGATTGGCATATATGGTTGTGATGGCTGGAGCTGCTGCAGTCCTAAGAGGAACCACAAGACATACTGAAGAAAGCAAAAAAGAGAAACAACCATTGTAAAGCAATTATACTCTAATAAAAAGGTTAAAAAAAAAAGGGAAGGAACCAATTCATTAAAAAAAAAGACAAACATTTCAAAATCCTTGAGTTTTAAGAGAATAAATTGATATTCTCACTGCAAAAAAGTTCATGGGGACTGATGACACCACTGATCAGCTGAATTAACCATCCCTGGAGACACCTAATGAAGAACTTCTTGCTATATGAGATAATAATTTTTATTGTTTAAGCCATTCTAATTCATCTTCCTTGTTATTTTTGGCCTAAAGAATCTCAATATAAGAGGCAAGGGTTATTAATTAGGTCAGCTTCCCAAAATGTGTTAACTCAAAATATTATTCCTTGGATATGCCCTCCAACCCAAAGTAATCCATGATCAAATAAATATAGGAAATTTGGAAACTACATATGGTCGTGGAAGTTAATGATCAAATTAGCATATCAAAGGCTTGGAGCAAAACCTTTCCTCTGCTTATAATCCCACAGCTCCCTTTTAAGAGAGGAGTAAATAAGTAGCATGTAGGTAAGAGAAAATGCTTTTGAATAGAAAATATATTTGATGTATTAATCCCCTCCACCAATAACAAATCCATAAAAACAGCGGCTCTTGTCTTCCTCTTGAACTTGAATCTATCCATGGCATTGGGAAATCACTAGCAGGACTCTTATGCTTCACAAGTATCTTGAGAATGGTCCAATGTCTCCACCTAAAGCCACTCAGTTATGGCTACACAGATCAGCTGTCCTGACTTTCACAATCATCATAAAGTATCTTCCTGTTAGTCAATAAGCATTGATTATTGATCACCAGCCATAAACCCAAACCCCTCTGAAACTTGAAGAAATAAAAGTATAAGACATGATCAATGTATTAATTCCTAGAGCTACTAAAACAAATTACTAAAAACTGGTGGCTTAAAACAACAGAAATTTATTCTCTCATAGTGCTGGAGGTTAGAAGTCTCAAATCAAGGTGTCAACAGGGCCATACTTCCTCCAAAGGCTGTAGAGAAGAATTTGTTTTTGCCTCTTCTAGCTTCTGATGTTTCCTGGCAATCCTTGGCATTCTTTGGCTTGTGGTAGCATAACTCTGCCTCTATCTTTTCTTGGCTGTCTTCCCTCTGTGTATCTGTGCCTCTATCCTTATGAGGACTCTAGTCTTTAGGATAGGGCCCACCCTAATCCCAAATCTCATCTTAACCAATTATATCTGAAAAACCCTATTTTCAAGTAAAGTCACACTGTGAGGTTCTGGATGGACATAAATTTTAGGGGGGCACTATTTAACCCAGCACAGTCTGTGGTTGAGGAGCGTTTACTCTGGTTGGGTTTGCTCCAAGTTTTGTTATTGATGGTGTGGTCCTTACTGTGGGAATCATGTGGCTCAGAGGGAAGAAAGTGTTTAAGTTGTCTGGCTGGGTCAGGGAAAATGTGTGGATGATGTGGCACTTGAATGGAGCCTTAAAGTATGGCTGGAATTTAGCCTGATGGAGGGGACAAGGTAAACTATTCTGGATCATGGAGATGGAAAAAATTAATGAGCAAGGACAATGAATCAATATCTCTATTTTGAAAAAATGAATTGACCCCATATTCACTTAGACTGTGATTCCTGAGGATGTATGTTTTCAGGTAATCTAAGAGTACCATTCCCAAGGCCTAGTCTCTTCTGCATGGCTGGGAAGAGTGGTTGTTTGGAAAGGAGACGTGTGTATGTGTGTGTGTGTGTGTGTGTGTGTGTGTGTGCAAGAGATGGGGCATTGAGGAATTTAATTTTATGTAATGAATGTGGCTTGTCCATCTCCTTGCAAGAAAGAAGCTGAGGATAATAGCAAGAGGGCATTACATACTTTAAGTAATCATAAAGGCTTAAGACAGAAGATGGGTGATGCTCATGTAAAACAGATATCTGAGATGGCTAAAAATCACATGAAAAGATGCTCAACATCACTAATTATTAGAGAAATGCAAATCAAAACTACAGTGAGGTATCTCCTCACACCTGTCAGAATGGCCATCATCAAAAAGTCTACAAACAATAAATGCTGGAGAGGGTGTGGAGAAAAGGGAACCCTCCTACACTGTTGGTGGGAATGTAAATTGGTACAGCCATTATGGAGAACAGTATGGAGGTTCCTTAAAAAACTAACAATAGAGCTACCATATCATCCAGCAATCCCACTCCTGGGCATATATGTGGAGAAAACCATAATTCGAAAAGATATATGCACCCCAATGTTCACTGCAGCACTATTTACAATAGCCAGGACATGGAAGTAACCTAAATGTCCATCAACAGAGGAATGGATAAAAAAGATATGGTACATATATACAATGGAATATTACTCAGCCATAAAAAAGAATGAAATAATGCCATTTGCAGCAACATGGATGCCGCTAGATGTTGTCGTACTGAGTGAAGTAAGTCAGACGGAGAAAGACAAATATCATATGACGTCGCTCATATGTGGACTCTAAGAAAAGGCTACAAATGAACTTATCTGTAAATCAGAAGTAGAGTCACAGATGTAGAAAACCAACTTATGGTTACCAGGGGGTAAGGTGGGGGAAGGGATAAACTGGGAGATTGGGATTGACATATGAACACTACTGTATACAAAATAGATAACTAATAAGAACCTACTGTATAGCACAGGGAAGGCTACTCAATACTCTGTAATGGCCTATATTGAAGGTATATGTATAAGTGATTCACTTTGCTGTACACCTGAAACTAACACAACATTGTAAATCAACTATTCTCCAATAAAAATTAAAATAAGCAAATAAAATAGATATCTGAACACCAAATTTGTAGGTCGAATTTAGATGTGGATTTTTTTGGCTTAAATCCAAAGGAAAATTTAAGGTCTTGATAATTATTATTTACAGTTTTTTGGTCAGGATTTTGTTAGTCGTCATTATGATTTATACAATATGTCTAAATTTATCCCCTAAATATCCTAATAACTATTTATTTATAACCTTCCAAATACCTGTAATATTGTTTGGATGCTCCAACTATTAACCTTAGTCATTTTAAAGTAACTACAGCATGGTTTCACATGCAAAAAATTACTAGAGAAGACTTTGCTCTGCTTCATATAGAACCAGACGAGTATTTTACTTCCTTTATATAGCTTCTTTTCCCTATATATAGAGGGAACAGTTTTTAAAAGTATCTCTAATTCCTGGTCTTCAAAGCCTGCAAGAGCAGCCCTGAAACTTGTTTCCAGAAATAAGTTTCTATGCAACCTACTAATTTAAATCAGCTGTCCCCAAATTGACGAATGGTGTTTGCTCCAAAGTGGCATCCTTTTCCTTCACTACAACCATAACTTTGGTTCAATGCACTTATGACTAGTGTTACCATCCATAATGCTCCTGTACAGACACTGACATTTTACCTGGAAACTTCAGATAATACAGGAATGGGTCTCCTGCCTGTCACTAATTTCTTTAATAAATTTCATTATATCTTGATGACAAACCTTGGGTTTCAATGGCAATATTGTCTTTTTTTCCTATCTTCCACAGGATGGGGTCAAGACATACTATCCAGTTTAAACTGATGAGGTTAAACAAAATAGAAAAATATTTAGTGATCTGAGTACAAACAGAAAGAATCTATATGAGTGTTAAGGGAAATGATTAAAAGGGGTGTATACCAGGGGTAAGGCATGGACACCAACATCAATATGGAGGCCGGGTGTAAACATCTGGTACAAATATCCTAGTGCTTCCTGATACCAATTGCCTTTTCTAGACTGTTGGTATTGTCCAAGTTCTCTCAAGCCTGGGGACAGTTGGTCTGTTACTCGTATCTCTGATGGGCTGCTGGAAAGAGAGGTGTCTTGCTTCCTAAAGTGCTGAATGGCTTTCCTCCTTGAAGAAAGTTGCTACCTACATCTCGAGGATTATCTTACATAGAAACTATTTAAGGGGTCTCCCCAGTTTGTAAGTTTAAAACTGACTCTGAAGCCTTTCAGAGAAAAACTTTGGAAAGATTCTGGGAGATTATTTTTTCCTCCACAGAGGCTGAAGAGAAGTGAAAGACTTGACAGAAGTCAGAACTAGGTAATGCTTTTAAGCTAAAATTAGTATAGAAACTTCTAGGATTTGGGGGACTCTAAAGAAGTACAGGATATTTGAAGTATGTTGGCCAAAATGTTCAGTGTTCTTATGTGAACCAAAATCAAGAGAATTGTGTATTATAAATTCTTTAAGGTCAGGGACTAGGTCTGTCATAACATCTTAAGTACCTCGCTCAGTGACTGGCACATAATAAATAAGCCCTCAAAAAGTATTTGGTGACTGACTGAATAAATGAATGATCAAATGAATGCTTCTGAGATTTGCACATAGTTGGATCTTACAAGTAGATGGAAAAGACCACCACTATGAATTCATTTCTCTCTTTTAAACACTGTCCTTTCTTTTCCCACACCTCCTGTTGAAACACAGATAACTCCTGAGTGAGGTTACATATTATACCTCTAACACCTCAGGTTTAATGTGAGTGAGTTTATTAGATCATGATGCCATAAGACATTCTTGAAAGAGGAGAGATGTTAAATGCTGGTGAATTGTTGCAGAAAGTGAGGCCAGAACACAGGAGACCAATTTGACTGATCCAAGTATTTTTCCGAGGGACGGTCTTATAAGAAGAATCCATCCCCAGCTGCTATAATAGTTTCTGCTAGCACCTGAAGCTTTTGGAAAATAGCACACATTAGGGGAAAAGGAGAAAGGTAGTTGGAGAGTGGACTTTTTTTTTTTATTCTGACCTAGTTTTCATTAATAAAATATATTTATTACTTAGGCAACATTTTTCCTAGCAGACAAATTATAACTAACAACATACAATTTTAAGCTAACATTCTTTCTGCTAAAGGCCTCAGTCATAACAGGTATTATTAAGGGTAATAAGTACGTGAGGAGGAAGAAAGCACAATTCTTTTATTGGAGTGTTTGTGGAAGGTCCAGTCAACGCAGTTAAAAATGATGTCACGTACTTTATGTTTCAGCTCTCAGGGAAGACCATGATCTGTAAATGACTTTATAGTGCTTGGGTAATGATGCATTCTGATAGATACAACTGAAACAGTCCTGTGGATGAGTACGCCCTTGAAGGTAATGACACTGGGTTTAAGGAAAATGGATGTTTACATGTAGAAATTGAAACAAACACTGAATGTTCAGTCTATGATGCCGTATGTTATTAGCTTCCTGAAAAGAGAGAGAAATCCTGTATTTTCACAAGTTAGAATAGAGTGTAAGGAAGAGGAGAGCTGGGAGATGTGAGTCAGATAGCAGCCCTTCCTATGACCAGTAGTGGTGCCCTGTAAGAGCACCAGCTTCTGAGAGAGGGTTCCTGTGGCCATTGTTTTTTGCTTTCTACCTGGGCCTGGGTTTCTGGGGTACAAAGAGTTGGAAGAGGGGTAGGTATGATGTGTTGGTCAGTTCTACCAGACCTAGCGCTTGTAGCCTAAAGAATATAGGACCATTGTAATAGTCGTTTATTGTAGGGACATTTTATTGGCTTTAAAAATAGACACTAACTATTTAGGTCAGTTATAAAGGCTCTCCTTTAGATCCAAGGAACGTACAGTTTTATTGGCAAACAATTTAAGTTCACATTGATACCAGATTGGTTCCACTCATTTATTTAGTAGGCACATTGAGTGCCTTCTATGTGCTCTATTCTAGGACTGGGTATGCAGTTATGAACAAGACAACAGGGTCTCTGGATTCTTGGAGCTTGTATTTAGTGGGGGTGATACACAATAAACAATAAATAACAAGGATACAGAGAAATAGTTTCTACCTTGGAGAAGCTCTCAATGTAATTGGAGAGACTAATATACCAGCATATACTTACTTATCAGATAAATATAGTAATATACTATCAGTGATTTAGAGGACCTTTAAGGATCTCTACTTGATATCCAGTGTGCCCTATTATGGGGCATTTTACAATGGAGTCCTTAGACTTCAAGTTGACTCAGGCGTCTCCGGAAACTTTTTCTTCTTAATGCCCTACCCATTTCTGATGATGTTACCTTACTGAAAAGAGTAGTATTCTGATGAAGTAGGTCACACAGTGATTGATGACACACAGTGAATGATGACAAGCTTGCTGTTCTCCTACAGAAAGTGGGGTACTGGAACTGGACCAGTCTTCACTGTGGCTAACTGTTACCATTTTTCAGCTCTCAACTCATATCTCATCTCACAGAGTGGCCTCTGACCACCCAATCTCCAGCTACCCTTCACTCCCCGGTTGTTATTTATCTCCTTGGTTTATCCCAAGGTGTTTACAAACAAGAAGCGGAGGTAAGAAAAATATGAGAATAACTATAAAAAGAAGGGATAAGGTGTAAAATGCTACGAATAATTACAAATAGTGCTATGTAGATGTAGTGAAAAAAGAGGTCACATCTTTTTTATTCCATATTTTAAAAGAATTTCATCCTTGGAGGAGATTAGGCCTTTTACAAACGTGTATATATATCTTTGAATCATTGGACAAGAAAATAAAGGTCCTGAAATGTTAACAAGATTTATGAACACAGGAAGAACAAGGTCTTATAGAGGCGACTGAAATATGTGACAAGCATTAGCATTTCAGAGTAGTGATGAGCTATTTGTATAGATTGATGTGGCTAAAAATTAGACAAGGCATATTAAAAGCTGAGATCATTCAGGCTTAGGAGCAGCTGAATATGAGCAATTATGAAGCAGTTAAGCCATTAAATAAAACTGAATATCTTGTGAACTGCTGGGGCAAAAAGGCACCTCCGTGTGACCGAGAGCTTTATCACCAACACTCTCCTCTCAAAAACATAAACATTAGGAAGTGTTGGTGCCAAGGGCGATGGAGAGGCTCTTTAAAGGAAAACTATTTCACATGTTGCTCGGGACAGCAATCTCATGCAGAGAAAGCCATCTCTAACTGGGCATACCAATTGTGTGAGCAGAATGAGGGGATAAAGCGATTAAGGCCAGTCTTTTGATTTGGGGCCGATATGGGATCTGGATAATATAGAATCCTGTGGAGAACGGCTCACCTGGTTTCTGTCGTGCTTCTGTAACTGTACAATTCAGACTGGCTGCCTTCATCAGCCGATCCCTCCTGTGGAAAGGATTGTAAACATAGGTAATGTTGGTTACGTGGAGATAGTTATTCTATTCCCATTCTGCTTAGGTGTTAGGCACTTTAGCATGAGAGGGTTTCAAGAACACACTATAAGAAGGGAAATAATCCTAAAAACATGTTCTTTCCTCAGTCACTGTGACTTGGCTACAACATTTGATAGTAAATCAGATTATTCCATGAAGAAAAGAATGAGACAGTTTCAGAGTGAATCTGCCCCCATGCAGTAATGCTGTGTCTATATGCATAAGTCATTTTGAATGGCTTAATTGGTTGTCAATAGAAACATCTAATATTTATTAAGAATCTGCCATGTGCTAGGCATGGGGTAGGCACGTTTACATATTTATTCAGGAAAAGCAGGGTGTCCGAGTAGAAAGAACATGACAATTACAGCTTCAGTTTTGGCATAGCCTCTAACTAGCTGGGGAAACTAAGCAAGTCATTTAAAACACTCAGCAAATGTGGAGAAGAAAAGCAAAATCTCTAGATCTGTACGCTTTTTGCTGTTTAAAAGTTTATGTATGTGTGTGTGTGCGCATCTGTGCCTGGAAGAGATTATCTTTCATATTCCTTCCAGCTCTAAAGCTCTATGCACGGTACATGTTTACAGCCTTATTTATATTTTTGACCCTTCAGCTATTTCTTGGATAAAACACTTTCCATTTGCTGTATTTTCTTTCTTCCACATCCAAGTCGGTCATCAGTTTCACTTTGATTCTTCTTTGAAACATCTCTCAAGTGTTTTCCTTTCAACTAGGCATTTCCTTCCCAACCACTAGTATTGGGAAGCCTAGTGGTTAAGAGGGCAAGCTCTACAGTAGTATAAATTTGGGTTCAAATTCCTCCTTTACCATTAGTACTGTGTGATCTTATGATCTTGTGCTCTTTACTATTTATTTAAGCTGTCTGAAATTCAGCTTCTATACCTGTAAAAGGGGATGGTAACACCAGCCTCTAAAGATTGTTGTGAATATTAAATGAAAAAGTGCACATAAAGTGCTTTAGCAAAGTGACTGGTACAAAAAAATTCAATGTTAGGTAATCCTTATACTGCTACATTATTAGTTGCAGTAGTAGCTGTATTAATTTCCTACCATCAGTACTGTGATTTTCAGCCTCTCATCTTCTTTCATTAGAATGGTTTGCTACAACAGCCCTGTAGTTGATATTCCTAACTCCATTTATAGAACATCTACCATAATAGATAACTATAGTCCATGGTAGACTCTCTCTGTGTTTCATTTTAGAGCATTTCTATTGCTTCAGATTCAAGTCCATTATTTTTTTCTGCAGTGTCTAATCTGCTGTTTATTTCACTCAATGTGTTTTTCATCTCAGATGTATTTTTCATCAGTAGAAATTGTAATCAGGTCTTTGGGATATTACCCATATCTCTCCTTAACTTGCTCATACTTTCTTCTATCTTAGTGGTTCTCAGCCAGAGGTGATCTTGCCCCTCAGGAGACATATGACAATGTCTGAAGATATTTTTGCTTGTCACAAGGTGGGTGGGGGAATGCTAATGGAATCTAGTGGTTAGAGATGCTGCTAAACATCCCATAATGCTCAGGACAGCCCCTGCAATGAAGAATTATCTGTCCCCAAATGTTAGTAGTGCCAAGGTTGAGAAACCATATTCTACCTTCTTGAATCTAATTATAGTATCTGTTTTAATATATTTGTCCACTTGTCCTATCTTCTGAATCTGTTTCTATTAATTATTTTTCCTTTTCATTATGCCTATTTGCATGCTTAGTGATTTTTCATTGGATGCCAGTTGTGAATCTTATCTTGGGTGCGGAATATTTTTCTATTCTTTTAAATATCCTTGAACTTTGTTCTGGACACACTTAAGTTACTTGGAAACAGTTTGATCCCATAGGCTCATTTTTAAACTTTGCTGGATGGGACTAGAGTAAACTTTACTCTAGGGAAAATTTTTCCTCACTACTGAGTCAATAGCCTTATGAGTACCCTACCTGATGCCCTTGTAACCTGTGTGTTACGAGATTTTCCACTCTGGTGGGGAAGAGGGGAAATGTAACTATTTCCAGACATGTGTGAGCTCTGTGCATTGCTTCTTTACAGTGGTCTTTAGCTAGCCTTGTAGTTTCCTCATATGCATGTGTCAAAGGTCAGTACACAGCTGAAGACACAAAGAACTCTCTGCAGATCTCCTGAGCATGATCTCAGTGAAGCTCTCCCCTCTCCAGAACCGTGTGCTCTGAATTTGAGCCACCTTGGGATCCTTTCTTAAATAATCAGCTCTATTTCCTCCACTCAGGGAGAAAGCCAGTGTCCATTTGGGTTTCCTCTCTTTGTTTCAGCGTAGAAACTGTCTCTAGGCAGTAAAAGGGGATGTTGGAGGTGGGACTCACCTGGTGTGTTTCCCTTCACTCAGGGATTACTGTCCTTGCTTCCTGTTGTCCAATGTCTGAAAACAATTGTTTCATATGTTTAGTCTGTTTTTAAAAATTACTTAAGGTGGGCAGGTAAATCTGGTCCCTGATACTCCAACATGACCGGAAGTGGAAGCTCATGATAGACTTTTAAAAAAGTTCATGGACAGTGCTATATATTGTATTCAAAACTAAATCCCATTTTCTTTCTACATCTATGCTTTTAGAAATATATTCTATCTTCAGAATCAAACTGGCATCAGTGCTGAGATCTAAACCACAGGTATGTATTTACCAGAATAAACTCTGAACTTTTCTCTGTTGCTTCTCTTCTGCTTCCTCTTGCCACTTGGGATTCCTCTCGAGAATCTATATACTTCAGTGCTTCAGCTATTCCATTTTTAAACATTTTACCCTCCCGTATCCTATTACTTGCTCAATTAATTTGGACATTTTTTGTTTGCTTTCAGCCTATTCTGCAGTCAGGTCCTAAAGTATAAGTATGGCTCAATAATTCATATGTTGTTTGTTGGTTACAATGCAATTTAATGGTGTATTTATATTGCTGTGTTTATTAGCTTTGAAATTCCTAACAGAGGTATCCATTTTCTGCCCTCAGGGCATGTTCACATTTTAATTACCACTTATGTATTAAAGAATATTTCTTTACATGTTTCCAGTAACTTTTTTTTTTAATGTCTTTCATTAAGATACGTTTATTGAAAAGGATGGGGGCAGGAAATGATGAGACTGGGGAATAAAAGCAAAATAAAATACAACTGAGTCCCAAATTTCAGTGCTTGCAAGCTGTCCCATGACTATTTCTCTTGGTGGCATGATGTTTTCAGATTTTCTAAAGGTAGAGAAATGTTAGCTCTTCATGGTTTACGGTCAATCGCCTGGAAGTTACGAATCCTGATGCTGTTATACTATAGGTTGGGTGAGCTTGATCTAGTTAGGAGTATTTTTACGCTTCTCCGTGTAGTATGACGCTTGACAATAAAACCCAGGATTTAGGTTGAGTGGCTCATAAGATTAGAGATGGGAAAAGTGGAGTCTTTCATCTTTTGGGTTCTAATTCAGAGCCGATCAAGATGTCACTGGATTTAATGACCTCCAGTTAGAGGATCCTGTGAAATAAGCTGTTGCTGCCAATCCTATTTTTAATGGACAAGAATCTCCATAATTCAGTGCTACATTGTATCCTTTGTTCCATAGGATTGATAAATTACCTGTGAATTGAACCGTTTCTGGAAACAATTTCTCTCTCCCTCCTCAGAGCTTAGGCAATTTGATAGGATAAACTGTAGAAGTGTAACCAAACTTTATTACTGATCCAAATATGTTATTTGGAGTTGTTCCAGTATTTTGGGTTCATGTGGCAAATGGGGTATGATAGACAGCAAATATCTTGAAAGTTAAAGAAAGTTGGGATCCACCATTGGCTTGACAACTTACAGAGCACTGTGAAAATAGGTCAGCAATCTTCAAGCCAGAGAACCCTACTCATTCTAGGGGTCAGCAGCTGCTTGAGTTGCCAGAGTGAGGCCTGAGGGTCAAGGTCAAATAGTAAAATACTAGCACACAACTGAATAGTAGACTGAAGATACTAGCAATAGGGAGTTTGAAACTGAGGCTCCCCTCTTGACAAAAAGTCTCTTACATTTTTTCCCTACAGTGAGTACAGATGAGCCAATATAATAAAATACCATGTAGATTAAGCAGGATAATGCAGAATGAGGACAGATTATGACCAATGGCAAGAGGTCCAAACATACTTGGATTTAAATGACTTGAATTCAACTCTATCTACTTGGGGAAAGAGAGAGAGAGAGAGAGAGAGAGAAATAATTTAAATGGGGTGGCTTGCCATTCCACCTAGTAAATGAGTAGAGACAGGAGATGTGAACCCAAGTTGTTCCCTGGGTTGGTCTCAGTTTTTATGTTCTTCTCACACTGAGTATTTCTCTGCACCAAGGGTGATTGAAATGTTTAATGAGACAATTTTCATACAGCAGGGCCACTAAAAACAAGCTAACAACTTCATCTGGTGCTCAATCAGAGAAAAAACTGGGGGAAATGGGGTTATACCTTCATAATGGATTTTTTCCCAAGGGTAATTTTGATTCTTGGAAAATGATTTTTGTCTCAAGTGCTAACCCTATGACCTAATTTCCACAAAATGATGCAAGCCATAGGAAAGGCATAATACCTGGCACATGGCTGGCACTCAACAAATATTGATTAAATAAATGAATATATGAATATTAGATACAACATATGAGCAGCATGACAGGAAACCCTGTTTCTAGAATATCCAATAACTCTGCTAGAAATGTCTCTAAGAATTGCCCTAGCCACCATATGTGTATATATATCATCTCTATATCAAACGATTGATTGATCTATCTAAAATATAGTTGTAGCCATCACCCACACAGGGTGGTAAAGGATATCCTTGGTAAAATTTTAGTAAAATTCGAGTTGTAATACTGAGTGGTACATTTTGTGTCTTGCTCATCTTTGAGGTTAAAAATAAATTTTAGTCATTAAAAAGAAAAAACCATGGAACAGTTGTTAAAGGTGCACATTACGGAAATAGTCCACATAGATAGAAATTCACCTTGTGACGTCGAATAAGTACAGGAACAGCCAAGAGGTTCATTTTAACCCACCATTGACCCTCCTAGCTGACTGACCTTGGATGAGCTGGAACCTTTCTACTCTCAGTTTCCTTTCTATAAAGTGAGAAGTTTGGATCTGAACAGACTCTGAGGCTCTTTAGAGTTTAAACATTCTGTGGTGGGTAATAATCAAGTCCAGTCTTCTGGATGAATTTACTCTCAAAGTCTACCATGAAAAGGATTATACAAAGTTCTAGGTTTAACTTACTCAGATCTTTAGGAATTCTTTCTTTGTGTTAAACCAAAGCCAATCCTGTTTCATTTATAGTTGCTTTTCTTTGTTGGCCCCAATACTTCTAGTAAAAATTCTTATGCGACCATGAAGTCTTGGAATTGAAAGTGACATCATGGGATGGCTTTATTTAGTCCTCTGCTTTTTGGCTGGACTAGAATGAAATAAATTTTAAAAAAAACACAGTGAAATGATTAGAAGGCTAATATAAAAAGATTTGTTTGGTAAAAGATCTCAAAGGCATTTTGGAACACGCAAAAAAACTGGACAAAAATGAGGAAGCAATTAGAGATGTTTCAAAGCACAGAAATTTCCTAGTCACCTATCTTCAGCGAGTCATCTTCAAAAATAAACAACTATTGTTAGTAGATAAAAGGTAGGTAAGTAAGATCTGCCCTTGGAGATTTGTGGCGGTATAGATGGGCCACAGCTTAAGCGGGAGAAGGAAGAATAAGTCTAAAAGCTCCTACCCACTGGTACCTAGTACCACTAAGTCTCCAGCTAGCCATTGTGTAGGCTTCAGTCTACAGATGGTGCCTAATGACTTAAGAAATGTTTTCCAAGTCAGGCAAGGCTCACCACTCTGCCTCAAGGTATGGTGGGGGGTGGGGTGGGAGGTGGTGGTAGAGAAGATGAGTTTATCAGTACCCTTTGTCATAAGCACACATGAGCATGAGCCGAAAAGTTGTGTTGTTTATTTTGGCTTCCTTGCCAGCTTTCTTATGGTGAGAATGCTCTCAAGAACTGCACCATCTCCCAGAGGTTACATGAATGGCTGTTCTTTGTAGTAACCTGGGGTGGTGGTGAGGGGATGATAATGGGCAAGGAAGTTCTGGCTCTCACTACTTTGCCCTTTCAGCCCTCACAAATGTAACCTGTGGACAAATCCATTTTTGCTCTCCAGTCTGAACTTCATCTTTGATTTTTGAATTAAACAACATAACCTAACAACGGTAGAAGATGGGAGTTGGAATTGGGATCTGTACTCAAGGAAAATAACAGAAAGGTCAGATAAAGCTGGCCCAGGATGTCAAAAGTAAACTGAGACAGTCTCAGGTTGGTGTTTTCAGAAAACATCTACCACCTCTCTTGTTTGTTTGTTTCTTTTTTTTTTAAATTTATTTATTTATTTTTGGCTGCATTGGGTCTTCGTTATTGTGCATGGGCTTTCTCTAGTTGCGGCGAGCGAGGGCTACTCTTCGTTGCGGTGCGCGGGCTTCTCATTGCAGTGGCTTCTCTTGTTGCGGAGCATGGGTTCTAGGTGTGCAGCCTTCAGCAGTTGTGGCACGTGGGCTTAGTGGCTCCGCAACATGTGGGATCTTCCCGGACCAGGGCTCAAACCCGTGTCCCCTGCATTGGCAGGTGGATTCTTATCGACTGCATGTCCTCTTTTTTTTTTTTTTTTTAGTGAAGCAAAGTCACATTAAAATAATTTTTTTTTAAATTGAAGTACAAATAAGAGAGCTCTAAAAAGAAACACCTTTTGCTCATTTGTTAAACACTGCATGTGAAGTCATTAAGTTTATTCTTTGCTCTATAGCTCTGCACTTATTCAGAATTTATCTTCATGATAACTTGTCCTAATAGTTTTAAAGTTTGTATTGATTTAAAACAAACAACCCGATTAAATAATTTTCAATGTGGACATGTTTCCCCAAATCCCTTTTCCTTAAGTGAAATGAAATTTTCTCAATCCTAACATTAATGTTGTAAAAATAGTATTTAATTCAAATTTATCTGATAATCAATATTGGGGGAAATCCTCCCCAAAGATAAAAATCAATGGGCTCAAACTCAAGAACCATTTTCCCAAAAATTTCTGAAGCCCTAGCTAGGTCATGAGTTCCTTATCTCTGTTCCCATGGCTTCCCATGGATGCCTTTATCATAACTCTTACTACAAGTACTATAAGAAAGCAGCACCACAGCAGGGAGGGCAAGTGTATAAGCTAAAACCTAAAGCATGAAGTCCAACCCGAACTTCAGCATTTACCATCTGTGTGACTTTAGACAACTTGAATAACTGTCTTAGACTTGGTTTCTTCATCTGTCAGGTAAGGATATCTCTAGTACCTACCTCACAGAGCTGACATGAGGATTAAATGAGATGAAGTGCTCAGAACACTGCCTGGCATTCATTTGATGCTCATTAAATTTAGCTAGCTATGATAATTATCTGGCCTCTCCTCTGCACTATGAGTTCCCACAGGGTACAATTCATATGTCAACATTCATGTTTATTTCTTGAGTTCCTGGCACATATTCTGTACTCAACAAATGTTGAATGAAAAAACGCTTTACTCTTGGCGACAGTGTGGAATCCAGCTTGCAAAAGGAATTAAATGAACACAAACCAAGCCTCAAAGCTAGTATTGTGCAGTATCCATACCTAGAAACAACTGGCATGTTATCTCCAACATCACGTTGTGTGTGGTGGGAGAAACAATGGAGCTTTAATGATAAATCCTCTACTCCTATTTTCTACCTCCTCCAGTAGCTGTTAAATATACACTAAGGTGTTTTTTTTTTTTTTTGCCTGCGTTGGGTCTTTAGTTGTGGCACGTGGGCTCTCTCATTGAGGTGCGCGAGTTCAGTTGTTGTGGTGTGCAGGCTTAGTTGCCCTGAGGCATGTGGGATCTTAGTTTCCTGACCAGGGATCGAACTTACCACTGGACCACCAAGGAAGTCCCCACTAAGTTTTAATAGTTAGGAAGTGATTTGCATTGCACCAATGACAGAAGACTGCAAAAGGATTATGGAATTGTGATGCTAGGAGAGTTCCAATCCTCTCATTTCATTGATGTGACTTTGTCCCTAGTGGTCCTGTGGTTGATGCAAAGACATACAACCAATTGTTGGGAGATCTGGAACCAATACACAGGACATCTGATTTCCTGGCAAAGGCTTTTGTGAGCAAACATGAATAACTGAGGATAATGTCATAGTTTATTAGGTTATCTTAATTGGCAAAGAAAGGGAGATGGGGTTACAAAAAAGCCTCCTAGAAAAATCACTGACTCAAGGCCTCATGCAGCAAACTAGGATCCTTGCGATCCAGCCACTGGGCTGCTGTGGAGTAGAAGAAAAGCTCTGACTTTGAGGTAGAAGGATAGTGCTTCTTAGTGGCTTGGCCTTAGCTGTTGAGTCAGTCAGAAAAAGCTGGGTTCTAATCCCAGCTCTGTCACTGACTAGCTCTGGATGCCTGGAAAACACCTTAAGTTTTCTAAGGCTCTGTTTCCTCAACTTTAAGTTCTTTTATGAATTTATTTATTTATTGGCTGAGTTGGGTCTTCGTTGCTGTGCGCAGGCTTTCTCTAGTTGTGTTGACCTGGGGCTGCTCTTCATTACAGTGTGCCAGCTTCTCATTGCAGTGGCTTCTCTTGTTGCGGAGCACGGGCTCTAGGCACGTGGGCTTCAGTAGTTGTGGCATGAGGGCTCAGTAGTTGTGGCACGTGGGCTCTTGAGTGCAGGCTCAGTAGATGTGGAGCATGGGCTTAGTTGCTCTACGGCGTGTGAGATCTTCCCGGACTAGGGCTCGAACCTGTGCCCCCTGCATTGGCAGGCGGATTCTTAACCACTGCACCACCAGGGAAGTTCCTCTGTTTCCTCAACTTTAAAATGCAGACAGTAACATATACTTTATAGAATTTTTGTGAGGATTCTATGAGGAAATTTATATAAAGTACATAATATTCAATAATTGGTAGATTAGTCATGTGGCCTTTGAAACTTCATTAGACTCTCTGAGCCTCAGTTTTCATATGTAAATTGGCATAATAATCTGTAATTTGCAAGACAGTTGTGAGAATTAAATGAGATAATGAATGTAAAATTTCAATAAATGTTCTTTTGAAAATACCTATAGTTGTCTGGGTGCATTGATCTCTTTCCTACATTCTTTTGTCTCTCTTGCCTGTGTTCCCTCTTTCTTCTCTTCTCCTACCCAAGGATCACGGACATTACATTACCCTCTGGTGGTCCAATGCTTCTTATTGATGTGCCAGTTCAGACCTGACCTTCTTTTTAGTGCCCTGTGCTTCTAAGTTTCTAGTCAAAAACACACAGTTCTTTTATTTAAAAAAATTTTTTTAAACATCTTTATTAGAGTATAATTGCTTTACAATGGTGTGTTAGTTTCTGCTTTATAGAAACACACAGTTCTTTTAGTCTTCATCTTATCTGAGTATCAGTAAGGAAAGCAATCTGATTAAAGCAATTCACAATGAAATCTAGATAAACTGATAAATTAATTCAGAGACATCTGCATTTTACGACTCATGCTAGGAGAAATCATCTTACATGAAAAAAAATCCACAGAATTTGTTCAATCAAAGAAATCAGGAATGTCTATGTGGAAGAGAAAGATAAAAAAATATTTTGTAGAAGAAATCTTTTGGGACAGTATACTTTCCTCCTCTGGGAACGTTTCCCTCAATACATACAAAAGAAGGAAATGGGTCAGCATCCCCAGTCTGGAAAGGTTGTTGCCAGCAAGAGGTGAGAGTGGATATAGGATTTTTGGTTTTGGGTATTTTGTAGGTCTATGTGTCTCTTATTTGTATGCCTTCTATAGAGATACACTCTGTAAGATCTCATTTTTGGAGGCAGCCCCAAGTTCCAAAAACATAAAGTTTTTTCCTTGAGAGCACAATGGAACCCTCTATTTTTGTCTTGGCTGGAAATGAAAGGGAATGCTTCCAAATGTTTCGAATCCTCAGATGTCTTTAGTTTGGAAGGAATAATATGAAAAATGAAGGCTGGCAGGGATGTGATTGAAGTCTATAAAGTCACGAAGGGTCTGAGCAGGGTGAGTACAGACATGCTCACCAGATCTCTGAAAGCTAAAGCCAAGGGCAATGCCTTAAACCTTCAAGGGCTAACTCACTGCACCTTAACAAACATTTGTTTAGTCATATAAAGGAAATACAGTAGAGTTCTAAGAGGATGATTAGGTTGGCAAATTTGTAGAAGTTTACCTCAAGAGGTGCTAGCTGGACATGTGAATAAACTTGGGGAAGAGTTTAGTTTTGTTTATGTTCCACATTGAATTTGTAATTGAAAGACTTGGATTAGAATACTTCTAAACATCTGACATTCTGTAGCTTTGTATATAATTAGTGAAAGTTATGGGATGCTTCTGGGTACATCCCTACTTTTCAGAGGCTGATATCCTGTAAGAAAACAAGTTTCTCAGTGTCAAAATTGGAGACTTCCTATTGGATCTAAGGGTCTCAACTTTGAAGTTCTTTCATTCTCATGATGCTGGTGGAAAGCAAATGTCCTTTAATTTATGAATTCTTAATTGCTCACATTGTCATGTGAAAAAACAGAACAAGGGAATGTTCAAAGCTTTGAGACTTACCAGATGCCCCTGATGAAATCACATTGTTATTAGCAATACAGATATACCTATTTAGTTAAGTTCCAATACATTTGTTTTTTGACCTACACTGATTTTATTAGTTTCAAAAAAACAGTGCTCAATTCAAAATGGATTGTGTGCTTGTTATAGCAAATGTATGTTGATTTGATTAAAAATGCATTAATTTCTTTACATTTCAATAATAATGGATTCACTTTCAGAAAGAAAGGGCTGGAAAATGTGCAGTCATGTAACCTGATAATCTCAGATAAGTGGTATTTAATATTGCTCAACAGGAAATTTTTTCCCCATACTTTAAAAGCAAAAATCTCCAATATTAAGTGATATATGTAGTACATAGAAGCATTTAGAAGAAAAGAAATCTCTCTAATTTAACTCAAGGTCACATGTACACTGTCACAGCAAAGAGGGAGTTGTAAAATTATCCAGGGAACTTGAAACAGTCTAGACAGTCAATCCAGATCATTTAAAAAGATATGTTAAAGGTGCTCATAAGAGTATGAGAGTTATCTGCTAATATGAAGATGCAGTTTGGGGACAAGTCAAATTTAGTGTTGTTTAAAGCCTTAAGGTCTTTTCTTGAAATCCATTTTAATAGAAATATATAAACTTAAAATATCCCCATAGATAGGACATTATTTAATAAATTAATATATTTTATTATACATGTACACCCAAGAGCCATAGAAATATCTTTACATATAACCTGATGTATGTGAATATTTAATTTTTTACATGTAAAATGGATGGAATTAACAAAGCCTGTAAACCTCAGTGCATTATGTAAAAATCTAAGGAACCCCAGGAGAAGCACTTGCCTAGGAGGCGGAAGGGTTCTGTCATCAAACATCCACTGACTACCTTTAGGCAAGTCCTTTATTCTTTTACAATATTTTCATTTGTAAAATAGAGATATGAGAGCTGGAAGGACACAGAATAGATAACCTCTATGTATGGCTTAAAATAAAGTATAATAAAATATATCTATACACATTTATATCATATAGACACACAACAATATAAGTCTGCAACAGTTAGCTAATTATACAACTGGGAGAATAAGTAGCAAGTTAATAAATTATTCTCTTGTTTACTCGTCTCCCAAGGATAATTGCTGAGTAGCTCAAGCTCCCAATTAGTAGGAACTCATTCACTGATTGTTGAATTGAATTGATTGTGACCCATAGTACATAAAAATGTGTTTAAATTCCACCAAGTGTGCTTGAATTTCACAAATCTTGCATTCCACACTAGGGAAATCAGCCTCAGAAAGTATTTTTACTATCTTCATGGCTTGGATAAAGGTAGTAGATTTCTCCAACAAATAGTTATTTTTGACAATAGAAATATAAACAAACTCACAGCTTGTATGTGAACCAGTTCTTTCCAATGCAGATTGAAGGCCAAATGTGTAAATATACATTACCATTTTGAAGGCTCTCTCTTAGATAAACTGACGTGCTAATTCTGCCAGTGGAATGTCATGTCCTTGCTTATCTCTCCATTCTCAATTCTGTCATCACTTCATGACTATCATCATCCTGGGTTATTCCCAGATGATTTCTTTGCCCCGAGAGCTGAACTGTTCAACACTGTAGTCACTAGCCACTATGGCTATTGAGCCCTTGAAATGTAGCTAGTTCAAATTGAGATGTGCGTTAAGTGTAAAATCCATGGTAGATTTCAAAGATGTAGTATAAAAAAATAATATAAAATATCTCAATACTATTTTTATATTGATTACGTACTGAAATGACAGTATTTTTGACAAGTTAGGATAAATAAAGTGTTATTAAGATGAATTTCACCTGTTTACTTTTTAAAATGTGGCTTTCAGAAAATGTAAAATTACCTAAACGGGTCCACATTTATGACTTACATTTTATTTCTGTTGGACAGTGCTGCTCTCGAGTATCTGCTGAACACAAATCTTCCCCACCCACTCTTTCTCAAAAAATTTAGTGGTACTTTAATCCCATCCATGTAATCTATATGTTCTTTTCAGCTTTCAAGGCCATCTCTAAACTGCACCATTCCCATTTAACTGTTTTAGGAAGAAACTACCCCTTCCCTCCCTGAATGCATTGTTTGCTGCCCTTTTCCTCCCCATCCCCATTGGTGCCAAGGCTCTGAGCAGTTTCACTCATCTCACACTTATTGATTTTATTGCTCTGAACAAAAGGCTGTGCTGGACTCGCCTATAGCCCCCCCGCCCCCACCTCTTAGAAGATACAGTCTAATGGAAGAAATAGACAGGTGAGCAATAAATGACAATACAGGTCATAAGTGCCATGGTGGGTTGAGAACAGGGTGCTGAAGGGTACACAGATGGGCCCCTAACTCAAGTGCAAGAGTTCAGAAAAGATTACCAGAGGAATTTTAGCCTGAGTTGCCTGAGGAATGAGTAGGAGTTTATTGGGCGAATGTCAGGTGAGATGGGAAGGAAGAATCTTCCAGGCAGAGAGAAATGGGCCAAGGCCAGGCAGTGCAAGAATACCTAGGTCCCTTAGTGAGATGAAGAAAGTGGTATGGGTGGGAAAGGAGATAGGAAGTTCGATCTATAAGTCACAGCTGGCCAGATTGTGAAAGCCATGCTAAGAAGCTTGGTCATAAATACTCTTTTCTCTCTTAGCTCTCTGCTATACACTCGTTCTATTTATGAACCCAATTCAGACTTTTCTGTGTCCTTGCCCCTTGCCATGTGATGCTGTTGTACCTCTCATTAAATAGGTAGTCTGTTCTCTACTATGAATCTGGATTTGGGCAGGTGACTTTCTGTGGCTAATAAGAAGTTAGTAGATTCTATTGTATTTGTGCATTTTGCCTATGCTTTTGCACTCTGCTATTGTTATGGGAGGGACATGCCCAGGCCAGCCTGCTGGTCCCAGAAGGAGAATGAAAGACATGTGAGGAGAGCTGAGTCATGCTGGTCAACCTAGCTAAAACCATACATGACCTTAGCCTATAGCCAGCCAACCACTAGACATGTGAGAGAACCCAGCCAAGCTCAGCAAATCCACCTAACACCCCCAGATATGTGAGCACTGAATGCTTATTTTGCATGTAATTATTTGTTACTCAGCATTATTGTGGGAATGTATAACTGATACATGACCCAACAAACTGTCTGCTCCCTGAGGGCAGGACCATATCTTTTCTACCCTTTCCCCAGTGCTCAATAAACAACTAGTAATTAATAGATTTAGATTTTCTTGGGCTGTCAAAGATTTTAATGCCACAGTTATAGCCATGAAAAATGGGAACTTTCTCAAGCCAATGTTGGTAACCTTTCTAAAACTTTCCAGCAAGGAGAAAGACAGCACCTATTTTTTCCCGCTTTGCTCTATTGAAAGGACCCATCAGCAGTCCCTGAAAGAGGAAAGGTGAGGAGGCTTAGTGTGATTGCTTGGTGGGTTTTCTGGCCCCCCCAGGGCTCTGGTGGGATTTAGGATACCTTACAGGGTGGCACACATACTCTTTAAAGGTAGCTGACATAGGAGAAATGTCCAGAACAAATTCTGAAATCTAATCTCATTTGACAGTTTTTCTAGAACGCCTGTCCTTCCCAGTAAGGCTTGGCTCTGACAGATACTAAGTAGACTGCCAGGGAAAATAGCTGAGCTTCATGGACTTTGGTCAGGTGGGTCAGAGTTGATGGCACTGTGTCATAGTCACTTTCCATCAACAACGGAGTGAGCGAGGCTTCTTAAAAGACTCAGCTTCACTCTATTGTGTGTAGCTATACTTCAGAATGCCACTAGAAATCTAAGAACTGGTGTTAGTCTCTGCTTCAGATCTCCTGGAAAACTCTCCTAGATCATCAAGAGTTACTGAACATCTAAAGTCCCTTCTTAAGTCAATAAGCCAGGGTGATATACACATGCTGAGAAAGGCACACACACGCAGATGTGAGGAATATCTGTCCACTCTGTAGTGTCAAAACACTGCTGTGGCCTGAAGAATGAAATCATGTACCCAAGCCTATGTAAGGGAATTCCTGCCCTTATGATTCTTCCTTGGTGAATCAGAGATGAAAAGTGGCTTTGTACACTATGGAGAACAGTATGGATGTTCCTCAAAAAACTAAAAATAGAACTACCATATGACCCAGCAATCCCACTACTGGGCATATACCCTGAGAAAACCATAATTCAAAAAGAGTCATGTACCACAATGTTCACTGCAGCTCTATTTACAATAGCCAGGACATGGAAGCAACCTAAGTGTCCATCGACAGAGGAATGGATAAAGAAGATGTGGCACATATATACAATGGAATATTACTCAGCCATAAAAAGAAACATAACTGAATTATTTGTAGTGAGGTGGATGGACCTAGAGACTGTCATACAGAGTGAAGTAAGTCAGAAAGAGAAAAACAAATACTGTATGCTAACACATATATGGAATATAAAAAAAAAAGGTTCTGAAGAACCTAGAGGCAGGACAGGAATAAAGATGCAGACGTAGTGAATGGACTTGAGGACACAGGGAGGGGGAAGGGTAAGCTGGGACGAAGTGAGAGAGTGGCATGGACATATATACAGTACCAAATGTAAAATAGGTAGCTAGTGGGAAGCAGCCGCATAGCACAGGGAGATCAGCTGGGTGCTTTGTGTCCACCTAGAGGGGTGGGATAGGGAGAGTAGGAGGGAGATGCAAGAGGGAGGAGATATGGGGGTATATGTATATGTATAGCTGATTCACTTTGTTATACAGCAGCAACTAACACACCACTGTAAAGCAATTATCCTCCAATAATGATGTTAAAAAAAATCCCTTATTTCTCAAATCAAAAAAAAAAAAAAAGAAAAAAGAAAAGTAGCTTTGGAGTCACATTGCTTGGGTTTGAATCCAATTCTGTTACTTATCTGCTTCATGATCTTGAGCAGAAAAACTTAATCTCTAAGCTCAGTTTCTTCCCTTGTAAGATGGAAATGAGAATAGTACCAACCTCACTGACTTGAGGTGAGGACAAAATGAGATACAGCATGAAAAGTTTATGACACAGTATCTGGCACATAATAACTTCTCAGTAAATGGTGGCAGTTATTATTAGGGATTTCTGCAGTCTGTGCTGACACCAGTTAGTAAGCAAAACTGGTTCAGCTTGTCCTATAAGAGAATGATTAGCAGAATGTTGTGTTTATAAGAGATCAATCTTTAGGGGAAGCTAAGGTTCGGCTTAATGGTGGATTGCTTGTTCCATTGTAAGGCTTGCACTGGCTGTAGATGATGCTGTTGTGCCACCATTATTGCTATCTTCCCTAATGTGGGTGGCAACCAAATTATTCTGAGAGTGTTTGATGTTCACCTACCCCTACTCGCTCAAGGCTGGACCACAGTCTACTAGAAAAGGGATTTGGTCAACTGTGAAGCTGCTTACCACATTTACTGCTCTGGGATAACTGTTCACCCCCATTGGCTAGAGTTTAGCATGACGGTAACTTTGGATGTTGTAGAAACCAAGCATTTCAACAGGCCAGTGTCTACACATGACTAGTATCATACTTTTAATGAATGCAAGGTATGTGTCTATGTGGTGTATATGTGTGTGTAAGAAGGGTATCTGACTTTTTCTTCTCCTTTGGTTGTTCAGTCTTTCAATAAATATTTACTAAATGTCTACTCTATGCTAGGCACTATACTATAAGTAAAGTAGATATGCCTCCACTATTCAGCTTTTGCAAGCAGGTTGATTTCCTGATCTTCCCCTGTAAACTATATTTTCCAGGTTCCCTTGCCAAGTGGCTTCTTGCTAGATTCAGCCGATGGGAGACATTAGAAGAAGGTAGTAGAGCAGGAAGACGAAGAGAAGCAATGGTATTTCTCACTATGTCCCCATCTCCTGCTTTGGGAAGTGGCTACATCTCCTCTGTGTCCTACCTCCGGCCAGGCTGCTTCTGTCATGTGGCCTGCTCCCCCTAGGCAGCCCACATCTTGGAATCATGTAACAGTCCCAGCTTTCTTTGTCCTTCCAGCCCTAGGATGGTAGTGGCTTCTTGCTCTTGCTTAACTCTGGGTTGTTTCACTCTCAATTTCTTCAACACCTCTGTAACTAGTTTCCTAAAATTAAATTCCTTCTGTCAAACCATCTGATGTGGTCTCTCTTTCCCTAACTAGACTTTGAGTGGTATGATCTCAATACTTTACATTTTTGGGGGGGGACAGATATTATTCAGAGAGTCCTACAAATACATAATGACATTCTGTGATATGTTAAAAAGTACAGTTACAATGAAGGCATGTAACTGGATGGGGAGCTGTGTTCATCTACTTCAAGGTCTTGCTACTCCAAGTGAGGTCTATGCATCTGTAGCATTGCCATCCCCTGGGGGGCTTGTAAGAAATAAGGAGTCTCAGATCCCATCCCAGTTACAACTGGTTCAGAATCTGCATTTTGACAAGCTTCCCAGCTCACACGAGTGATCCAGCAATAGCATCTACTTTCAATCTGATTACTGTGGTTCAGACCTCCCAGCTCTAATCTATTGGAATTGTAAAGAATCAGTGGTGGCTCTTAATCTCAGCTCTATTCAAATGAGGAGACCTTGCAATGCCCACTTCTTCTTTTTTTATTTTTATTCTTTGCGCTACGCGGGCCTCTCACTGTTGTGGCCTCTCCCGTTGTGGAGCACAGGCTCCGGACGCACAGGCTCAGCCTCCATGGCTCACAGGCCTAGCCGCTCCACGACATGTGGGAGCTTCCCGGACCGGGGCATGAACCCGTGTCCCCTGCATCGGCAGGCGGACTCTCAACCACTGTGCCACCAGGGAAGCCCGCAATGCCCACTTCTTTCTTTTTTTTCGGTGGCATATACATATATATATCTGTATATATGTCCATGCCACTCTCTCACTTTGTCACAGCTTACCCTTCCCCCTCCCTATAGCCTCAAGTCCATTCACTGGTAGGTTTGTGTCTTTATTCCCGTCTTACACCTAGGTTCTTCATGACATTTTTTTTTTCTTATTCCATATATTTCTCTTGTGGACCAGTGTCCTGAAGTTGGCTCTCCCTCCTCAGAGGCACAGCACTGACTCCTGGCTGCAGCACCAAGAGCCTTTCATCCACACGGAGTTAGAAGTAAAGGTGGCCTTGAAGTTCCCCAAGGATGTGATATGATTAGGACCTTGAGTATATCAGTTTAGCCAGGTATCTATTGTGACTTCAGACAAACTATTCTCTTCTGCTTTCTTTATTTAGGAAGCAATGTTAGCCAGTCTCTTAAGATTTCTTTGTTCCAGGCAGAATTGTCACTGTCTTCTTATGCTGTGGGGTGACGGGCCTCATGGGCCAGCTGTACAGGCAGGAGGCTTTTTTGTGTCCTTTGTGCTTAGAGTAGTGTCAGTTGCTCATAGGGGGCCACTTGCAGAGGCCTGAAGCCGGCCCTTCCAGCCAGAGTTCCTGATGCGAAATAGCTGCGCGGACACCTCAGCACAGCAGGCCGGGCGCAGAAGCCCGCAACGCCCACTTCTTAACGCTGCTTGAGCAAACACTGCAGGCAAGACTCTAGGGCAAATGCAAGACAGAGGGTGGAAATTAGAATAATTCATGTAGAAGAGCTGGGAAACTGCTTGCTGGCTATGTTTTAGTAGCTGGAAGCAGAGCCCTAGAGGACTGGATCTTTGAAATGTATTGAAGCATGCTGTGGGAAAGTAAATATCTTTCCCAAAGTGACCATATCTTATATTAGCCAATGTAGGACATTTGGTCACCACAACCTTTTCATATCACTAAACTTCAGGTGAGACTCACATGCATTGCTTTTAAACCACAGTGAAAGAGGCTGTCAGAGAGACAGAAATTGTGCAAATGTTATAGGCAGGTTTTTAATGATGATCTCCTTAATTTTTAAATAGTTTCCCCATTCCCCCAACCTAATCACTGATTTTGGATGTACTATTCCCTTTACTGTGACTGTTACTCAGAAGTGAGAATAGTGGAAGAATAATAGAATCTGGATGCAGAAGACCATGTAAAGACCTACCTGTGCCATTCTGTGAACTGTGCTACCTTGGGCCAGTGCCTTAATGTTTCTGATGCTCAGTTATTTTATGTGCCAAATGAGACTGAAAACTCCTTACTCATTGGTTTGTGGTGTGGTTCAGATGGTATGAGAATGTGGTCTATAAAGGGAAGGGAACTAACTAGTGTTGAAAAACTATACTTAAAGCAAAGTAAACTGGCAAAACTGCAGGCGGGGTGTAAAAGGCATCCAAAGTGTGATTAAAGTGCGATGCTCTGTAGCTTCTGTACTTGGGTCAAAAGGACTAAAGAGTGCACAGTGTCCAGTGTCCCCTTGAAAATACTTGTGTGTGTGTGTGTGTGTGTGTGTGTGTGTGTGTGTGTATGTTTTAATGTTAGCCTGTAGATCATTCAACCAACCCTTGCCTCTTGAGCCTGTTTTGAATTTGTGGCTGCTAACTCACTTCTTTCTTACTTGTGCCCATACATGCTGAGATTCAGTCAACAAATGTTTCCTGAGCATTGATGCTATGCCAGGCACCATTATACGTGTTTGGAATACTCAATGAATAAACACAAAACTCCTGTTCTCACAGAGTTTAAATTTTAGTAAGGCCAAATTGGTATAGCAGGATGCTTCTGGTTATACTGAAGTCGATCTAATTTCTATCAGCTCTGCCTAAGGACATGGAACCGGTCCTAGGTGGTTCTAGGCAGGATGAGTATGAAGACCCGTGTTTGAGTTTCTTGCTGGTTATAAACTGCTGTTTGTCCACCTCTGATTTTAGAGTATGTAAAAGTATTCCATATTAACACCATTTATGTGTATCCTCTTTATGCTACCCTCCCCAATAACTGAGTCTTCTCTCATGACTATGTCAAATCTACTACCAGCCTCCTGGGATGAGGATACCTTCTGCTTGCATTGTATTCCTTCACTCACTCATTCATTCAGTCATCCCTTTAACTAATATATATTGGAAGTATTGAAAGCATTATGTTAGTCACCAGGGTAGGAACTGAGAGTACAACTATGAATAAGACTGAAAATGATGCTGTCTTCACAGAGCATCCTTTCTAGTGAGGGAGCCAGTGGACATAATTGCTCAATTACAGTTGTGAAAAGGACCACAGAGTAAAAGTGTGCCATAATAGTAGAGTCTCTAATAGAGGTACTTAGACTTGCCTGATTAGTTCACTTTCTTGAGGAAGACATTTGAACCGAGTTTTGTATAGTTGTATGTGGGGGGAAAGTGGCATTAGTTGGTGAAGGAGGGAAGTAAGAACACTCTATGCGAAAGAACACCATGTGTAAAGGCTCCAAGGCAGGAGAGAAATTGGCATATTTGAGGAATTGGAAAGGGTGGTATTACCAGATCCTAAAAAATGAGTGGAATTAGGGAACTAGGTTGAGCTGGAGATGTATGTAATCTTATAAACCATGTAAAGGATTTGGGTGTTTATGCTAAAGGTAATAGAAAACCATCAAAGAGTTTTATGCTGGGGTGTGATATGATCTCATTTATGTTTCAAAGTAAACATTTTGGCTGCAATATAGAAAATGGGTTGGAAGAATGGCAGGAATGGAAGTGGAGAAACCAACTGGTAAGCTATTATAGCTGTCCAGGCAAGAGATGAAGTTAGCTTTGATTAGGGTAGTAGCCTAGGTGATGGAAAGAAATAGATGGATTTAACAGGTATTAGGGATTAAAACTGGCAGGATGGTGACTAAGTGGACAGTGGTGCTAAGGAGAAGGGAAGATCAAGGATTCTGGCTTGGGCACCTGGGTGAATGGTGGTATCCTTCACTGAGATGAGGCATACTGGAGGAGGACTGATGTTTGGGAAACAAAATGACTTATGTTTTGAACAAGCTGGATTTGTGCTTCCTTTAAAACATCCAGAAGAAGATATTGAGTTGGATATACAGATCTGGAGGTCAGAGGTAAAGTTTGGGCTGCAAACTGCTGCTGCTAACTACCTCAATCATTGTTGGGTAAGCACTTCAGATATTGGAATTAATACTTCAGATCTTGACTGATGGCAAAAGCATCCTATCAGCCCTCTCTATGAAATGAGTATTACAATTCACATTATTTTCAAAACCTCTTGACAGATTATGAGGCTTTTACAATGTCTCCATATTAAAACTCAGATTAAGATTGCCAAATTGGTCTGTACTGCCAACAACCTGGTACACAGTTAAGATGATAATGAAATGTGTCTGTTGCAAACATTGCTAGTTGCCTCCCAACGTCCATTCACTCTTCCTCCTTAGTAACAGAACCTGGGCTACATTTCCTACCACCATTTGAAGTGGTATGTGGCTCTATGACTTAAGTGCTGGACAGTTAGATGTGAAGAGTAGTAGTATGTGGGCAAAGACCTTAATGGTGGAAGGAATGGGTAGGGAGAAGCGCAAGTCCTCCTGCCTACTGCTTGGAATCCAGATGTAATGGCTGGAAAAACAGCTGCTATTCTGGATTATGAAAATCGTGTGTGGCAAAACAGAAAAGTAGAAGGAGCATGGGTCCTTGATGACTTCATGGAGCCCTGATATTAACCTTAGGTTGACTAAAGTCTTCTTTTACTTAAAAAGGGGGTGGAAGTATATGTGTATTTAAGTTGTTGTTGGATCTCTGTTATTAGCAATTGAATTCAATTATTTTATTCTATGTTTGGTTATTACCTGGGTATTTTACCATAATGCAACCTATTATAGTATGAAATTTGGTATAAAGAGAGTCGTTTTGGATCTCATCAAAGAAGTATATTACTGGAGTGCTAGTGGAATCTTGTTTTAATACTGCTTATCTCTTGCCCAAGACCTGATCAAGGGCAATGCAAAGGCAGGGACCAGGAAGATCAGTATCTGAGATTGAATGGCAAACAGAAACTCCAGTAGAAGACAAGGAAATGAATTAATGATTTTTAAAAAATACTTGCAGATAGTATCAGTGAGCTTTTGCTGCATAACAAATCACCCCAAAATGTAGTGACTTAAAACAATAAGCATTTGTCTGGTTTATGCTTTTGCACATTGGTAATTTGGGCTGGGCTCACATGGGCTTCTCCAGTGATCTGAGCTAGGCTTGGCTACACTTGGCTGGAGCTCTTTCAGGTTCTGTGATCAGGTGCCAGGGAAGCTGAGGCTGATGGACTTTTGGCTGGGGTGCTCTGGTTTTCCTCTATGCAGTATCTTATTCTCCGGGACTTATTCACATGATGATGGTGGCAGGGGTCCCAAAAGAGTGAGTGGAAGTATGCAAAGCTTCTCGAGGCCTAGGCTTGGAACTACCATACAGTTGTATCTGTACCTACCTATTGGCCAAAGCAAATCACACACCAGCCTAGGTTTAAGGGGTAAAATAATAAATTTTATTTCCTGATGGATTTAAAGAAGTTGTGGGAGAATTTGTAGCTGTTTTTGCAATCTACCACACAGACACCTAAAGATCTAATTTAAAGGAGAAATGGCAAGGGAATAGATGCTCCAGCAGACGCAAGATATCTGAACAACCTCTGCAGGAAATGTAACCCAGGGGTTAGGAGTATGGTTGTGCATTTATACAGAACTGGGTTCAAATCCTGACTGTGTTGTTGACTGGCTGGCTTCCTCATTAATAATGACTATCTCATGGGTTTGTGAGGATTGCATGTATGTAGCACTCTTAGCATGGTGCCTGGCATATGCTAAGTAATAATAAATGGCAGCTGTTATAGCTGTTATCCCTATAGGATACTTCAGTGGCATAGGGCCTGGGTTGGAGACAGGACTGATCAGGACTGGAGACTGAAGGCTGGGCAAGAAAGAGGTTGGCTCAGGTTGGCAGAGAAAAATGAAAGTTATTACAGCATGATGTAGTGGGCTAGGGCAGGACAGATTTTAGGGTCAGACAGACTAGGGACTCATCAGAGGTTTAGGCACACAGGTCAGCACAGGTCTTCTACCAACAATAATGGTTAACGTTTACCGAGCACTTAAAATATGCCAGGCACTGTTCTGAGTGTTTTACAGTTACTACCTCATTGAATCCTCACAATGCTTCTATCTAGGTGTTATCCCCCTTTTATATTTGGGGAAATTGAGGCACAAAGAGATTTTAGCACATTTCCCAAGGCCGCACAGCCCATGGGTGTGATACCAACCAGGTCTGTCTCACTCCTGACTCCAAGCTACTGGCACCCTCAGGATACCCTGGGTTGATCCCAGGCAGGAGCCAATGTCAGGCAAGTGAGGCAAGTCAGAAGTTTCCAGAGAGGCAAGGAAGATTCAAGCAAGCCATGTGTGGTACCCAAAAAGCAATAGCTGAGCAACTGCTGAGGGAAGAGGCGAGGGGGAAGACTGTCTTAATAATTGAGACCTTCTGTATAGCTCAGCACTCCCATTTGCACTATTTCTGGCATTAAAATTTCTAGTCCTCAAAACGAGGAAGGTGAGACTTACTTTCCCTCCACAACTCAGGTACTCAAAAGAATAGTCTCCATTTGTTAACTCTGCTTCCTCCTCTCCTACTGCTTTAATCCACTGCTGCAGCCTGACTCCCAACCTCTACCTTGGTCATCTTGTGACCTGAGATGGCCACATCCAGTGGACCCTATTCAGTCCTCATTGCTTGGTGTTGAAGAGCTCTGGTTATTCATTTATTGGAATGCTTTCCTCCTGCCTGGGTAATCTTGGCCTAGAGGAGGAGAATCTCATCTTTCATCAAGCCTGACCTCAGGTAGCCCACTCATTCTCTTGGCCAAGTGCAACTCCTCCGCTCAACTTTTTATCAGGCATTTACAGCAGCTCATTCCTATTCCTATGACCAATTTCAGGTGTCTCACTGTTTTAGAAATTTCTTTCCTATTCCTTTGAATGATAAGAACATACATACAGACTCTGACCTGTAGTCTTGAATACAGGAATCTGAAGTAGGGGCAGTGACTATCATTGCTTGAGCCCACATTACGGGACCTCTTTATACACAATGTAATCAGTTTTCATCACAAGAAGTCTGTGAGCTAAGTAGTACTATTTTAATTTTACAGATAAAGAAACTGAGGCTTAGAGAGAAAATTAGCATACAGCTGGTACAGGAGGAGTCTGGATTCAAAGATACTCAGATTGTTTTGACACCAGAGCCTCTGTTTTCCTGCTACCTCATTCTGCTTCTCATAATTCACAAACTGTATACCATGGGATCAATAGCGTTATCTGCAACAACACAAGAATCTAATTTTCATTTATTTATTTGTTTGTTTATTATTTATTTACTATTATTGCCTTTGGGACACAGTAGAACCTGGCTGACTGATTAAGGAGAGTTCAAACACAGGCTTCCTTCCCAATTGCCCAGGGTGTAAATGACCAAAGGTCTGAATTCTATTTGGATACCTGGGTGCTGCCTTTTCTGTAATTTGCAGCCAGAGTCTGTCCTTAGTTAGAATGTCCCTGGGATTTTATGAGCAGGGGGAAAATGCACTGGTGTGATTACAGATCAATAGCTCTTCCACAAGACACAGATGTAGAGCAAGCAATAGTTCAGAGATTAGAAACTGCAATCCAGGCATGAAGGCACCTTGGAAAAACACATATTTTATCCCACCCCCCTTTGGGATCATTGAGTGTCACTGAAGCCAATAAGTTAAAACTTAATATGTGAAGCTTAATGGGTGAAGCAGCATATTAACAGAGGAAAATGAGAGGCATTTCTTGACCTGGTAATTTGGAAGGAGAGTAGGTGAAGTGTGTAAATTAGAGAAAATGCAAAGGTGAGTCATTTTGGAAATGTATAGTAGGCATATATCACACTAACTGCAGCTCAGAATTGTGGATCTCACCCCTGAAATCCATTAGAGTGGGGCTTCCCAGCATTTTTACCATTTTAATACTTGCATGGTCTTTTGCTTGATTTTGTCACATGTGGCCTATGTTTATTTAAAACTTCAAATGAATTAAAATGATTATTTCTCTGAAGTTTTAATGACGTTCCCTTGAGGTAATTAGAGGTACTTTGTGGTGGGAGGCATCCCAAGGCTGGGAATTATGGTATTATGTAAATGAAACCCACGTGCTACCTCCTTCCATTTTTAACTTAGAAGGAACAGCTGGATCTAGTGTTTAAAGATCTGAGGTTAAAAAGAAAGGAAGCTCAGTGATCCAAAGGACAGGTCTGAAGAGAGGTGGGAAGACCTTTGGGTTCCTTGCCCAAATCTAAATAGGAATTAGTGTAATTGCAGGAAAGGAAAACACTATGTCATCCCATTCTGTCAGGAATTTAATCCCTGCCAAGTCTTAGGATGCTATGTCTAGGAGTTCATTCATTCAACAAATATTTGTTAAGGGCCTATTATGTGCCTGGCTCTGAGGTACAATCAGCAAGCAGTAAATCAAGTAGTCCCTGTCCTCAAGAAACTGAAATTCATTTGGGATAGACTGACAGCCAACACATAGAGTATTATGTCAGCTGATACAAAGTGATATTAAAAAGAAAGAGAGAGAGGGAGAGAGAGAGGAGCAGGAAGAGGGAGAGAAGTGCTTTTTTATACAGAGTGATTCGGGAAGGACTCTCTGAGATGGCACTGTTTGAATAAAGGAGGGGTTTGTACAAAAATTCAATGGAGTAAAAAGTAACAAGTACAATGTACTTGTGAACCTAGGTCACAGGAGAGCTAAGAGAGACAGTTCACTAGAATTCCATTTGAACTCCAGCAGTGCCCTTGGCTATACTATTAAATGGATATTTAGAAAAGACCCTTGAGCACTCATAGGGTGTCACTGCCAGAAAGCTACCATACCTTGGTCTTGAAACTCTGCAGAGCTCTATAGGCTTGCTAATAATATGAATCTGTGATGATAAGGACCACTGAACAATCCCAGTTTGGACGCTGATTTAGTTTATCCTTGCACCTAGTCCCAATGACAACAGCAACAAGCCAGGCAATTATCCAACTCTAGGGAAAAACCAATCAAGATGCTCAGACCACACAATGCATTGAAGTTATTCTTTTTGACAGGTTGTCATAGTGTGTTAAATAAAATTTCTCATCTACACATCTGAAGGTGAGAAGTAACATGGCATAGAAGCTTCAGCAAGAATAGAATTGGCTATTTGGGGGAAGTTTTACCTTCAAGACGAAAGTCACTTGCTTACTTAAGCCATTATCCATCTGCCTTCTTATGCCTGAATCTTCTCTAGTATATTTCAGGTTTTTGCCATGGTTAGGATTTTTTTTTTTTTTTTTTTGTCTGTGAGAAAAAGAACCCATTCAAACAATCTTAAGAAAAACCGGAGAAATTAGGGAGAGATAAGGCAATAGCATCAGACCTAAGGGAAGGAAGTCAGTTGGGGCTCATGAGATACTAGAACCCCAAGTAGGCAATCATAAAGAATGGAAGTTACTTTCTCCAGCTCTCTGGAATCTTGTGGTCTCTTGTCTTTGCTTCTTTCTGCCCATCTGCTTCATTTGTGTGTGTGTGTGTGTCTCTCTCTCTCTGAAGAATGGGTTTCTAGATTTCTCTGAGCACATGGCTGCTGTAGATTCTATCTTTACATTACTTCCTTGTTCATTCTTAAAAAAAAAAAAAAAAAGACTCACTAGGAACTAGTCTTAGCCAATAAATAAATACGTGTAAAAAGCAAGTTACAAATAAATATACACAGTGCAATCTTGTTCTATAAACAGTTTTAGTACGTGTATGTATGCTTAGAAAAAAAAAATGGGACAGAAATGAAATAAAGTGTTTTTAATGGTTATCTCCAAGTGATAGGATTATGGGTGATTTAACTTTTTTCTTTGAGCATGTCTGTACTTTTCCATCAGTACCATATCTATTTTTGTAAATTAAAAAAAAAAAAGAAAGTGAAATACATGTAGTGAATCCAATTAGCCTAGGACTAAACCTGACAACAGAGCAGGCACGTGGCAGATCTAGGGTTAAGGGAACAAAGGCTTATGGAAGGTGGTGGCCAATTGCATTGGGGAAGGTAGCAGGAAAAACTTCACACACACAGAGGGGCTGGCTCTTTATTTCTACATTTATTTGTTTTCAAGAAAAAGAAAAACCCTCAGTTTTCAGTACCATCATGGGAAGAGAATTTGCAAATAATGATGCCATGTTCCTCAGATCTCCAGATTTTCTCTCTTTTTCCTTCTTGCTTTACTTGTGCAACTAAATGTTATCTAAGAGTCAGTCAGTCACAGCGTCCTATGTTGTAGAACCCACTGCTCACTGACATCCAGGTGATAAAGCTGAGGGTAAGGACTTACAGTAGGGAGCCTATATCCTACATGACCAAATCTAAATGGCCCAAAGAAAGACACTTGTTGTTATCAAGCATACAGTAGCCAAATGCAGCTTCCCTTGTCCATTCAATTCAGCATCTATAGATCTACAGTTCTGTGCCCTGACTGGCCCTTACCACCATCATCTTTACTGCTAGGTATGGCAATTGGCTCTGGTTCATCTCTGGATAGGTTTTCAGAGATTAGGAAGCAGAGTAGGAGAAGACCTAGCTTGGGGCACAATTTAAACAAGACCTTGAACCAGCAATCAGGGCAGCAGAGAAGACCAACCAAAACACCAGAGGATCCAAAGTGAGCCACAATGGAGAGTGTGGCAAGGTTGGTTAAGGTCTAGAGGCTAGTACAATAAGGGGTGCACTAAGTGGGCAAAGGAGGGTGAGGGCAAGGGATGAGGGAACTGTTAAAGTTTAGCCAAGGGCTTAGAAAGAGCCAAGATGGCTTCCCATGAAGCCAATCTGTCAACAACCATTTATCAATCAATATTCAGCTATTCACTATCTATTACCTAGCAACCCTGAGCTGGGTGTGTGTCCTATGGGAGGGTGTGTGTGGGATAAATGAGTCGTGTAAATGTTTGTGAGCCAGAGAAGAAGACTTGCTTGCAAAGTTCCATTGGAGAGCCGAACTGAGCTCCCAGTTAATCCACAAAAACCATAGCAAGGACCCATGAGAGATTTATTATTGACAATTGTTACATCTTGGTCAAGCAATCTCCTGGAACTCCATATACACACTCCTGCATGAATATGGATGCAGTTCAGAATATCTGGTGTTCATATTAGCAATGAGAGGGAGATGTGTCCCTCTATAGGGAAAAAGCAGAAAACAACTTTAAGTGAATTAGATATTAGGGAGAATTTCCTCCCCCAAAGTTTGAGGAGTCAGTGATGGGACACTAAGAAAGGAACTGTTAGATCCTTATTCCCTGCAAATTTCAAAGTTTTCTTCACGGCTTAAATTCTGCTTGGCCTGGAGGCAGGGTAGGACTGAGATGGCCTCTCTGATGGTCTTCCAGTTCCAAGTTTAGTTCTGTGTTTATGGCTTAGAAAACCCAACACCTTAACTGCTCAGATATCCTAGACACTGAATGTTTTTCACAGATTTGGTAGCAGAAACACCCTACTTCTTTGTTTAGCCACTTGAAAAGGAGGATTAAAGGGGAAAAAAATCAGAGACTTGCTACGAATAGATGGAATGAGGCTTGTTTTGTAAAGCAGTGCCTCTAAATTGTGCCTGTATTCCTCATGGAAACTAAAGACAAAGCCAAGTTCGCTTTGTGCAAATTCAGCAGCACTGAGACCCCTTGGCAGAATGCCACATCACCCCTTGCTTGGGCAATGTTTGTGCAAAATCTTACTTGGTGAGCCCTTGCTTTCCTCCAAAGAACAAACAGGGTGGAAATTCCTGATCTACTGCGTTATCACCAGTAATCTGACCTGCAGGCTTGTACCTGAATACTGAAACCTTGGGGTTCACTGCTCAAATATAATACTTGGGAAAAGAAGAAAAGGAGTAAAGAGACTCTTCTTAACCTTTGCAAATGTCACACACTATTTATATAACATTTACCACTTGTATTTTCTACAGCCCAGGATTTTGTGAGGAGAAACAACAGGCCCTTTAAGCTAAGCTGCATTCCTACAGGTTTTAAAACGCAGCCTTTCCTCTCAGAAGGCTAAGCTTATAGTATGGACATCATACTTCAGGGGCTGATTGCCTCATAAACAATTTGAATTCTATTTCTTGGATAATTCCTCAAACTGGTCTTCTAATAGCTTCAGAAGAGAAAAAATTTCCCAGCCCTAAATAAATTACCAGCCCTAAAATAAAAGTTGCTATCTATTGGATGGAAGTTTTGGAATTCTTTCACTCTGTGTCATAATAAATGCAACAAGTTTTCATTTTCTAATCTAGTCTTATTAAATAAAAATTGCACTTTTACAAAGACTGGACTCAAATTTCTATTGTCTTGCTTGTGTAACCACTAAGGAGCCTGAACTTGGCTGAACGAGTTGCTATGTGAGGACTGGTATTTTACAAATTCGAGAAAGGTGGAAGCCACAGAGTCTCATTTTGACAACCTTACCAACTGTAGGTAGATAAGAAAAGCAAACACAAGTTAATGCCACCCAGGGATAGAGAAAACATGAACGTCCAGGAAATATGATAAACAAGTATATAGATCTAAGGCCTCATTGAAGGCATTTGCTTCAACTAAAATGTAGGTTTCATATATTTGATCCTTTAATAAAAGTAGACATTTTAGACTGAGAGCTTCTGAATAGCTGAAGTGTTGGGGTGTTTTAGAACTAAGACATTGTACCTTGTCTTAAAATGGCTGCCATCACTATTGTCAGAGGTTGTCAGCTGGCTGTGCTCAGGCTGCCTTTGACTCAAAAGTTGTATTCTGTTTGGCTCTCACTGTATTTAGAAATAATTAGTTGTAAAATCTTAAAATGAGGGTGTTTCAAATAAAAAAATACAGATTTATGACTCTTGAAAAATGACAGGTTCTAAAAGGATTGGCCACATTCCTACTTTCTTAACTGGGTGGAATTGGGGAGAGGTTGCCCCTTCTCTGGGGCACATACTTTCCAGTTTGGCACAGGTTGGCTGAGACCCACTTTGCTCTATGTTTGCCTCCTTGACAACTGCAGATCTTTGGTTTTGACCAAAAACCAGAGCCTGAATGCTCCACACTAGCTCAGAGGTGACAGTCTGTGGCAGGAATGCCACCTGGTGCCACTGGAGACAATTGTGTGCCTCTTTCTTCTACACCCTGGTGAAGACATTTCTTTTCTTTTTCTTCTTCTTACAGAGGTATTATGCCATAGATGAAGGAGCCCTGGATTGAGGGCTGGGGACTTGGCTCTAGTGATAATTTCTTTTACCTAATTGAGTGAATTCACGAGAGCCTCTTAATCCTTCAGAGTCTCATTTTCTTTATGTGTAAAATGAGGGGTTCGGGGTTCATTGATTCATTGCCTTCATTGCCTTTTAAAACACATCTATTCTGTTGCACAGATTTAAAGATGCACCAAAGGACTCAATTATAAAAAAACACAAACTGATGTTGTGTGACATGCTCTGTGACTGTGTCTAACATCTTCTTAAAAAAGGGTGAATCTGAATGCCTTTCACCACTTTCCATTGTCTCCACCGCTCCTAGCCAAGCAGGCTCTCCGTTACCTACCTGGTCTGGCAGTCACTGAGTTAAAGAATGGCCCCTGATCTCTAGGTCCCTTTCCTGCTAGGATGTCCTGTGGTTTTTTTCTCTTCCAACACTCACATCTTCTTCCACCTTGCCTCCTTCTTTATTCTCTTCCTGTCTCCATATCCCCCAGCCAAAGGCTTGCTGTGGGTTTAGCTTTTAAAATCTGCCATACTTTCTGGAGAGAGAATTCCTTTGGCTTTGTCCCTTTGTTGCTTTTTATTCTCACCTTGACAATAAGGACATAATTCTCAGTTTTACTCTCAGCTTGGTTTACTGTTAACCGAAGTTTCCCCCGTTTCTTTGCAGCAGCTGTTCTCAGACTGCTAACCGGTTTTTAAAAGGCTTGAATTTGGAAATACGGTCGCTGTGTGCCTCTTCAGAGATTCATCCATAACTGTCAGAGTCTTTTCATTCCCTGTCTTTTGCATAGGTTTCTTTTATGAGCAGAGTAATTTGCATTTGTCTTTAATTCTTAATTTGTCTTTGCATTTGCTGTGGATGTAACATGCACATTTGCATGTTCTTTTCACTTCCATTCTCTTGGACTGGGGCTGTCTGAGGTGTAAACCATAGAGAGATTCAGGAGCATGTTTGCTGAACAGTAAACTTGGCTCTTCTGGTTTCATCTTATCCCTCCCTCCCCTTACCTGAGTTGTCTTATTATATTTAGATGCTCTAAACTGTGATCAAACATAGCCTATGTTTTCCATTCCTCTGGCTGCTTAATGCCATTAACCGAATATTAGACCTTTAAATAGTAGTTGCACTCACTTATCAGGAGAAGAAACTCTGTATAAGAGGATACTATTAGATTCTGGAATATAGAATCCTTGGGATTTAATTCTGTCCCTACCATTAACCAGTTGGGTGCATATCATGTACCTTTCTGGTCCTCAGTTTGTCTGTAAAAGGTGACCAATAACAATGTTTCTATTTCACAGAATTCTTCTGAGGTGCAAAGGGTAGGATGGGTGTAGAACCCTTTAAGGAGTATCATATTCTGGACCATTATGAAATACGGTGCCCTGAGGACCCCAGGCAGTACTGCCTCTGAGCACTCTGTTCAGCTTCTGTTTGGTTAATGATGGAGCTTTAGTTCCATGGAGTTTCACCAACAATGACCACTGAGTTTCAAATCATATCACAGCTTCACAGTGAGAGGAAAAGGACCAGGTTAAAATCTACCCACAGTCTCATGCTAGGGGCTTCTCTATTGGTGTGAAATAACATTTAAACTGAAGGTTAATGTCTTACACTAAACCTGGAGTCCTGGTGCCTACAAAAAGCATTAGTTCTAATTACTCTTTGTAGAAAGGCAGACTAGAAGTGGCCCTATATATTCCAACATAAAATTAAAGGGCTGTTCTTGAGAAGTAGATTTTTTTTTTCTGCAGTGTAGAATATTGAGAGAATTGTTAGTTGCTTCTATGGCCCACTCTGTAGCAATATGTAATTTTTTTGCCTCTTGGAGAGGAAAATTTCTAGTCAGTGTGAACCAATTGTAGGGTGTAAAGAAGTAGTTTTCAACTACGTCCAGTGATCCCTCCTCACTGCTTTTCTTCATCAGAGCTTAATCATCAGAAGGCCCTTGGAGGCAGTGGAGGGGTATCTAGATTTCCTATAAAATCTACAAGGTCCTTGAGAATGCATCATCTCCTCAAACCATGAACCTCTTTCCTCCCTGGCACTTCTACTGCCCTGGAATTAGGCCTTTCTCTGTTTGAACTAGGCCCTGAGACATATGGAGTTAATGGATTTACCTGAATCAGAGGTTCAGATAGTTTAGATAGTGGGGCAGTTTATTCCTTGGCTAAGAATCCATTCTCCCTCAGTTCTTCTTGTCACCTATTTACTACTCCCAGAACCCTTGTTTCTGGGTTTTTAGGAAGAGAGAAGATCTCAGATTACTTTTCAGAGATCTCTGCTCCAGATGGTTCAAGTGTGAATAAGAAGGACTCTGATGGGAATCTAAGCTCATTGCTCCTGAGACACACTCCAAAATTTGGAGGCTAGAGTATAAACAGAAGGAAAAAAAAACCCTCAGGCTGATAAGTCAAAAAAGGTACAGATATCACATGCCAGGAAAAAAGAAACCAAAACTAAAACACAGTAGTGTTGGATAAATTGAAGAAAACATTGTTTTTCTTGAAAGTTTAGAATGGAAGTTTGGGTTTAGAGAGTTATATTTTATTTTATAACTTATGAGCAACATTTCATTGAAGTAGGAAGGTTCTTCACTGCAAATCTTCATAGTTGCAAAAGACTGCTGTTTTCTTGGAGCTTAATAGAACTTTTTGAAACTATTAACACTTAACTATAAATCAGAGTTTAGGAAGTGGATTTATTGTCCTATTAACCCTTGTCTGGGTAGATGAAATGCAAACTTCATTTCAACTGATTTCTTTGGAAGTAGCTTCCGAATTTCTGTGGTTGGGAGGACAGGCCATTCGTTCTTTAAAACTTGATGGGCTTCAACAGGGCAACTATAAATTCTCTTCTGACCTAATCTCTCACCTAGGGAAGGGTTATTTTCTTTCCAGATTGCTGACTGATTTCCTTCCTGTAGTGCTGGAAAGCCTTGTTCAAAGATCTCAAAGCCTGGCTGCATCTCTTTCCTAATGAAGCACCCTTAGCTTGAAGCTGGGGGAGAAGGTCCATCTGGCTTCTGCCATATGTGTGTATGCTGTCACACCAGTAAACACGGCAGAGTTTGCCGACAGTGCGGAGTTTCAGTTAGTCAGTCATAAATTAGAGATGAGATATGCTGTGTTCCTGCTGCTGCAAGCTTTCACACTCCAGAAAGGAATCTCTACTTACCTATCCTAAAGAAGAAGAAAATGTGGTTCAAGGAACCATCTGAGGGGATGCCACACCAAGTCAAATGCACATATATATATATATCTATATTTAGAGACAGGAAGAATGTGCACAGGATTAGGAAACCAAAATCATCTCCTAAGCACCTGATTTGTATCTGTTTGATTATTCAGTTGGTGCATTGGCTCTTTTGCTTCAAAGTGTATACATGTAGCCAATTATGTTTTTTTCCACTTCGGGTGGGTGCTAGGGAACAACTCCTGGAAAAGTCTTAAAAAACATTCCTACACTGGGTGAACATATGTGTAGTTTCCCCTCAAATGTGCTTTATTCTTGTCTGATAATTAGATAGGGAGAAAATAATTAAATTTTAATGCATCTGTCTTTTTAAAGAGAAAAGTGCTTTCTGATTCTTAATGGCAAGATTTCATTATTATGATTTTAATGCTTTTAGACTAAAGGAGAGTTTACATGTAGGCTGCAAAGAAGCATAGCTAAACTATTCCTCTAAGACATCTTTGTTTCATTTATGGGCTTGTGTGGAGGTGTGTTTAAATGTATTACATTTAAAACAGACTGTGATACATTAGACTATTTAAACATCTTAAACCAGAATAGCTTCAGATAACATTGCTATCTGTATCTGAAGGTATTACCACAAGAAGGTCATAACTTCTAAAACAGATTATCACACGTTTTAAATCCTGAACACCCTTTTCACCCAAGAGGTCCTGTGACCCACCCTGCATCTTCAAACTTTCTCACATCAAAAAAGAGTAAGACCTTAAAATACCTTCAATGGTATGATAACTGGAAAACCATGGCAATCTATTTCATTTGATTATTTCAGAAATGGTCAGACCCTGACCTCAGCTAAGTTTTGTTTCTTTGAGGTTGGGATTTAGGGCAGGGAAAGAAAGGTGATGATGGATGGGGTGAGGAGAATAACTTAAGTTTCTAATTCATAAAAAAATGACTGGGAAAAAGGAGGGAAGGAGGCCAAGACTGGCTTGCAAGAAAAGGGAGCTTTTGGTTTTATCTCAGTACCAGAAATAAAGACTACATGCCCTTTGAAATTCCCTGTTTGATACTTACTAATAGCAGGATTGACATATTTTTAGAAAAACTTCAGGCTTTGCATATGTAATTGGTTGTAGCCATCATTCAGTAACATCAAAAACTGATTATGTTGCTGCAGTCAAATGCAGTAGTCCCTTCAAAAGTCATGTCCAACTCAAAATGTTACCTTATTTGGAAACTGGTTATTTTTGGAAGTAACTAGTTAAGGATCAGGGTGAGGTCATATTGGATTAGGGTGGGCCTTAAATCCAATGACTGGTGTCCTTATGAGAAGAAGAGAGGACACAGAGACAACAGAGAAGAATGAAATGTGAAGGCAAAGATTGGAGCCAGCAATCTATATCCCAAGGAACACCAAGGATTGCTGGCAACCACCAGAAATGAGGAGAGAAGCATGGATCAGATTCTCCCTCAGAGCCTCTAGAAGAAGCCAACCTCACTGATACCTTGATTTTGGACTTCTGAACTTCAGAACTGTGAGAAAATTAATTTCTGTTATTTTAAGCCACCAAGTTTGCCGTAATTTGCTATGGAAGCCCTAGGAAACTAATACAGTTGCTTAATAATTTTATTTTAACAGTTAATAGCCATAGTTTCAGGTGCTTTACCAAATCAAACACAATTATTTTCCTGAGCTTAATCTTTCCAGCACTGTCGAAACTAGATTCATGAGACCCTCCTATGAAAGGAGTTTTGCAAACAGGAGCCCAGTGCTTCTAAATTTTCTGTGGCAAGGTAAGGGCACAGGGGTCCACAGCACTCCCCAACGTGTAGTGCCCTGTGCACCTTCTTAATAACAACTCCTTTACCATCTCTAGTGTGGAAGAATGATAGTTAAATTAAATTCAAAGAAAAAATATTAAAAGCAGCAAGGGAAAAGCAACAAATAACATATAAGGGAATCCCTATAAGGTTATTAGCTGATTTTTCAGCAGAAACTCTGAAGGCCAGAGGGGAGTGGCAGGATATATTTAAAGTGATGAAAGAGAAAAACCTATAACCAAGATTACTCTCCCCAGCAAGGATCCCATTCAGTTTTGACAGAGAAATCAAAAGCTTTACAGACAAGCAAAAGCTAAGAGAATTCAGCACCACCAAACCAGCTTTACAACATATGCTAAAGGAACTTCTCTAGGTGGGAAACACAAGGGAAGAAAAAGACCCACAAAAAGAAACCTGAAACAATTAAGAAAATGGTAATAGAAACATACATATTGATAATTACATTGAATGTAAATGGATTAAATGCTCCAACCAAAAGACATAGACTGGCTGAATAGATACAAAAACAAGACCTGTATATATGCTGTCTACAAGAGACCCACTTCAGACCTAGGGACACATACAGACTGAAAGTGAGGGGATGGAAAAAGATATTCTATGCAAATGGAAATCAAAAGAAAGCTGGAGTAGCAATACTCATCATATCAGATAAAATAGACTTTAAAATAAAACTGTTACCAGAGATAAGGAAGGACACTACAACATGATCAAGGGATCAATCCAAGGAGAAGATATAACAATTATAAATATTTATGCGCCTAACACAGGAGCACCTCAATACATAAAGCAAATGTTAACAGCCATAAAAGGGGAAATCAACAGTAACACAATAATAGTGGGGGACTTTAACACCCCACTTATACCAATGGACAGATCATTCAAACAGAAAATAAATAAGGAAACACAGGCTTTAAACGACACAAGAGACCAGATAGATTTAATTGGTATTTATAGGACATTCCACCTGGAAGTAGCAGAATACACTTTCACCTTAAGTGCACATGGAACATTCTCCAAGACAGATCACATCTCGGGTCACAAATCAAGCCTTGGAAAATTTAAGAAAATTTAAATCATATTAAGCATCTTTTCTGACCACAACACTATGAGATTGGAAATCAATTACATGAAGAAAACCTGTAAAAAACACAAACACATGGAAGCTAAACAGTGCGCTGCTAAATAACCAAGACCTCACTGAAGAAATCAAAGAGGAAATTAAAAAATACATAGAAACAAATGACAATCAAGACACTATGACCCAAAATCTATGGAATGCAGCAAAAGTGGCTCAACGAGGGAAGTTTATAACAATTCAATCTCACATCAAGAAACAAGAAAAAACTCAAATAAACAACCTAACCTTACACCTAAAGCCACTAGAGAAAGAAGAACAAACAAAACCCAAAGTTAATAGAAGGAAAGAAATCATAAAGATCAGAGCAGAAATAAATGAAATAGAAATGAAGAAAACAATAGCAAAGATCAGTAAAACTAAAAATTGGTTCTCTGAGAAGATAAACAAGATTAATAAGCCTTTAGCCAGACTCATCAAGAAAAAAATGGGAGAGGACTCAAATCAATAAAATAAGAAATAAAAAAGGAGAAATTACAACTGACACCACAGAAATACAAAGGATCATAAGACACTACTATAAGCAACTACATGACAATAAAATGGACAACCTGGAAGAAATGGACAAATTCTTGGAAAGGTACAACTTTTCAAGACTGATCCAGGAAGAAATAGAAAATATGACAGACAAATCACAAGTAATGAAATTGAAACTGTGATTAAAAATCCTGCAACAAACAAAAGTACAGGACCAGATGGCTTCACAGGTGAATTCTATCAAACATTTAAAGAAGTGCTAACACCTATCTTTTTTCAACTCTTCCAAAAAATTGCAGCGGGAGGAACACTCCCAAGCTTGTTCTACAAGGCCACCATCACGCTGATACCAAAACCAGACAAAGATATCACAAAAAAAGAAAATTACAGACCAATATCACTGATGAACATAGACACAAAAATCCTCAACAGAATACTAGCAAACAAAATTCAACAGCATATTAAGGATCATACACCATGATCAAGTGGGATTTATCCCAGGGATGCAAGGATTCTTCAATGCAAATCAATCAATGTGATATACCATATTAATAAAGTAAAGAATAAAAACCATATGATCATCTCAGATGCAGAAAAAGCTTTCAACAAAATTCAACACCCATCTATGATAACAAATCTCCAGAAAGTGGGCATAGAGGGTACCTACCTCAACATAATAAAGGATACAACAAACCCACACCAAACATCATTCTCAATGGTGAAAAACTGAAAGCATTTCCTCTAAGATCAGGACCAAGACAAGGATGTCCACTCTCGCCACTATTATTCAACATAGTTTTGGAAGTCCTGGATGGCAATCAGAGAAGAAAAATAAATAAAAGGAATACAAATTGGAAAAGAAGACGAAAAAATGTCACTGTTTGTAGATGACATGATACTATACATAGAGAATCCTAAAGATGCCACCAGAAAACAACTAGAGCTAATCATGAATTTGGTAAAGTAGCAGGATACAAAATTAATTCACAGAAATCTCTTGTATTTCTATACACTAACAATGAAAATTCAGAAAGAGACATTAAGGAAACAATCCTATTTACCATTGCAACAAAAGAATAAAATACCTAGGAATAAACCTACCTAAGGAGGCAAAAGACCTGTACACAGAAAACTATAAAACACTGATGAAAGAAATCAAAGATGACCCAAACAGTTGGAAAGATACACCTTGTTCTTGGATTGGAAGAATCAACATTGTGAAAATGATTATACTACCCAAAGCAATCTACAGCAACCTAAATGTCCATTGACAGATGAATGGATAAAGACGATGTGGTAACATATATATGATGGAATATTACTCAGCCATAAAAAGGAACAAAATTGGGTCATTTGTAGAGATGTGGATGGATCTAGAGTCTGCCATACAGAGTGAAGTACGTCAGAAAGAGGAAAACAAATATTGTATATTAACGCATATATGTGGACTCTAGAGAAATAGTGCAGATGAGCCTATTTCCAGGGCAGGAATAGAGATGCAGATGTAGAGAATAGACTTGAAGACACAGGGGGGAAGGGAAGGGTGGGATGAATTCGGAGACTAGGTTTGACATAAATACACTACCATGTGTAAAACAGATAGCTAGTGGGAACCTGTGGTATCGCACACTGAGCTAAGCTCAGTGCTCTATGATGACCTAGATGGGCAGGATGAGGGGGGATGGAAAGGAGGTCCAAGAGGAGGGAATATATGTATACATATAGCTGATTCACTTCATTGTACAGCAGAAACTAAGACAACATTGTAAAGTAATTATACTCCAATTAAAAAAATAAAAGTAAACTGAAAAAAATAATTAATGACAGGAACAAAAGACACAGACCAAAAAAAAAATGATACCCACTTAGAGCAAGTCCTCCAGACGGTCCCTGGTCTGATTTTCAAGACCTCTGACTTTCCTAAGAAATCTGGGGAGGTCACAAATACATCCTGCCTTTTAACTGAGCAACCCAAGAAACCAAACTTTGAGTGTGGTTTTGGAAACATCAGCGATGCGGTTTTCTAGGGTGGCTGTAGACGGTGGATGCTTTGATTCTGTCAGTGCCCCGAGCTCCTCATCTCTTACGGGGCAGGCAGAAATACGGTGGTCTAGCCTACGGACATTTGGATGCCTACGTAACAGCCTGCTGCAAACACAGGAGGCTGCTGATTTACTGTTTCAGATCTTTGGTTTTGAATGTCCTAAAACTATGTAAATGGTAACATTCCATAGTATCCTTCTGTACCTAGTTTTTCCATTCAGTAGTCTGAGATTCACCTGTGTTGATATGTGTAGGTCGATCAGTGTAACTAACTGCAGTGTAATAATCTTTTGACTATTTGCCATTCGTTTCCAAATAATGCTGCAATAAATACTTTTGCGTGTCAAAAAAAAAAGTAGCCATAGTTTCAGGTGCTTTACCAAACCAAACACAATTATTTTCCTGAGTTTAATCTTTCAAGCACTGTCGAAACTGGATTTATGGGACCATCCTATGAAAGGAGTTTTGCAAATGGAACCCAGTGCTTCTAAGTTTTCTGTGGCAAGGTCAGGGCACAGGGGTTCACAGTGCTCTCCAGTGTGCACTGCCCTGTGCCCCTGCTTAATACCAATTCCTACACCATCTCTAGTGCGGAAGAATGATAGCTGTGGTCTTGCTCTCTATGTTTGGAGGACCTATGCTCCTTGTTTAGGGAGGGCATGTAGAGAAGCTAAGTAGATGTTATAATAGAGATGAGAGGCCTTGGTAGTCATCTGACTAGTCCTCTGGGTTAGAAGACATGATGCATTGGTAAACCAGCTGGCTGCATTTCCCAGAAGAGCACTTCCAGGTGAAAACATCCTATTGATGTTCCATTTGCCCCTAAGTAGAACCACAGCATTATGATCAGAAACAAAAGGGCAAATTTTGTGTTTCTAAGGATGAAATTTTAGTAACACTTTCCCTTCAGGGCAAGTACTTGTATCTTCTATTTATCTGACTTTCCAGCCCTTTTTAATGATACCTTCACCATCAGATTTTCTCAATTTAGGGCTGCCTTGGAAGTAGGTGGAGGAACGACTTCCTTATGGTATAGGGAAATCCAGTTGGGATGCTCATCTGCTTGGGATAGCTGAGGTGCACTCTTTTTGGAAGAGAGTGGTCTTTGAAAGACGATGGAGCTCTCATATACTGAAATCTGCAACTCTGTGGAGGGATGTTCTTATGTTCCCCATTTTGGTAAATACAATTCCAATCCACCACGTTGTTCAAATTAAAACCTGGAAGGCACTCTTGACTCTGTTCTGCATCATCTCTCATATCCAATCAATCACCATGCCCTATTGATTCTTCCTTTCTGCAGATGGATTCACATCTCTCCATCTCTCTCCAGCATGTCTCTTGCCTAGATTATTGCAACAACATCCTAATGATTTCATCACCTTTAGTTTCTTCCCCTTTATTCTTTTCTCACAACCACGACCAGAGTGACCATATAAAATGTACTAATCAGATCATATTCCCTGGCTTAAAAGATTCCCATGACTTCAAGATAAAATATGAATTTTTTAAGAATGGTGTGATGGCCAATTTTATGTGTCAAGTCGACTGGGCCATAGGGTAGCCAGATATTTGGTTAAACATTCTGTGTATGCCTGTGAGAGTGTTTCTTAATGAGATGAACATTTGAATTGGTAGACTGAATAAAGCAATTGCCCTCCCCTTGTGGGTGGGCCTCATCCAATCAGTTAGAGGTCTGAATAGAATAAAGGTGAGGGAGAATTCTCTTTCTCTCTGCCTGTTTTTGACATGGGACATCAGTTTTCTTCTGCACTTGGACTGTAGCTATACCACCAGCGAACTGTAGGACTTCTCAGCCTCCATAATCATGTGAGCCAATTCCTTATAATAAATCCCTCTATCTATCTATCTATCTATCTGGCATGTCCTATTCTTCTGATTCTCTGGAGAATTCCAACACATTGCTTACTGCATATGGTCACTCCAGCCTCATCTCTTGCCGTTTTCTCACTTGCATTAAATGCTCTGAATTTCTTTCAGTATCCTGAATGGAAAGTCCTGTCTCTATACCACTGGTTCTCCTTATTTGCACATTAGAATAACCTGGAGAGCTTTAAAAATTATTGATATCTGGGTCCTACCCCTAGAGATTATTATTAAACTTGTGGGAAGGCAGCGGGGAGTTAAAAAAATCTTCCTTGGGGTAAAAAACCATGAGGCTTTGCACATGAGTCTGGATTCTCATCCCCTATTCTGTTTATCAGGCTAATATTCACTTATCCTCCTGGTCTCCATTTAACAAGCACTTGCTCCAGGAACTTTCCTTGATTACCCTTAGACTAGGTTAGTTCCCTCATTATGTATTCCTCTAGCATTCTGTACTTCCCCTGTTACTCATTACATTTAGTATAATCACTTCTTTAATCCCTTGCCTTTCCTATCGGAATGGAAGCTCCACAGGGTAAGCAATTTTGTCTGGTTTTGCTCCACATTCTATTCCAGCACCTAACTTTGCACCTGGCATTTATTAGTTAGTAAATATTAAATTGAAAGCATAAACAAATGTAAATGTATATGGCAGTATACACTGGGTAAGGTTCTTACTTGTTTCAGGCAGTCCTTTTGGGGGGACTTTCCCCAGCGTGGTCTGGAATTCTCAGTCACTTTCCGGAGTGATTACCTTCCAGTGATTGCACTCCCTTCCTATCAGGGACTTGCTTTGGGGTACAGTCTTTGGGACCCATCCTTTCCAGGTGGCATATTTCTCCAGTCACCAGGTCTTCCAGGATACCTCTTTCCCATCCTTGACCTTCACCTACATCCCATCCTATCCCCGGTGGTTGTGAGACAGAAGCTTGCATCAGAATCTCTGTGGGACCATTTTCAAAACATACTTGTTCAAACATCTACCACTTTCAAAATTCCAACTTGGTAATTTTGGGGTGGACCCTAGACATTTATAACTTATATAAGTTCCATAGATGATTCTGGTATATAACTTGATATTTAATGCTTTATAACTGTGTGAAGCAACTACTAGGATATCAAAGAGAGTAATGAAAACACATCTGGGTCTCTACGTTAGAGGGAGAAGGCCAAAGGAAAAAGACATTGTCTATAACTTTTGTCCACCAGCTAAGGCCTGTGCCCTTAGGTGTACCTGTGGCACATTTAGGTATTCCTAAATGTCCGTCCAGGAATTATGACTCTTACTGTCTAATCCAGAGAAGTGACTCTATGATGGTTCTATCAGAGGGTTGGCAAGACTGCAGCAGACAAGGGGAGGAGCTATTTGGGGTCAGTGGAATACTGTAGGGCTCTCCAAATTATAAACAGAGCTGACCTCTTTTGGTTTTCATATCACAGGGAAGTTTTCTCCCCAGCTGCCTAACTGAGGCTGGCTTCCGTCAGTTTGCAAGAAAGGGGACCTGGCACTTTGCTGTGGTGTCACTAAGTGTTCCACTTTATGTAATACAACCTTTAGAACATTGCTCTTCAATATATGTTAGGGTTGGGCTATTTAAAGCTCAAGACTTATGCTGCTCAGACATGAAGCACAACACTCTAACATAGCTTTAAGTTATGCAGATTGTTTCTTCTCAGTTGCTGCAAGAAGCTTTGTTTTGTGATACTGGCCTAGGGCCAAACAGGTAGCGTGATATGAGTAGGCAGCACTCCTACTACCTCTCAAGTTGAAGGCTTCAGCCAAGTGCTGTTCTCAAACATGCAAACAGGGTAGAAACAAGTCTGAGGAAAGATGTGTGGGGTGGTGGCACAGTTTGGTTACATGTAGCCAGCACTTGACTGGGAGGTAGGAGACCTTGGATCCAGGCATGGCTGCTGCACAGGGAGGAAGTCCACTCACTCTCTGCCTTCTGCTCTCCACTTGGTCCAAGACAGGAGCTGGACTGGGCCATCTTTTCTAAACCTAAATTTTACTTCTTAAAAACTTGATTTTAACATTGGTATACATGCATAAATAACAAGCAGCAATGGGCATCACAGATCTTTATCCTCATGTCAGCCAAGTCCCTTTTTTCCTCAGAGATTTAGTCTAATTAACTTGGAGCCTAGACAGTCCCAGGTCATCGCGAGTCCAGATTCTCCCATGATTTCTATCATTTCCCAGGCTCATAATCTTGTCTCAGCTTCATTACCCCCATCTCTCTGGGTGGAAATGCAGCCAAGCTTACATAAGAAATCCACTCATTCCTAGCATTTTGTAAGCTTTGGTGACGTTTATTCATAAATGGGGAGGGGAAATATGGAGAAGTCATTTCCTGCTATGCATGGCCTCCCGCTACCTTCCTGGCTCCATTTTCCTTCTTCCCATCTCTACTTCTGCCTCCTCTCTCTTTTGACACCCTCTGTCCCCAACCGAAAATCACTCCTGTTATGCAGTGTAGTTTGGTCTCTGGGGACAGTGGAGGGGGGTGGGGTTCAGCCTGGACCCCTAAACTTGCAAGCAGAACTCACAAGACTTACTGCTGTTGTGATTCACCCTTCCTAGGGAGCAGTCTTAGTTATAGATTTTTCCATTCCTGTTATATACTTGTTTGAAATCTTACCATGTGCTCAGGTTTATCATGCATATGTATACAATGGAATCTGCAGAAATTTTAGAATGCACAGGTGGGTTCTCTTGCAGACAAGCTGTGCAATGTTATTAGCCCTAAGCTATATAAAACCACCAAGACTTTAAAGCTTGAACCTGCACTATTTTGGTGCAAAAACGAGAGTGATGTTGAGGAAGAGTGAGAAAAGAATCCAAGTCTTTAGGTATACATGTGCAAATTCCAAAGTGAAAGGTGGAAAACTATATAAACCACCCTATGAATGTTAATAAGAATACTTTACACAAAGCACTCTGAGTTCTCAGAAGAAAGATGCTGTATAAGCACAAACTTTATCTCATTAATCCTAACAGCATCCCTGTGAGAGAAGAGCTAAGGCAGATTATTCCATTTTGAAGACAAGAAAATGGATAAAGGAGGAGACATAACTTGTCACCAACATCATCATTATCTTTGTTTCTACAACAGAAAAAAACCGCTCCTTTGTAAAGCCTCCTTACCCAGGCCAGTCACTGCTGCATGATACTTTACTGCTGGATGGTGTTCACCATTTCACCTATAAGTCTCGTCCATCCAACCAGACTGTGAGCTCCTTGAGGGGAGAAACTGGGCCCTCTATCTCTTTTGCATCTCTTCCCTCACTGCATCCTCCAGAACATCAAGGACTTAATAAATACTCAATTCAACGCTTGTTGACTGATGGACAGTCACTGTAGTATGGAAGTGACAGTGGTTTAACTAGCTATATTTTCCCTTTCTGGTCATTTTCCTTTTTTATATTAAATTTTAAATAATTACAGAATACAAATACCTTTTTTAAAAAAAATAAACGAAGAAAAAAGAAAGCATTCTAGACATTCCTTTTGTTTATCATTCTCTTCCCAGATTTAATCAATGATTTACAATAGAATTAAGGAACATATTTTTGGAAAAGAAACTACATGTACGTAGACCAAAATTCAAAAGGTATTATAAGAGTTAATCATCTCTCTATTCTTCCCCAGGGCCACCTGGTTCCCCTTCCCAGAGGCAATCACTATTACCAGTCTCTTGGGTCCTTCCAGGGATGGTCTATTCTTACACAAGTATGTAGATACTTAACAATTTGTAACGCGATAGTAGCGTATCATAGACATTGCTCTGCACCTTGCTCTTTTTGTTTGAGGACATATCTTGGAGGTTGTTCCATGTCAGTATTTATAGTTGCCTCACCCATAAAATTTCTTTATACGCACATACTATCATTTGTGTAACTACTCTCTTACTAATGAACATTAGGCTATTTTCCATCTTTTCATATTACAATGTCACTATGAATGTTTTTCTACATATATCATATTGCATATGTGTTAGCATATCTATAGGATAAATTCCTAGAAGTAGAATTGCTGGGTCAAAGAATTTGTGCATTTAAAAGTTTGAAGGACATTGCTAAATTGCTCTCCATAGAAAAAAGTTGTACCAACATACATTGCCAAATACAACGGAAGAGAGCATGATACATTTTAGAAAAGCCATATGAATGAGATGAAAATGTGGGAAAGGGGCAAAAATCAGGTTGTAGCACAGCAGTATGTCCCGCTGTACATGCTATAGGCTAATATTCACACATAGAGTTTATTGTGTACCAGGCTCTGTTATGGGCCCTTAAGTTAATTAGCTCAAAACAATTCTATGATTGTTAGATGATTTTATTTGAAGGGACTTTAAATTGGTACCTTGCTTAACAGTTAAAGTAGCTGTTAGAAAAGCACAGACATTTACTGAATATCTCCTGTGTGCCAGGAATAGAAAGAAACACTTCCAATTTTATGTTATTTAATCCCATGAGGCATGTATTATTATCCTCATTTTTTTGATGAGGAAACTGAAATTCAGGTTACGAGATTCACCCAAGATGTGCTATGGAATTAAAGAAGGCCTCTCTAACTTTTTCTACTGTGATACACTGGCTGTGATTTGGAAGATTGAGAATACTCAGTCAATTGAAATGACATTTTCCTAAGGAAGAAGGCTATGAATCCAATAGTATTGCAGCAGGGAGGATGTCCAAATATATGTACTTTGAACTTGTCAGCAGAAATAGAAACCACCTGGAAACCAAAGGATATTTTCTGATATAAAAATCTCAACAATACTGCCACTCTCTGTCATACAGCAAGGGTCTTAGAGACAGATCTGTCATCACGCATTATGACCCCACTCAAGAAGGAACAGATTTTAATCTCAGCATCATTTTAGGAATTGGCAATTTTAGGAAAAGGAACATAAGGGAATGGAACACAAGTTTCATTTTCACTTTAGGATACATGGCTGAGCTGAGACACTATCAATGACCAAAATCTGAGTCCTGTGGTTACTGCTCTGATGAAATCCTGTGGAAAGGGGAGTTTCACTTCCAGAAAGATTGATCATCAGCAGAACCAAGAAGACCCAAGCAATCATTTGTTGGTTTTTTTCCTACCAAAGAAAACTGGCCATGGAACTTTTGCTGGAAGCCAGGGACGGCAATGTGTGTCTTCTGTGAGTTTGTGTTCAAAAGATGATGGTGCTGAGGATTTGAGAGTACCTTTTTAATAGGGGTATTTTGATGAGGCCTCAATACTATCAATTAGCTTAGTTCAACAAGTATTTACTGTGTTCCTGCCAATATGAGAATATCTCCATGATGAGTCAGCTAGAAGATACATGAAATACAAATTCTTGAATTTATGTACTATATGCAGAGGAATATTTAGTCTAATTGTGCAGATAAAAACACATACATATGAAAGGCTACAAGACATTCCTCCAACAAATAGTTGTTCATAGAATCTACTATGTGAAAGGCACTGAGCCAGGTTCTCAGAATACTAGGTTCAGAGGAAAAGAGATATGGATCCTTGCCCTCCTTATTTACAGTGTAGATGGGGAGTCAGATGATCGAACAGTTACACCAATTGAGAATTACAGAAATATACGCTACACAGATTCAGAGAGTTTATGTTAGGCTCTGTTGGTGGAAGAAAGCTTTAAGTAGAGGGTAGATATGACAGTCAAAAGTGCAATGACCAAATATTTTTATCATCTTTCTTCTGAGTGTAAGAAACGTTCTAGTAGAAGATAGGTATGGAATCACAAGTGCTGATAAGCAAATATTTCCATCTTTCCGACTTCTGGACACATGGATGAATATACTTTCCCACACTTTTTGAAGTTAGGCTTGGTTAAAGACATGGAAACAACCTAAATATCCATTGACAGATGAATGGATAAAGAAGATGTGGTACATATATACAATAGAATACTACTCAGCCATGAAAAGAATGAAATAATGCCATTTGCAGCAACATGGATGTAACTAGAGATTATCATACTACATGAAGTAAGTCAGAAAGAGAGAGACAAATATCATATGATATCACTTATACGTGGAATTTAAAATATGACACAAATGAACTTATCTACAAAACAGCAACAGACTCACAGACATAGAAAACAGACTTGTGGTTGCCAAGGGGAAGGGGGTTAGGAGAGGGAAGGAATGGGAGGTTGGGTTTAGTAGACGTAAACTATTATATATAGAATGGATAAACAACAAGGTCCTACTGTATAGCACAGGGAACTATATTCAATACCCTATGATAAACCACAATGGAAAATAATATAAAAAAAGAGTGTATATATATATATATGTATGTATAACTGAATCACTTTGCTATACAGCAGAAATTAATGCAACATTGTAAATCAACTATACTTCAATAAAAAAAAATAAAGGAATTTAGGCTTGGCTATATAACTTGTTTTGGCCAAAGCAAGCAAAATTGATACGTGCCACTTCTTGTTGGAAGTGTTAAGAGCTGCATGTAATTAAACACACCCTGTCCCACTGGTGTGCTGCTCCTCATGGACACATGTGTTGAGAGGAAGCATCTGTCAGTCATGGTCCCTGATGGACCACAATGAGCAGTGCCCTGTAGTCCTTACAAGGTATACATTGTTATGGTTTTAGCCCACTGAGATTTTGGATTTGTGTTTCTATAGCCTATCCTGACTCATGCGTGGGCCTTCTATTCATTAAAATTTTTTTGATGAATATTTATTGAGGAACCTAAGCAGTATTCTTAGGGGCTAGGAATAAATCATAGAAGAATACATACAAGTTTCCTCTTTTAGAGCTTATATTCTCGTTTCAGGGAGGTTAAGGGATGAAGCTAGAGACAGATAACAAACATGTAAATAAAAACATAACTAGTGAGAATTCTGAATTATAATTACTCTTAGTGAGATAGAATCCCGTGTTCCCTGCATCGGCAGGCGGACTCTCAACCACTGCACCACCAGGGAAGCCCCGAAAGTACCTTTTTAATAAGGAATATTTTTAATTTAATTTAATTTAATTTTTTTGCGGTATGTGGGCCTCTCACTGTTGTGGCCTCTTCTGTTGCGGAGCACAGGCTCTGGACGCGCAGGCTCAGCGGCCATGCCTCACGGGTCCAGCCGCTCTGCGGCACGTGGGATCTTCCTGAACCGGGGCACGAACCCGTGTCCCCTGCATCGGCAGGCGGACTCTCAATCACTGCACCACCAGGGAGGCCCCAATAAGGAATATTTTTGACAGGGTAGTCAAAAAAGACCTCTCGGAGAAGATGATATTAGTAACTAAAATCTGAAGGATAAGGAAGAATTTACCATGTGAAAACCTAGCAGGGAGTATTCCTGAAGGAGGGAACAGCAAAAATCCTGGGATCAAGAAAGAGGTTGGCTTATGTGAGGAGCAAAAGAAGACCAGTGTGGTCTGAATAAGATGCTTGTGTGAATGTGGTACCAATGAGGTGGGAAAGTCAAGAGCCCAATGTTATAAGCTGCAGTAAGAAGTCTGAGTTTTATAAAATGGGAGGTCACTGCAATATTTTAAGTAGGAGAGTGATGTGGTATTATTTATGTTTCAAAAAGATAACTCTATTTGCTATGGGAGAAGGCCAAGCATGCATGCAGGAAGGCCACTTAGGGGACTACTATAACATTCCAGGAAAGAGAGTTTGATGACTTGGTCTAGGGTGGCAGCACTGGAGATGGAGAGAATTGGGCACATTCAAGATATGTTTTACTGGTACAACACACAGGATCTGCTGACTGATTGAATGTGGGTGGATATTAAAGATGATGTCTTAATTTTTGGTTTGAGTTAAATGAATAGTGTCATTTTTTGGGAGAGGGAAGACTGGAGTAGAAACAGGAAGGAGATTGGAGAGGCAAACTAAGAGTTCTATTCCGATAAGTTTAATGTGCATATTAGACATCATAGTTAAGATACCAAGACAGAGTCTGGGCTTTAAAGTAGATGTTATGCCTGGAGGAAAAATAAGGAGTCACCAGCAGGTAGATAGTATGCCAGTGAGTAGATGAGGTCATCTAGGGAATGTGTAGATAGTAAGAGAAGGAGAGCCCAGGACTGAGCCCCTGGCACTCCAAAACTTAGAGGCTGAATCGAAGAAGAAGAGTCATGATAGAAGACTGAGAATGAGTGACCAGTGAGGTAAGAAAAAAGCAGAAGTGCTGGAAGCCAAGAGAAGAGAGTTAAGTAGGGAGGAATGGTTAGACATGTTAATTTCTACTGAAAGGTGGATAAGAGGAGAAGACAGACAATTTCATTGACTTTGGCACAGAGGTGGTTCTTAGTTAAATTGAAAAGAGCAAATTCAGTGAGTGGAGTTGGAAGCTAGATTGCAAAGGGTTGAAGAAGGAATGAATGTGAAGTGAGAAAAAGAGAAGCTGTGTATAGAGAAGTTGTAGAAACAAGCAAAGAAATGGTCTGATTGACAGTAAGGTAGATGATGGTGCAAGTGGGTCAATGGAGTTATTTTTTTTTAAGGATAAGAGGTTCTAAAGCATGTTGTATAGTGATGGGGATGACTCAGGGGAGAGAAGGAAAGAGGGAGAGAGGGAAGGAGGGAGGAAGGAGGAGGAAGGAGAAGGAGGAGAAGGAAAAGAAGAGGAGAAAGAAGGGGAAGACTTTAAGTACAAAGTGCTTTAGAATGTATGGAGTTACAAGCACCAGTAGAGAAGGCATTAACTTTGACCTCAATTAATTTGTGTGGGCAGAAAGGTGAGGTAACATCACTGGCAAAGGCACATTTGTAATACTTAAGATGGTATTTCAGTATGAAAAGTTAGTAGGATGGATTGATTGTAGCCATGGCTTTATTAGAGAAATAGTAGTACTAAAGATTGTAAATACCTAATTGGAGAGTGGTAAGGGAATATCACTCAGTACAGGAATCTGTTCTACTACTGCCTTTGACAGACACCCAACCAGCTTCTGCTCAAAAGTGAGGGCAGATTTCAAAGACGCTAATATTTGAGTTAGCTTTGGGAGTTTATTATTTAGGCCATGGAGAGCCAGAGTGGATTTGAGAGGAAGGGGCTTGATGAAAATAGCTTCACAAGAGGGAGCATTTAGGAGGATGGGAGCAGGGAGGCTATGGAAGTAGAGAGGCCAGGTGGGAGGCCTGTGGGACAGAGGCCAACAAGAGTGGCAGCATTGGGATTGTAGAGGAAGGGAGGCAATATGGCAGATGACATTAAAGGCTGTAATAGGAAGCATTTAAGACTGTTGGTATCTGGGAAGAAGAGTTAGGTACGGGAGATTAATCTTAGAGAAGTTATGACCAGAACAGGATAAGTTAGATTTTTTTAATAAGTGATTTTTGAGCCAGTGAGACTAGATGGATATGTAGAGAGAAAGTACGTAGACAGAAGAGCAGGGAATAAAGGAGAAAGAGGAATGATAAAGGAGACAGAAAAGAACAGTGGGACAGAGACCAGAGTTTCAAGAAGAAAGTGTTCCTTGTGATCAAATACAACAGAGAGACAATTAGGTCCATACTGAAGATCACTAGTACTGTATCTGCTTAGTTTATAAAGTTCTTTCACAGTGATTCATTTCATTTACAAGTTTCAGGTCTTCTCAGTAATTCTCTGAGGAAGAGGTAGTAGGTATTCTCATTTTCAGAAAATAGATTGGGTCAAGGTTACACCGCAGTTTCCATAGATCAGTGGCTCTCAAAATGAGGTTCCCTGGGGCTTCCCTGGTGGCGCAGTGGTTGAGAGTCCGCCTGCCGATGCAGGGGACACGGGTTTGTGCCCCGGTATGGGAGGATCCCACATGCCGCGGAGTGGCTGGGCCCATGGGCCATGGCCGCCGGGCCTGCACGTCCGGAGCCTGTGCTCCTAAACGGGAGAGGCCACAACGGTGAGAGGCCCGTGTACTGGTAAAAAAAAA
>NW_020173124.1:6861446-6925829 GCF_003031525.2 Neophocaena asiaeorientalis asiaeorientalis | reverse complement strand
CTGAGACTTAAAAAAAAAAAAAAAAAAAAAAAAAAAAAATGAGGTTCCCAGGTCAGCAGCAGCAGCAGAACCTGGGAATTTGTTGGAAATGCAAATTCTTGGGCCCCATTCCAGATCTACTGGAGCCCAGCAATCTGTGTTTTAACAAGCTCTCCAGGTAATTCTGATGCACACTAAATTTGGGAACCACCAACTTTCATATAGCCAGCATGTGGTGGAGGGAAGACAGATGCCAGAGGGTTAAAGAGTGAGTGGGAAGTAAAAAAGGAAGGCAGCTGGGGTGGTCACTTTCCCCAGTTAGGTCTGACCTCATTTCCTGGTCTTGTGGTTGGAGGGTGCTCATTCAAGAACTCTGGATTCTGCTTTATCAGTACTATCTTGACTTACATTTGACTATAAATCACTTTGTTAATGCATTTGTTCAGTGCTATTATAGTTGTGGGAGTACAGACTTTTCAATTAAAAATCAAATTTTATTAGTGGAAGGAAGAACCTCATTAAAAAAATTCTTATAGTGTGTAGCATGGTGATCAAAACTATGCTTTCTTAATAAAGACTCACTAACATCTCTGTGCATCTAGAAACTACAATGTTCAGGCATAATCCTGCTGTGGCTATTTAGGAAAAACATGAAAAAAGACTCATAGAACAGTTTTTTTTTTTTTTTTTTTTTTAACATCTTTATTGGAGTATAATTGCTTTAGAATGTAGTGTTAGTTTCTGCTGTATAACAAAGTGAATCAACTATACATATACATATATCCCCAAATTTCCTCCCTCTTGCGTCTCCCTCCCACCCTCCCTATCCCACCCCTCTAGGTGGGTCACAAAGCACTGAGCTGATCTCCCTGTGCTATGCGGCTGCTTCCCACTAGCTAGCTACTTTACATTGGGTAGTGTATATATGTCCATGCCACTCTCTCACTTCGTCCCAGCTTACACTTCCCCCTCTTAAGCGATAAAGCCTAAACCAGGGCGGGAACTGGTCTTGGGAATACTTGGTGGTCCTGAGAATCAATTAAAGTTGACTGATGAGAGATGACTGTTAATTTGGCACAAATTAGCAAACTGATACAGCGTCAGTTCAGGGAGAGGTATTAAGAAACCTTTCCCCTTTAACAATTTGGTCTTCTCTAGAGAAGAGAATAAACACATTTAACATGAATGTTTTCTATCTCTGTCCCTGTTTATCAGTAAGACTTTTCCTTGTCCCAGTGTCAAAATGGGCAGCCTACTTTTTGTCTTGGACAACCAGCCATTGATCATTCAACCCCAAGTCCTTGGCCTTGACCTTCCCTCCTTGGCATTAATATCATTTCTCTTCTAACCTTCTTGGCTCTAGGCTCTAGCTGTAAAGCTTCCTACCTCTTTAGGATCTAAGACATCTGATTTCCTCTCTCTCCTTACAGACATGATTCTTCATCACTTAGGCTGAATGTCTTTGGGTGTTTTATTGTAGCTAAAAGAAGGAAGTAAACAGATTCTGAAGGTACCACTTCTGTACATCGGTTGTTTTTCTGCCCCCTATTTTGGTCAGGTATGTCCTCCAAAGTCCAAGAAGTCAGTCAGGGTAGGAACCAACACATTTCCTAGTCCTAAAATAACTTATGCCTGAGAGAATTTTTGATTGACTAAGGGAAAAAAAAAAAACCCTAAAAAACTGTTTTTGGCAATCTTCAACAGGACAGATGGAAATGTGCCTGGCAGGGTTTGATGTTCTAGGATGAAGTTTCCATCACCTTTTGTCTAGTCACAGAAGGTACTTTGGAGTAAGGAAAGGAAAACTGAGTTTGATGTGGGCTCATTTGGCTAGATATACGCTAGTCGGACATGCAATTTTTTGGCAAGTCTGCCTAGTGTTTTCTGTAGTAAATGGGGAGCTCAGTGAGCATTTGATGAAGAAAACATAAGACCTCAACAATTGCTGCAGTGAAAAGAAAACATTAAAATAGGAAACCAAAACTCACATGTGTGCCTATAAATTTCTATAAATGTAGACAAAAACGTACTTATGGGCCAGACCAGAGCCACAACTTAAGGAAAGACCTAGGTTAGATCAACTAAACAATGAATGCTATTGGCAGATTTACCAAGTTTAGGGGCTGAGCAAAGGTGTTCCACAGCTTTTATTTTTGATTTGTGTTGTTAATTAATTAAACGCATGTAGCCTTCCTGTGAAGCAAATCAGTGTTCCTCATTTCATGTGTGAGGAAACAAGGGCAGAGAAGATAAATGACTTGCCATTTTGCCAACCAGTAGCATCTCCCTAGCCACATTGCTAGAATTTCCAGTGGGGTTTCAAAGAATGACTTTAATTTCAAATTTAGTCTGGGTTCATGCAAGGCCACTTAGGTGAAATTTTCAGGTCTCTGAAATCATTCACTTGGTCCCACTTGGGAGGTTGATAATGGTCAGTAAGGGTCTACTAGGAAGGTGTGGGGTTTTAAGTGCTTCTCATAGTGACTTAAATTAGTACTTGTCTTGCTTTCTTAGTATAAACTTGCCATCCCTGAGTGCCACTTACGTGCTACACAGAACAAAGAGTGAGCTTGCTGGAAAATTAATTAATTCAATAATTGGTGGCAAAGGAACTTGAAAGCTTGCCAGACCAGCAGCCCAGTGTGAGTTGTAGCAACAGAATAGAAAAATACCTGAGGAATGAGTTTCATGTTTATTTCTTGGGTACTGTAATAATTAGCAATAAGGGAAAGGGGCTATTGAGAGCAAACACAATGGATTCAATTTTTCTCTGGCATGATGGGAGCTCTCCATGTAGAGAGACCCCCTATACAAGATGGAACACTCAGAGTGTATTGGTAGAAGAGGAAAGTAAGCAGATTGTCATGGGAGAGCTAACTGTGTCTTGGAAGCCTAGATCAATCCACATAAATTAGTGAGGGCAGTGTGTCTCCTTATGCAAACTGTGCAGACAGGGCACAGAAATTATAGCATCCACAGATGGAAATGGGGTTTAAGAACATCCGGGATTTTGAAGGATACGATGTCACCTATTGGCAGTGCTGGTGGGGTGGCAGGGAAGGAGGACAATGAAAATCCAGTATTAGGATTGAGACAGGCATGCCTGGAAGATGGGAATGCTTAGAGGAGTGGGCAGTGGAAGATTCCAGGCGTGTGCTTCATTCCACAATCTGTAAATACAGAGATTATCACTCTTGCATTTTGCCAGTGGGAAAGGGAACTAATTAATTAGAGGAAGAGAGGATGTTACCGTATTGGGACATTTTGAATTTCAATGGAGAAGTTGTCAGAGTGCTTCAGAATGAGTCAGGAGGAGCTAAATGTTTAGGGGTGCATGGTTTGTGAGTGCATGATTCAGAGGGGGAATTTTATGTGCTAAAAATGTCATTAAGTGGGCTTTCCTTTTTTTTTTTTTTTTTGAGTTCAAAGTTTCCTTACTGGCAGCAAAATTCTAACATGATGTGATTATACTTAAGGAACTATGTTTTAAAGATCTGAAACTCAAATACTTTTATATATATATGAATTTTAATAGGGTCATTTCCTATAATGACCTTTCTTAAATGAACCTTGATAAACACATCAGCAGGTGTTGAATGGTTGGATGAAGAAAATCATGTCAAGTTCTGAAGGGAGATCAGAAAGGACTCAGTAAAGATATATTCATAACCTAAAGTCCTACTTTCAATATATATCAAAATACCCAAAGATTTCTATATTCTTTCTTCCTCTAAACTCTTTCGGGCTAGGGGTCTATCTTATGGGAATAATCCAGAATATGGAAAAAGTTAATGTACAATAGAAAACATTTTGAAAAACAAGAAGCAAACAGAATAATGTACAAATAAATGACATTTATAGAGACATTTTGTAGAGCATGCTATTTATGTTCTATTAAACATCAATAAAATGATGGTTATGAAGACTATATAATGAATATGTAAAAAGCACAGAAACTTATGATTAATGGAACATTTAGGATAATAATAACTAACATTTATTTTGCACCTATTAGGTAATATCTCATTTTAAGTCCTTTAAAAGTTTTAACTCGGAAGATGGCGGAAGAGTAAGACGCGGAGATCACCTTCCTCCCCACAGATACATCAGAAATACATCTACATGTGGAACAACTCCTACAGAACACCTACTGAACGCTGGCAGAAGACCTCAGACCTCCCAAAAGGCAAGAAACTCCCCACGTACCTGGGTAGGGCAAAAGAAAAAAGAATAAACAGAGACAAAAGAATAGGGACGGGACCTGCACCAGTGGGAGGGAGCCGTGAAGGAGGAAAGGTTTCCACACACTGGAAGCCCCTTCTTGGGCAGAGACTGCGGGTGGCTGAGTGGGAAAGCTTCGGAGCCGCGAAGGAGAGCACAGCAACAAGGGTGTGCAGGGCAAAGCGGAGAGATTCCCGCACAGAGGATCGGTGCCGACCAGCACTAACCAGCCCGAGAGGCTTGTCTGCTCACCTGCCGGGTCGGGCTGGGGGCTAGGAGCTGAGGCTCGGGCTTCCATCGGAGAGCAGGGAGAGGACTGGTGGCGTGAACACAGCCTAAAGGGGTTAGCGCACCATGGCTAGCCAGGAGGGAGTCCGGGAAAAAGTCTGTACCTGCCGAAGAGGCAAGAGACTTTTTCTTCCCTCTTTGTTTCCTGGTGCCAGAGGAGAGGGGATTAAGAGCGCTGCTTAAAGGAGCTCTAGAGACGGGTGTGAGCCACAGCTAACAGCGCAGACCCCAGAGATGGGCATGAGACGCTAAGGCTGCTGCTGCCGCCACCAAGAAGCCTGTGTGCGAGCACAGGTCACTCTCCACACCTCCCTTCCGGGGAGCTGTGCAGCCCGCCACTGCCAGGGTCCCAGGATCCAGGGACAACTTCCACGGGAGAGCGCACAGTGCGCCACAGGCTGGGGCAACGTCCTGCCGGCCTCTGCCGCCAGGCTCGCCCCGCATTCCGTACCCCTCCCTCCTCCCAGCCTGAGTGAGCCGGAACCCCTGAATCAGCGGCTCCTTTAACCCTGTCCTATCTGAGAGAAGAACAGACGCCCTCAGGCGACCTACATGCAGAGGTGGGGCCAAATCCAAAGCTGAAGCCCGGGAGCTGTGCGAACAAAGGAGAGAAAGGGATATTTCTCCCAGAAGCCTCAGGAGCAGTGGATTAAATCTCCACAATCAACTTGATGTACCCTGCATCTGTGGAATACATGAATAGACAACAAATTATCCCAAACTGAGGAGGTGGACTTTGAGAGCAAGATTTATTATATTTTCCTCTTTTCCTCTTTTTGTGAGTGTGTATGTGTATGCTTCTGTGTGAGATTTTGTCTGTATAGCTTTGCTTTCACCATTCGTCCTAGGGTTCTATCTGTCCATTTTGTTTTGTTTTTTAATTAAAAAAATTGTTTTTTCTTAATAATTATATTTTTATTTTAATAACTTTACTTTATTTTACCTTACTTTATTTTATTTTATCCTCTTTCTTTCTTTCTACGTTTTCTCCCTTTCATTCTGAGCTGTGTGGATGAAAGGCTCTTGGTGCTACAGCCAGGAGTCAGTGCTGTGCCTCTGAGGAGGGAGAGCCAACTTCAGGACACTGGTCCACAAGAGACCTCCCAGCTCCACATAATATCAAACGGTGAAAATCTCCCAGAGATCTCCACCTCAACACCAACACCCAGCTTCACTCAAAGACCAGCGAGATAAAGTGCTGGACACCCTATGCCAAACAACTAGCAAGACAGGAACACAATCCCACCCATTAGCAGAGAGGCTGCCTAAAATCAAAATAAGTCCAAGGACACCCCAATACACACCATCAGACGTGGACCTGCCCAAGACAAGATCCTGCCTCATCCACCAGAACACAGGCACTAGTCCCTTCCACCAGGAAGCCTACACAACCCACTGAACCAACTTTATCCACTGGGGACAGACATCAAAAACAACAGGAACTATGAACCTGCAGCCTGCAAAAAGGAGACCCCAAACACAGTAAGATAAGCAAAATGAGAAGACTGAAAAACACACAGCAAATGAAGGAGCAAGATAAAAACGCACCAGACCTAACAAATGAAGAGGAAATAGGCAGTCTACCTGAAAAAGAATTCATAGCAAACAGAATCCAACAGCACATTAAAAGGATTATACACCATGATCAAGTGGGGTTTATTCCAGGAATGCACATATTCTTCAATGTACACACAAATCAATCAATGTGATATACCATATTAACAAATTGAAGGAGAAAAACAATATGGTCATCTCAGTAGATGCAGAGAAAGATTTCAACAAAATTCAACACCTATTTATGATAAACACCCTCCAGAATGTAGGCATAGAGGGAACTTTCCTCACCATAATAAAGGCCATGTATGACAAACCCACAGCCAACATCGTCCTCAATGGTGAAAAATAATTGAGTTATTTGTAGTGAGGTGGATGGACCTAGAGTCTGTCATACAGAGTGAAGTAAGTCAGAAAGAAAAAAACAAATACCATATGCTAACACATATTTATGGAATCTAAGAAAAAAAAAAGTCATGAAGAACCTAGAGGTAAGACGGGAATAAAGACACAGACCTAGTAGAGAATGGACTTGAGGATATGGGGAGGGGGAAGGGTAAGCTGTGACAAAGTGAGAGAGTGGCATGGACATGTATACACTACCAAATGTAAAGTAGATAGCTAGTGGGAAGCAGCCGCATAGCACAGGGAGATCAGCCTGGTGCTTTGTGACCACCTAGAGGGGTGGGATAAGGAGGGTGGGAGGGAGGGAGACCCAAGAGGGAAGAGATATGGTAACATATATATATGTATAACTGATTCACTTTGTTATAAAGCAGAAACTAACACACCATTGTAAAGCAATTATACTCCAATTAAAAAAAAAGTTTGAAACTAACACACCATTGTAAAGCAATTTTACTCCAATTAAAAAAAAAGTTTTAACTCATTTAATCATCACAACAGTCTGAAGTGGTAGTAGTAGTATCACTCCCATTTTGCAAGTGACAGAACCGAGATAGAGAGAGGCTAAGTAATTTTCCAAGATTACAGAACTAGAAAGAAGTAGAGTCACATGGCCCCAGAGTCAGGATATAAAATTATATCTGTATAAAGCATATATGTGGAGAGAATACATTAATTCTAAAAAGTGGAAACACTTCTTATACACAACCGTATTTCTGCAAGGCTATTATCTTTTGTGGTCCTCTAACTAGCCATCTAGAAAAACATGATATTGTTAGGGCTGAAAGTACTGAATGGATTGTGTGGCTCCTCTGGGAACATATGCAGTGTTTTCCTGGCACTGCATGGGTAACCTGCAGAGGTATTAATATAGTTCCCCATTTGTTTTCTCTCTTGTGAATCCAGTTACACACAATTGGAGACCAGAAGAAGCGGCTGATATTGGTGTGGATAAAGCCAAATACAATTCTGCAAGTTGACACTACCTTTGGAGGACTTTGTGGAACCTGAACTTTAGACTCATATAAGACTATATTATGGTAATATTATTATATGGCATTTGATTGCTATTTACAGTTCAAAAATCATTTTCATCATCATCTCATTTGATTTTCACAAAAAGATTGCCTTTATTTTGCACATGAAGAAAGTGAAGTTCAAAGATCTCTCAAATTTCAGAGCCTGAATCCAAACCCTATTATTCTATTCTTTTATACAAAAGTTCTGATCATACTATATGTGTGTACATATCTTTATATACATGGATGTACATTATCTGTCTACCTCATGTATCATTATTTATCTGTCCCGTTCTCCTGCAACTTGCTTTTCTCACCTAATAGTACATAATATTCATCTCTCCAAGCTAAAATGTAAATCTGACTTGTTCTTCTGTAGTTGCATTATAACCTGTGACCAAATGGATGCATCAGTCTACTCAACCATTCCATTCTTGTGGATGAGTAGGTTGTTTCAAGTTTTTGCTATCACAAATACAATTGCAATAAACATCCTTGTATGTATGTCCTCATGTACTGCTACTTTAATTTTTACAGGGTTGATTCCCAGAAGTAAAACTGCTGAATCAAAGGATATGAGCTTTAAAAATTTTAATGTATAGTGTCAGATTCCTCTCCAAAAGACTGGGTTAAACTTTCCCACTGACGATGTCTGGAAGTGCTTGTCTGCACCCTCACCAGCACTGGGAGTTGTCACTCCAGTCTCTTACAGGATCAATCCTGGTGTTCTGACTTTAAATCTAGGTCTCTGTCTTTTCAATTAAGATGCCTCAAATAACAGAGACTTTGGGCAGATTTTTTTTTTTTAATGGTTATCTTTAGGAGATTATTCACAATCTAATAGGCTTGGGTTCTGTTAAGATGCTGCTTTTGGCCTCAGCGACTGCTTTGTATACACACAACATATCAATAAATAATAACCATTATGGTCGAACATTAGAGTTGACAGTGTAGTAAGTTATGAACAAATCTCCTCATTAGCAGCACTATTATTTTGGTGTTTGCAGCAATCTAGTAGTCACAGTTAAGTTGAAACAAGAGCCATTATGTATGTAAGACATTTTTAGCTCATTTACTCTGAACTCACTTTGCATACAAGAGCACTTTGCCCACACCATATGGTGTAATGTCACAACAAGATGCAAACTGAAGTGAAGAGGAATAGGACCTCTTTGACACGAGAGTGTATGTGCTTGGATGCTTGTGGCTTTAGAACTGAGTTAACAATTGTTTCTGAATAGATTCAGATTTTAGTTTCCGTCTGAGTGACTCACATATTTTCTTGTTGTTAAAATGGAAGGGCCACTGTCCTAATATATTTATGTATGTCTGTGTTTGCTGATTAGTCAAGAGTTGGAATTGTGACTTGCATCACTGTACTTAATTTCCCTTTTAAAAAATTCCTGTCAAATATCTCACAAGCTGAGGTTGGGGACTTAATTAATTTGAGTGCTGGATTGGGCAACCTTTAGCTTATCTGGCATCCTTTTACCTTTTTCTAGTAATGGCACCTTGATTTTACTCTGGGGACCCTCCCTCCTCAGCTCCTTCAGTCCATGAGGATGGGGCTCAAGTGTAGCACCTTCCTCCACTCCAGATCGAATACATTATGTCCCTTTGGTATGTGGTTGGTTCAAGGGTGGGCATGTAACCTAGTTCAGGACAATGACACTCAATTCTGGGACACTTCTTAGAATTATAGTGAAGAGACAATTTCTCTGTGCAGTGACTGCTAGCTCTAGGCTGAGGTAAGCCTGAGCTACAAGGTCCCCATGAGGACAGGGTCTACCTAAGAATGATGCCAACCTAGGAGGTTTGCAGAGCCAACGGGTGGAGAGAAACTAAGGCCTAATACCCCTGGAGCCCCTGGCTCAGTTTTCTGTGGACTTTAGCATTTTGTGAGCCAATAATTTCCCTCCCTCTCCTTATTTTTAACTTTACCCATTTTGAGTTGAACAACTTCCTTTACTTACATCCAAATGAATCCTAACTGATTTAGGTTTTTAAATTGTTTTTCTTTTTTTTGTTGTTTCTTTTGGTTTTGATTTTTCTATTGCATTGTTTGTATGAGTTTCCAGTGGCTTCACTGTTTCACTGCATAACCAAAGGTATTTTAAAACTATTTATAATGCAAAGTATTAATTAGATTAAAAAAAGAAACATAGGAGCTGAGGGATGAGCTTCTCTTTGTATGTTCCACAAACATAAAGTTAGTGTCTCTTGTTTCTCTAGTTAGTTTGTTTAGCACATTTTTAGGTCAAATGTTGGCATCTGAGTTTCCTTCCTTCTTGGTCAACACTAACAACTTCATGGAATTTTTTTAGGTTTTTAGTTCTTCAGATAATAGCACACAGAAGCTTATTACCATGTAGCACATTAAATATTGCCCTGGGGGCTGAGAATAGAGCAAAAGTTACTGATAGCGCTGACTGAAGCCAGTTCCCTTTTGGGGAAATTATTCAGTTGAATCACGAATGATTTCTTAGCTTGCCCTTTATTGTGTCTTGTTCCAGACACCTAAAGCACAGTTTGGAAATTAATATTCTTTCTTCTGAGATGAGATAGATTATATGTTAACTGTCTTATAAGAGTCAATAAGAATGTTTATTGTTTTAGAAATAAGGCATAAGGGTGGGTGGGGAAGACAGTATATTTTCCTCCAAACAGAGCTAAGGGAGAGCAAGTCATCCTCTGTTTAAACCTTATTCTGAAAAATATTTTTTTCAACAAGAGGAGCCACAGAACATGGTACTTCCCTGGCAGTCCAGTAAAGACTCTGTGCTTTTGCTGCAGGGGGCATGGGTTCTATCCCTGGTTGATGTGGCCCAAAAAAAAACCCCACAAAACAAACATTTCTCCAGTAGTCTCATGGAGATCACACGTGGAGGCAAGACTGGGAGTCACCTGAAGCACAGACATATGGGCAAGAACTGCACTATAGGACCATGCACATTGAAAAAGAAGTCTTTCCTGAGTGGAAACGCTGTAAAACATACTGGAGGAAGCAAACATTCTTAGAAATACCATTGCTATAAACTGTATACTTAAACCATGTCCTATGCAAGGCAAAAGCAAAGAGTAAAAATTGCCTGGAATTAGAAATAAGGGAACTTATATGAGGAAATGACACAGGCATGACAAGGATAGTGTGGAGCCCACAGAGTATGATGGACAGTGTAAGGAGAGACCTGGACAGGAACTTTAGAGCAGAGACATTTCTCTCAGCCCTGCTTGGCTAAGTCTTCACCAATTTCCTTTTTTTTGGGTGGGGGGAGGGGTGGGCGTTAAACATGAGTTTTTCTTTCTCACAGAACAATCTGGTGGGCAGGGTCCCAAGAGTGAGCAGCTCTGCAGGCCCTTCCGTCTCGGTTATGTCCGGGATGTGTTCCCGCACATCCACTAAGTGGCAGTCGCACCTTAACGCCCCCATCCTTACTCCTCCAAAAGCCCTAAACTCAGGCAGGTAAGGGAGCCCTGTCTCCACGACCCCCACCACTCACCCCCGGCCTCCTCTTAAACCTTACTGACCGGATCAGGGCCACATGGCCAGACGTCAACCCTGCTGAGGGGTCGGAGGGGACTAGAGGCACCACGCCTCCTCACCCAGGCCCAAGCCAACATGATGGCTCAGCAGGCCCAGGAGGGTTAGGAGTTCGCACCTTCCTCCCCCTCCTCCGGCAGGATCTCCGGGCTGCCGTTTGGTCCGCCTGCGGGCCCGTGTCCTTGCGGGGCGGCGGAGCTGGTGGGGTACAGGTACGGGACAGCGGCAGTGGGGGGTCTGGAGTGAGAGCCTGTGGTGCTCCGAGGACGGCCCAGACCTGGGACCTCCTGCACGTGGTGGGGCAGCTCACCGAGGGCTGGGGGTCAGGGAGCGAAAAGTCAGGGGTTTGATGGGGCCTGCGGGCTATTGTGAGGGGTCAGGGACTCACCGGGCAGGTTGTCGGCGGCGGGTAGAGCGCCTCGGCCAGTGTCGGCACGTCCTCCAAGCTCAGCTTTGTGGTCAGCTAGTCTGTGTGCTTGAGGATCTCGCTGGAGCCGAAGCCGGAAGGCATGAGGTGTCCCGCTCCACGTCTAGGACGGCGCAGGCCACCAGCAGGTGCAGACTGGGGCCAGGGCGCCCTGTCCACAGCGCCTCCCACGGCCGAAGGACTTCCGGGAAGGGGCATTCCCTCTTGACCCAGAGGAGCAGTCACCGGAAGCAGAAGCAGAGAGAGCCGGAGTCGGGGGAGTCCGGGAAGTCTCAGAGCGGCGGATCCAGCACCTTCAGGAGTAGCAGGAGTTGCTGCTTCATTATCTCCTCAGAGTTCCGTTGCACGAGCTCCGTGACGCCACAAAAACAGCGGAAGGCATCCACCTCGTCCTGAGAGCCCTAGCGGATCGGGAACAGAAGGTCACTCCTGCCCTGGACGTAGCCGAGCTCGTCATGGTACAGGCAGTCGGGGAGGAGGATGTCGTTTCAGCAGGCCCAGCCCTGGGTTCTCGCGACCCTCAAAGAATTTGTTGGTTCTATGAGAGCGGCTCTCGTCTCTGGCCATGAGGCTGCGGTATTCATGCGGCGGTGAGTTCCTCCGCCCCTGACCAGGCCTCACGGATTTCCACGGCAGCTTCAGGTGGAAATCCTCATCAGTTTTCTTGCGCACGTGGGCCTTGCTATCCTTGGCAGAGCCCTCCCAGCTGAAGTACCATAGGAGGGACCGCCAAGCCTGGCGCAGTAGGCTGGGGCTCAGACCCTGGGGGAAACCGCCCCGCCCCCGCGGCGCCGCCAGCCGGCCCTGCCCAGCCCTCCCTGAGGGGGTACTTGGCTCCGCATTCCTGAGAAGAGCCGGGGTCTCAGCTCAGGGACTTGCTGCAGGAGGCCCTCGGGGCACACGCGGTGGGCCCACTCCTCCCCTGTGACCCGAGGCATCCGCTCCACAAGCGGCCGCAGACCCAGCTCCACACCGGAAGTGACCTGCAACCCAGGTGGGGCGCGTATTCAGAGGCCGGAAGAGGGTCGCTGGAGGCCCTGTCCAGGTGTGGCTGCAGGTCTCCCCTGAAGAAGGTGGTCACGCTGGAGAAGCTGCTGAAGGTGGTGCAGTAGGAATCCTGGAGGAAGTGAGACACCATGTGGGAACGGTCCTGGTTAAAGAGCTGGACGTGATGGAAGGAGTTGGAGAGGGCCGGGGAGGCATAAGGGGAGACGAGGTAGAGGTGGCGGTTCTGTGGAGAGGTGGCCAACAGCAGGTGACGGCTAAAGACACAGAGCAGGATGCTGATGCCCCACGGTGGACATGCAGGGCAGGCGGGGAGCCTGTGGACCAGGCAGGCCCAGCTGAGGCCGGACTTTGAACGGCAGATGGCCTTGAGCTCCCCCAGACATACTCACTAAGAAGACCAGGGCGCCCCTGCGGAAGCTGGGCTCTGCACCTCTCGTGGCTCTGAGTGGCCGGGCCGCAGCTGACCTGTGCTGATGACTGCCCTCTGTGGGGTTTATAGCCGGGGTCAAAGGTCAGTTCCTCGTCAGAAGTGCAGGAGTCATCCCCACTGGCGTCCTTCTTGGAGAAGAGGATTTGAGTGGAATCTCCAGCCTCTCTACAGGAGCACAGTGCAGGAGGACGTCATTTGTCCTTCTCCACAACACAGATGACGCGGTCCACGAGGGAGTCCGGGTCTTGGTGCTTCCTGGCGTGCAGGTACATGCCTCTTGACCAATTTGTTAATGAGTGGAGTTGACGTAAAGGAAAAATATTTGTAGAATGAGTAAGACTGGCCGTATACTATGTTAGGTAGTTCTGGGTCAGATGCACATTATGTTTCTTTTTTATGATTTTTGCTTAGGTTAAATGTATAGAACACTGCCTATAGTTTTTATTCCACAGGAAGGAATCTATTGTTGTAATTAATCGTTTGTAGTTTCCATGAAATCTTTAGCCTGATGCATTTCTCCTGAGTGGTACAGTTAAGATCCTGATGCTCAGTGTGGGTAGACAAGAAAAGCACACTCCTGGTGGATCGGATGGTCTTGCTGAGGTGATTTCTATGTGGTTGTGCCTCTTGAGCAATCCTGCCAAACAGAGTATTCCAGGAGGTAGTAGGCTGTGTATTTCCAAAGGCACAGATCTGGGCATGTACAAAGCCAAGTCCGTGGATGCTCTTTTAAATAGCTAAACTGATTGGTACAAGAAAGTCTCCCTAGTGGTATCTCTGCATCTCCTCTATTCATATGGCTCTCTTCTTTGTCAGTTTCCCCCCATTTTTTTTTATTGTGGTAAAATGTAAAAAATGTAGAATTTACCATCTTAACCATTTTTAAGTGTTCAGTTCATTGGTATTAAATACATTCATAATGTTGTGCAACCATCACCACCATCCATCTCCAAGGCTCTTTTCATCTTCTAAAACTGAAACTCCATACCCATTAAACAATAACTCCCTATTCCTTCCCCACTCCAGCCCCTGGGAACTACCGTTCTACTTCCTATCTCTATGATTTTTTTTTTTTTGGTCTGGCTCTCTTCTTGATAACACTGTAACTGGTCAGGGAGACTACTGTGGGGGTGGGGGTGGGAGTCAGTCACAATATATGGAGCTGTAGGAAAAGCAGCAAGGAAGAATGGGACCTGTACTCTGTCAAGCATCCAGTACAGTTAGTTGGATCACTTTGCACAAGTTCTTTAAGCACTCTGGCCTCAGTTTCCTCATGTGCAAAATGGGGACAATAACAGTACTTACCACATATGATTTTTATGAGGAAGAAGTGGATTAATACATGTAAAGTATACAGAGCAGTACCTGGCACATCCTAAGCACGAAATAAATTTTAGTGATAGTGATCTCTCATTAGGATAATTGTTGCTGGTTAAATTAATCAATACAGAAAGTGAAGTTATAGCTGACACAGCCCCACCAGGCTGTGTGGGACTAGAGACTCAGCTGTGAGGATAGTTTGGTTGTTCCAATGGCCTATATACTATTTCATGTTTATGTCAGCTTTTTCATTTTGTGTAGACTTGCAATATTATTTTCTGTTGAAAGCACCCTATGGCAATGTGAAGGATACAAATAAATCAGCACTTCTCATGTGGAAGGGAACCCATGAGTTCATCACTGAGATTAACAGTCATGTTAGTGATGATATCATTGCCTAGAAAATTTTGGCTGTTACCAGAGAAAGTATCTGAGGAGCTGAGCTATATTATTAAATTGCTATTATAGAAATTGATATTTTCTTTTTTTAAATATCTTTATTGGAATATGATTGCTTAACAATGTTGTATTAGTTTCTGCTGTACAATAAAGTGAATCAGCTATATGTATACATATATACTCATATACCCTCCCTCTTGAACCTCCCTCCCACCCTCCCTATCCCCCCCTCTAGGTCATCATAAAGCTTAGAGCTGATCTCCCTGTGCTATGCAGCAGCTTCCCACTAGCCATCCATTTTACATTTGGCAGTGTATATATGTCAGTGCTACTCTCTCACTTTGTCCCAGCTTCTCCATCCCCCACTGTGTCCTCAAGTCCGTTCTCTATGTCTGCATCTTTATTCCTGCCCTGCCACTATGTTCATCAGTATGGGTTTTTTAGATTCCATATATATGCATTAGCATAGGGTATTTGTTTTTCTCTTTCTGACTTACTTCACTCAGTATGAGAGACTCTAGGTCCATCCACCTCATTGCAAATAACTAAATTTCATTTATTTTTATGGCTGAGTAATATTCCATTGTATACATGAGTCACATCATCTTTATCCATTCATCTGTCGATGAACATTTAGGTTGCTTCCATGTCTTGGTTATTGTAAGTAATGCTGCAGTGAACATTGTGGTACATGTATCTTTTTGAATTATGGTTTTCTCAGGGTATATGCCCAGTGGTGGGATTGGTGGGTCATATGGTAGTTCTACTTCTAGTTTTTTAAGGAACCTCCATACTGTTCTCCATAGTGGGTGTATCAATTTACATTCCCACCAACAGTGCAAGAGGGTTCCCTTTTCTCCACACCTTCTCCAGCATTAACTGTTTCTAGATTTTTTGATGATGGCCGTTCTGACTGGTGTGAGGTGATACCTCATTGTAGTTTTGATTTGCATTTCTCTACTGATTCATGTTGTTGAGCATCTTTTCATGTGTTTCTTGGCCATCTGTGTGTCTTCTTGGGAGAATAGTCTATTTAGGTCTTCTGCCTATTTTTGGATTGGGTTGTTTGTTTTTGATATTGAGCTTCATGAGCTTCTTGTATATTTGGGAGATTAATCCTTTGTCAGTTGCTTTGTATGCAAATATTTTCTCCCATTCTGAGGGCTGTCTTTTCATCTTGTCTATAGTTTCCTTTCCTGTGCAAAAGCTTTTAAGTTTCTTTAGGTCCAATTTTTTTATTTTTGTTTTTATTTCCATTACTCTAGGAGGTGGGTCAAAAAGGGTCTTGCTGTGATTTATGTCAAAGAGTGTTCTGCCTATGTTTTCCTCTAAGAGTTTTATAGTGTCTGGCCTTACATTTAGGTCTTTAATCCATTTTGAGTTTATTTTTATGTATGGTGTTAGGGAGGGTTCTAATTGCATTCTTTTACATGTAGTTGTCCAGTTTTCCAAGCTCTACTTATTGAAGAGGCTGTGTTTTCTCCACTGTATATTTTTGCTTCCTTTGTCAAAGATAAGGTGACCATATGTGCATAGGTTTATCTCTGGGCTTTCTGTCCTGTTCCATTGATTTATGTTTCTGTTTTTGTGCCAGTACCATATTATTTTAATTACTGTAACTTTGTAGTATAATCTGAAGTCAGGGAGCCTTATTCCTCCAGCTCTGTTTCTTTCTCAAGATTGCTTTGGCTGTTCAGGGTTTTGTGTGATTCCATACAAATTGTAAAATTTCTTTTTCTAGTTCTGTGAAAAATGCTATTGGTAATTTGATAGGGATTGCATTGAATGTGTAGATTGCTTTGGGTAGTATAGTTATTTTCACAATGTTGATTCTTACAATCCAAGAACATGGTATATCTCTCCATCTGTTTGTATCATCTTTGATTTCTTTCATCAGTGTTTTATAGTTTTCTGTGTGCAGGTCTTTTGCCTCCTTAGGTAGGCTTATTCCTAGGTATTTTATTCTTTTTGTTGCAGTGGTAAATGAGAGTGCTTCCTTAATTTCTCTTTCTGATTTTTCATTGTTAGTGTATAGGAATGCGAGGGATTTCTGTGAATTAATTTTCTATCCTGCTACTTTACCAAATTCATTGATTAGCTCTAGTAGTTCTCTGGTGGCATCTTTAGGATTTTCTATGTATAGTATCATGTTATCTGCAAACAGTGACAGTTTTACTTCTTCTTTTCCAGTTTGGATTCCTTTTATTTCTTTTTCTTCTCTGATTGCCATGGCTAAAACTTCCAAAACTATGTTGAATAATAGTGGTGAGAGTGGACAACCTTGTCTTATTACTTATCATAGAGGAAATTGTTTCAGTTTTTCACCATTGAGAATGATGTTGGCTGTGGGTTTGTCATATACGGCTTTTATTATGATAAGGTAGGTTCCCTCTATGCCCACTTTATGGAGAGTTTTTACCATAAGTGGGTGTTGAATTTTGTCAAAAACTTTTCCTGAATCTATTGAGATGATCATATTGTTTTTATCCTTCAATTTGGTTAATATCATGTATCACATTGATTGATTTGCATCTATTGAAGAATCCTTGCATTCCTGGGATAAACCCCATTTGATCATGGTGTATGATCCTTTTAATGTGCTGTTGGATTTTGTTTGCTAGTAGTTTGTTGAGGATTTTTGAATCTATGTTTATGTGATATTGGCCTTTAATTTTCTTTTTTTGTGATATCTTTGTCTGGTTTTAGTATCAGGGTGATGGTGGTCTCGTAGAATGAGTTTGGGAGTGTTCCTCCCTCTGCTATATTTTGGAAGAGTTTTAGAAGGATCTGTGTTAACTCTTCTCTAAATGTTTGATAGAATTCGCCTGTGAAGCCCTCTGGTCCTGGGCTTTTGTTTGTTGGAAGATTTTTAATCAGAGTTTCAATTTCAGTGTTTGTGATTGGTCTGTTTATATTTTCTGTTTCTTCCTGATTCAGTCTTGGAAGGTTGTGCTTTTCTAAGAATTTGTCCATTTCTTCCAGGTTGTCCATTTTATTGGCATATAGTTGCTTGTAGTAGTCTTTCATGATCCTTAGTATTTCTGCAGTGTCAGTTGTTGCTTCTCTTTCATTTCTAATTCTGTTGATTTGAGTCTTCTCCCTTTTTTTCCTGATGAGTCTGGCTGATGGTTTATCAGTTTTGTTTATCTTCTCAAAGAACCAGCTTTTTTTTTTTGGATCTTTGCTATTGTTTCCTTCATTTGTATTTCATTTATTTCTGCTCTGATCTTTATGATTTCTTCTGCTAACTTTGTTCTTTGTTTTTTATTCTTTCTCTAATTGCTTTAGGTGTAAGGTTAGGTTGTTTATTTGAGACTTTTCTTGTTTCTTGAGGTAGGATTGTATTGCTATAAACTTCCCTCTTAGAACTGCCTTTGCTGCCTTCCGTAGGTTTTGGGTTGTTATATTTTCATTGTCATTTGTTTCTAGGTATTTTTTATTTCCTCTTTGGTTTCTTCAGTAATATCTTGGTTGTTTAGTAGTGTATTGTTTAGCCTCCATGTGTTTGTATTTTTTACAGTGTTTTTCCTGTAATTTGATACCTAGTCTTATAGCATTGTGGTTGGAAAAGACTTCAGTTTTCTTAAATTTACCAGGGCTTGATTTGTGACCCAAGATGTGATCTGTCCTGGAGAATGTTCCATGTGTACTTGAGAATAAAGCGTATTCTGTTGTTTTTGGATGAAATGTTCTATAAATATCAATTAAGTCCATCTAGTCTAATGTATCATTTAAAGCTTGTGTTTTCTTATTTATTTTCATTTTGGGTGATCTGTCCATTGGTGAAAGTGGGGTGTTAAAGTCCTTTACTATTATTGTGTTATTGTCAATTTTCCCTTTTATGGCTGTTAGCATTTGCCTTATGTATTGAGGTGCTCCCATGTTGGATGCCTAGATATTTACAATTGTTACATGTTCTTCTTGGATTAATCCCTTGATCATTATGTAGTGTCCTTCCTTGCCTCTTGTAATAGTCTTTATTTTATTTTGTCTGATATAAGAATTGCTACTCCAGATATATTTTGATTTTCATTTGCATGGAACATCTTTTTCTATCCCCTCACTGTCAGCCTGTATGTGTCCCTGGGTCTGAAATGGGTCTCTTGTAGACAGCATGTATACGGGTCTTCTTTTTGTATCCATTCAGCCAGTCTGTGTCTTTTGGTTGGAGCATTTAATTCATTTACATTTCAGGTAATTATTGATATGTATAATCCTATTACCATTTTCTTAATTGTTTTGGGTTTGTCTTTGTACATCTTTTCCTTCTCTTGTGTTTCCTGTCTAGAGAAGTTTCTTTAGCATTTGCTGTAAAGCGGGTTTGGTGGTGCTGAATTGTCTTAGCTTTTGCTTGTCTGTAAAGCTTTTGATTTCTCCATTGAATCTGAATGAGATCCTTTCTGGGTAGAGTAATCTTGGTTGTAGGTTTTTGCCTTTCATCACTTTAAATATATCTTGCTACTCCCTTCTGGCCTGTAGAGTTTCTGTTGAAAGATCAGCTGTTAACCTTATGGGGATTCCCTTGTATGTTATTTGTTGCTTTTCCCTTGCTGCTTTTAATACTTTTTCTTTGTGTTTAATTTTTGTTAGTTTGATTGATATGTTTTTCGGCATGTTTCTCCTTGGGTTTGTCCTGTTTGGGACTCTCTGCACTTCCTGGACTTCATTGACTATTTCCTTTCCCAATTTAGGGAAGTCTTTGACTATAATCTCTTCAAATATTTTTTTAGACCCTTTCTTTTTTTCTTCTTCTTCTGGGACACCTATGATTCGAGTGTTGGTGTGCTTAATGTTGTCCTAGTGGTCTCTGAGACTGTCCTCCATTCTTTTTTTTTTTTTAATAAATTTATTATTAACTTTATTTTTGGCTGCGTTGGGTCTTCGTTGCTGCACGCAGGCTTTCTCTAGTTGTGGCGAGTGGGGGCTACTCTTCATTTTGCTGCTTGGGCTTCTCATTGTGGTGGCTTCTCTTGTGTCAGAGCACGGGCTCTAGGCAAGCGGGCTTCAGTAGTTGCAGTGTGTGAGCTCAGTAGTTGTGGCTTGTCGGCTGTAAAGCGCAGGCTCAGTACTTGTGGTGCATGGGCTTCGTTGCTCCATGGCATGTGGGATCCTCCCAGACCAGGGATCGTACCCACATCCCCTGAATTGGCGGGTGGATTCTTAACCACTGCACCACGAGGGAAGTCCCTGTCCTCCATTCTGTTAATTCTTTTTTCTTTATTCTGCTTTGTGGCAGTTAATTCCACCATTTTATCTTCTAGCTCACTTATCCATTCTTGTGTCTCAGTTCTTCTGCTATCGATTCCTTCTAGATTGTTTTTAATTTCAGTTATTGTGTTGTTCATTACTGTTTGTTTGCTCTTTAGTTCTTCTAGGCCCTCGTTAAATATTTCTTTTATTTTCGCTATTTCTGAGATTTTGGATTATCTGTACTATCATTACTCTGAATTCTTTCTCAGGTAGTTTGCCTTTTTCCTCTTCATTTATTTGGTCTTATGGGTTTTTATCTTGCTCCTTTGCCTGCAAGATATTTCTCTGTGTTCTCATTTTATCTCATTTACAGTATTGAGGTCTCCTTTCCCTAGGCTGCAGTGTTTTAGTTCCTCTTGTTTCTGTTCTCTGCCCCTGGTGGTGAGGTTGGTCCAGTGGCTTGCATAGGGTTCCTGATGGGAGGGACTGGTGCCCTCATTCTGGTGGGTGGAGCTGAGTCTTTTCCCTCTGATGAGCCTGGCAGTGTCAGTTGGTGTGTTTTGGGGTGTCTGTGAGCATAGTATACCTTTAGGTAGTCTGTGTGCTGATGGGTGGATTTATGTTTCTTTTTTGTTGTTTGGTGTGAGGCGTCCAGCACTGGGAGTTGCTGGCAGTTGGGTGGAGCCAGGTCTCAGATTCAGATAGATGCCTCCGTGAGAACTCTCAGTGATTAATCTTACCTGGGGCTGGGAATTCTCTTGTGGTCCAGCATCCTGGACTCGGTGCTCCCACCCCAGAGCCTGAGGCCTGACTTCCAGTCAAGGAACCAAGACCCCGAAAGTTGTTCATCCTGGCAATAAAGGGGATTTAAAAAAGAAAAGAAGACTAACAAAACTCCAGGCAAATGGTAAAAAGTAAAATCAAACAAACAAAAACAGAAACAAGGAAACAAACACAAAAGAAACAAAAACAGAACCAAATAAAACAAAAATCAAGAGAACAACCAGGGAAACAAAAGAACCCAAGAACGAAATCAAACAATTAAAAAGAAAACTGACAAAAACACAAAACCAAAAAACAAAGCAGAGTGTCAACTGAAGAATGAGCATAGAAACAAAACAAACCAACAAAAATGATAAAAAATAGAAAAAAAGGAAGGGGAAAGAAGACAGAATGACAGTAATGCAATGTAGAAATAGAAATATAAAAAATGAAAATATATTAAAGAAAAGAAAAAGACAAAACCCCATAGAAATGGTAAAAACAAAATCAAACAAACAAAAATAGAAACAAGGAAATACACATGCAAAAGAAACAGAAACAGAACCAAATAAAACAAAAAGCAAGAGAACAGCCAGACAAATAGTAGAGCTGAAAAACAAAATCAAACAATTAGGATCCAAACTAACAAAAACACAAAACCTAAAAACTTAACCAAAGCAGTGTGCCAACTGAAGAATAAAGCAAGGAAACAACAAACCAATAAAAATGATTAAAAATAATAAAATAAAATTAAATAATATAAAATAAAAAGGGAAAAAACACAGGACAACAGAAAAGCAAAGTAGAAATGGAAATATAAAAAAATAAAATATATATTAAAGAAAAAGAAGAAAAACAAATAAGGGAAAAGAGCACAGAACAACAGGAAAGCAAAGTAAAAATAGAAATATATGAAGAAAATAAAAATTGGGCTTCCCTGGTGGTGCAGTGGTTAAGAATCTGCCTGCCAGTGCAGGGGACACAGGTTTGAGCCCTGGTCCAGGAAGATCTCACATGCTGCAGAGCAACTAAGCCCGTGTGCCACAACTACTGAGCCTTTTCTCCGCGAGCCACAGCTACTGAAGCCCAAGCGCCTAGAGCCTGTGCTCTGCAACAAGAGAAGCCACTGCAGTGAGAAGCTCTTGCACCTCATTGAAGAGTAGCCCCCTGCTTTCTGCAAATAGAGAAAGCCCAGTGCAGCAATGAAGACCCAACACAGCCAAAAATAACTAAATAAAATAAGTAAGTTTTTTAAAAATTAAAAAAAAATGTTATAAAACATGAAGATCCCAAAAGACTAAAAAGAAAAAAAATACTAAAACAACAAACAAAAGAAACAAATTGCTAGAACCAATAACAGAATGAATCAAAACATAATACAATTAATAGTAATAATTATGTTTCCCTGGGGTCTCAGCTGTAAGTGTCCTTACACACACCATGAGCCACAGCCCACCTTCACCTTCCCAGGAGGCCCTCCTCTGCCTCTGGGCTGGTCTCTGGACCTGCTGTGGGCCCTGTGGGGACCCCTGAGACTCTGATGTGGCCCAATTCCTGTGTGTGCTGCCCCCAAAGTCCACAGCTGCCCGAGCTAGACCGTTTTCATTTGTGGTGGACACTCATTGTCTACTCAGATAATCCATAGAGGCAGGGTCTACCTAGGTGATCGTGGGGATTTAATCTGCAGCTTGGACAGCTGATGGAAAGAGTTTCGATCTTTTTCCTTAGTCCCCCTGTTCCTGGGGTTCAGTTTTGGTTTTATTCCCACCTCTGCGTGTGGTCTACCCACAGGAGTCTGGTCCTGAGGCTGCCTTGGAGCTCTTGGGTCTGCCCCCAGTGAGGACAGGGCACAGAGGTGGTATGACTGCTTGGATCGTGGGATCCCCAGTGGTGCCAAATGTGCAGGGAAGCTGGCGGCCACAGGTACAAGAGATATGGCCCTAGTGAGGGACTTTTCTCGATATTTTCTTTTTGTAACACCGTCTCTTACTGCTTACAACTTGAGCTTTAAATAGCTTAAGAGATGGTATTGTTTGAAATTAAAAGGCCAAACTGAGCATGTGCTTACACATGCTCCACTAATGCTTTGCAGACACTGACTGGAGATTTTTTAAATTCCACTCCTACCTAGATGCTGTTGTTTCCATGGCACTAGTTCTGGCAATGGCACTGAGCACATTCAGCCAGTGCAAGTGATGGATTAGGTAGTAATTGATGTGTGTTATGAAACTCACATCTGGGCCTTCCACCAACTGAGAGTCAGTTTGATTTGATCTGGCAAGAGGAGTTTCAAAGTATTTGGTTTTTAAATTATAGTAATTTATAGAAAAGTGCCTCTTCAGATGACTATCAGCTGATAGCAGGTTGAATTCCAAGAAAAAGGGCTCCTTCATTGTCCTAATTTTTCTAAATGGCACACCCACTAGGGTACTCCTTTTCAATATGGCCTCCCGGGACTACCCCTTCCATATGTTGCATGTGCTGCCTACAGACTGAACCAGTGATGCTAAGATTGTAGTTCACTGTGCTGTAAATTTATTTTGGATTATTAGATAAAACTTGGGTCATGTAAACTGGGAGTAAAGTACTTCAATATAAAGTTAGAATTTAAAAAATATTCGTAAATTTATGTAAGCAATATTTTTTTTCAATTCAAAGTAGATAGTGTTTGCTCTACAAAAATTCTCATGCCTGAAATTCTGTTTTCTGGTTCCTACATTCCCTTCCCTTGTTTCTGTCTTGTTATCTCTGTAGTGAACAAGATACAAACATTGAATACCTTCCTCTTCTCTTGACTCCTTTTCTAGCAAAACTTACAGATACTAATATCAGTCTTTCATTCTTGATTTTGGATTTCACCTTAGTATGCTTAAGTTTTTGTTTATATTTTACCTTTTCCAGGCATTTTCCCTTTAGGATTTTTATTTCTGTTTGGGAAATAAAAGATTCTTCTCCTCCGTTAAAAGAATTTCAAGCATCACTAAGCAGCAAGGGAGTCTTTCTGGAAGGGGTAAGACAGTCTTCCAATATCATTCTAGGCCTTGTTGTAAGACAGGTGCTGAAGGTAAACCTGATTTAATCACACTGGAGGGCTCTGAAAGAGAATCATCAGGAATCACCTTCCACTCAGCTATGGTTACTGGAAGCCTATACCAGTTGAGGAATGACATGTTTTGGTGTCTTCCCTAAATATAAATTTCCTATATAGGTCCCCAGGGTAGTGCTTCTCAACCTTTAATGTGCATATGAATCTCCTGGCATCTTATTAGACTATTAATCCTGATTCTATAGATTTTGGGTGGCACCTAAGATTCTCCATTTCTAACAACCTCCCATGTGATGCTAATGTGGTTGGTCCCCAGACTCGAGTAGCAAGGGTCTAGAGGGTCTTTCAAATCTTCTTTCTTGTCTCTTTTTGACTTTTTTCTCCTTTTCCTGTGGTAAAGTTTATATAGATATACATTATGGCACATGTAATGTTATTTTTACTAGTAGTTGTGACATTCCATATGATAATCCCTTTAAACTAATCAAATAGCATTATTCAGTCAAAAAATATTTATTAAGCACCCACAATGTGCCAGGTATTTTTCTGCATACTGGGAATATAGGAGTGAACAAGACAATATCCCTACCCTCTTGGAGATTTTATTCTACTGGGTGAAGCAGACAATTACCAAACAGTAAATAAATATACAAAATAATGCCAGATGGCAACAAGTGCTATGCAGAAAAATAGGCTAGGGTGAGGGAATAGAGAGTGATGGGGTAAGGGTGGTGGAGATGTAGGTCTATGGTAGAGTTGTCCTCAATGTCTTCTCTTCTCCTCTTCAAATCACAGAAAAATTTAAATTATCAAGTTAATTATTAAGCAGGCTGGCATTCAATTCAAACACTAGAAACCCATAGAAAGATTTATTGAATGAAAACAGAAAGTTGTCCTTTCTCAATTCTACCAAATTTGAGTTGGCAGGTATAGTGTACATTGAATTAAATGGTCTACCTGTGTGTATAAACTCTTCCAGGTTATTAGGGCACAACTTACACTACCCATTGACATTTCTAAGTAGCCTAGGACATTAAAGACTTCTGAAAATCAGTGAAACTTTTCAAAAAAGACTTAACATCAAGAACTTATTTAGGATACAATCACATAAATATGGTTAACTGATTTTTGATAAAGCAGCAAAGGTAATACAATGGAGCCAGGATACTCTATTCAACAAATGGTGCTATAACAACTGGATATCCACATGTAAATAAAGGAATCTAGGCACAGACCTTACACCCTTCACAAAAATTTACCCAAAATGGATCGTATACCTAAATATAAAATGCAAACTATGAAACTCCTAGAAGATAACATAGGGGAAAACCTAGATGACCTTGCATATGGGGATGACTTTTTAGATATAACACCAAAGGCATGATCCATGAAATAACTAATTGATAAACTGGACTTCATTAAAATGAAAAACTTCTGCTCTGCAAACTTCTGCTCTGGCAAAAGAATGAGAAGACAGTCCACAGACTAGGAGAAAATACTGCGAAAGACACATCTGCTAAAGGACTGTTATCCAAAGTAGAAAAAAAAAACAACTCTTAAAACTCAACAAGAAGAAAACAAACAACTCGATTGAAAAATGGGTGAAGGACCTTAACAGACACCTCGCCAAACAAGATATACAGATTGCAAATAAGCATATGAGTAATGCTTCACCTTATATGTCATCAGGGAAATACAAATTAAAACAATGAGATACCACTACATACTTATTTGGAGTGGCCAAAATCCAGAACACTGATAACACCAAATGCTGTTGAGGATGTGGAATAACAGGAACTCTCATTCATTGCTGTTGGGAATGCAAAACGGTACAGCCCCTTTGGAAAACTGTTTGGTGGTTTTTTACAAAACTAAACATTACTCTTACCAGACAGTCCAGGAATCACATGCCTTGATATTTACCCAAAGGAGTTGAAAACATGTCCACACAAAAATCTATACATGGACTTTTATAGCAGCTTTATTCATAATTGCCCAAACTTGGAAGCAACCAAGATGTCCTTTAGTAGGTGAACAGATAAATAAACTGTGGTACATACAGACAATGAAATATTATTCAGCACTAAAAAGAAATGAGCTATCAAGCCATGAAAAGACATGGAGGAATCTTAAGTGCATATTACTAAGTGAAAGAAGCCAATCTGAGAAGGCTATATGTATTTTATAATTCCAACAATATGACATCTGCAAAAGGCAAAACTGTGGAGACAGTAAAAGGATCAGTGGTTGTGAGAGGTTGGGGTTGGGGAAGGGCGTGAATAGGCAGAGCACAGAGGTTTTTTAGGGAACTGAAAATACTCTGTATGATACTATAATAATGGATATGTGTCATTATACACTTCCCAACCCTATAGAACGTATAGCACCAAGAGTGAACCCTATAGTAAACATGGACTTTGGGTGATTATGATGTGTCAAAGTAGATTCATCAACTGCAACAAATGTACCACATTGGTGGGAGATGATAATGGGGGAAGCTATACAGGTATGGGGCAAGGGGTATATGGGAAATCACTGTAACTTCTCAATTTTGCTGTGAACCTAAAACTGCTCTAAAAAATATTTTTTAAAAAAGAACCTATTTATTCACTTTTCTTACTTTACTGCATGATCAGAGGCTCTGACACTGCCTTCAGTATTCATAATAAGGCAAATCACCTTATTCTGTAGAGGTGAAAAAGGTGGAAACTTAATAGCCAAACCTCTGCTTGTGGTCAGTACAAGAGCTGGGACCCTGAATGTTGGTCTCTAATTTGGCAGCCTCCTGGTCTCTTCGCTCTGCACTGTAGCAGCTGGCAAAGAGTGCTTCAATAGGTAAAATTCAGTAGAGTTTTAAACATAATGTTCTTAAGACCTTTCAGGGAAAGGATCAAACAAGTATGCTAATTCAGACCCCTTTTTTTCTCCATGGGTATACAGAGCTATGTGATCAAATAGTGTAGAGTCCTATCACGTCTGTATCATAGTATCTGTAACTTGGTTAGTGCAGAACTCAGGAAATAACAATAACAGTAAATGGGCATCTTTCAAATAAATTAATGTTTTTTAAAAAAGAATTGAAGATGGTGTGGTGTGGCCAGTATGGTCAAAAACTAAGTGTAACTTCAGAGAAAAGCTGGTGCTACATGACACATTTTTGAAAATGAGAAAAAGAATGAACTTCCTAGCAAGTTTTCCATTGCAAGGAGAATACAAAATTTGTGTTGTTACTCTAAAAATTAGTAAATCAAGAATGTTTGTTTACGTTTAAAACATAGAATTGTTGATTCCAGCGCTCAGTAAGCTCTTTTGGTAGCTGGTGAGTTGCTGAAACACTAGCAGCCCCATTTTGAGGGTTTTTTTTAAGCCCTTGGTCTGTCCACTTACACTTGCAAACAAGATAGGTAAGAAGCAAGCAAAAACCACCTGGGCAATATGTCTTCTTAACTTAAGGTTGGTTTTTGTTTGTTTTGTAATTCGAACCTCTGATTTTACCTCTATTTGATCCTTCAGCAAGGGTACTTGAATTGGTTTCTGTTTGCCCTTGTTTGAAGACTGTGTACATACAACAAAGAAAATTAATGTAGCAAGAGCATTTCCTGTTGCTTAAGGTTTTTTGTTAGTTTGTTTTTTTAGAACAGGGAATTTCTGTTGTTACAATCACTGATCATTTTGGAACCATCATGTGAATTATACCAATGGTAATTCCTTTAGAAAGATAAAATTTTGAGGCTTTTGCCAGTTGAAGTATTCAGTGTAAAAACAGATTTCTCCAAATGCAGCAAATTGTTGGTTCATTTACTAACCATGTTTGTTTCATGTATTTGCATTTGCCAGACAAACACTGAGAATATATATTTTAATTTTATTGCAGAACTATCGTTTCAAGGCATACCGTGAAATTATAATTTATGTTCCTGAGATTTTTGTAGATTTAGAATGATCATTTCAATTTAGCCCTGGGTACCTTATACCATTATGCTAGGAACACTTCCAGTTTCAACATATATAATTTATTTTTAACAGATTTTGCTTGGAGTACACAAATGAAATGTAACAGTCATTACAGAGATTGTCTTAGTTCATTTACTAAACGTGAATCCGTGTCCTCCCTTTTTCCCTTATGTCGTGCATGACTTTCAGCTGGGCTTCTGTTCTCTGCTTTGATGCAAATCGCAGGTTGAAGAAGGAGGGTCCCAACATGAGGTCCTTTTCAGGGGACAGTTCTGGCAAGTGATGTGTGTTATTCAGATATTCTGTATATTTTAGACAGTTCCTTCTGAAAAATCAGATTTCTAAATTGATTCTTCCTCCATTCTCAGCCCCTTTACATGTGGAATTCTTCTTTGCTTCAAAACGTCCAAACAAACAGCCTTGATCTTGAGAACTTTTCTCTTTGGAAGATGATGGTTTCATTTTTTGAAGTTATTTTACCTTTATTCAGAAAAAGTTATTCAAAACTCAACTTCAGATTAGAGTCCTCATTCTCTCATCAAGCAGAACAGATCAAACAAACTAAGGCAGAGATTCTGCATATACAGCTCCATGAATTTCCAGCAGGAATTACCCAGTGGTGAGCATATAAATTTAAATAATGTGAAAACATTGTGTGATAGGCTCTGTATGGGACTTATGCTCAGCAAGTTTTGGCCTCTGGATATTTATATTGAGTTTGTGTTACCTTTGCGTATGAAATCTTTGTGGTTTATTATATATTGTCAAGCTCAGTACACATGGTTACAAAATAGTTCCTTTATTCTGTACTTAGGAGAATGTTTGAGGAAGGTTTCACTGTGTAAAGCTGTTTATTGCTTGGACAGATTTTATGTCATTTGAAACTGGAATTATGTAGAGCAATTATCAAGAGTGTAACAGAGATTTTGGATTCAGCAAATAGGCGGGGCTCAGAAATTAGGTTTTCATCAGTAGTGAATAAATCTCTCTAAAGGATTAAGGTAGGAGAGCAAGCTTTTGCAGATTTGTATTCACTGTGTACTGAGCTTTCATAAGATGCCATAAAGAGTTTTAGAACTTCCCTGGCAGAAGCTAAAAAATAAAGATGGGATTCTGTGAGCGTTATGGGTTGTTAGGTGACTTTGCTTCAGGCTATCAAATAAAAATGGCACGTGTCATTAGCCTTATGGAGACAGGGTTTTAAATATCTTGCTTCAAAATTATGTCCTCTTTTGATTTATTCTGTGGTCCCTTTTATTTGTCTCGTATTTCTGAAAGAGGCCTGTGATGGGGGTACCCAAGGGATCATCCCTTTTGTAATCTGACATGTGAATTCTGTATGATCCACACATTTTTCTTTGATATTGGACACTTTCCAAGCCCTGAATTAATTCTGCTGTTTAAAACAAAACAAAACAAAACAAAAAACCCAAACAAAAGTCTTCTCAGGAGAGCAAAACACCTCAAATATAGCCATGTGTCTTTACAAAGCAGAAGCCTAAGGATCGTATTCGAAAAACTAAAAATATTTAGCCCTGGATGAGATCCCCTGGCCTCTTCATGGATGATGTTTTGATTGTCCTTCCAGTTTTTGTTTGTGCCCATATCCTCTATTATCTCTGATATTCAGCCTTCAGAGGAGAAAGATGACTATTATCTTCATAGGGGGGAGGCACGTGGGTAATAAGAAGGTGGAAGTGACTTCAGTGGGCAACGATCCGCCAAGCAGTGGCCTGCAGGCTCTCATTACATAGAGGTTGGAGGAGCACAATAAAAAGATCAAATTCAGCACAGATAAATGGCACACATCGTCTTAGCTGATCGATAACCAGCTTCTGAGAGTAACCACTGTCAGCTGAGCTGTATCAGTCTCTCCTGGAGACTTACCAAGGAGTGAAGATCACATCCCTTTCAGTCTTGGAGGCCTTTAAATAGGCAGTCCTATAGGGATAAAGGCTTGTTACAGTGATTTCTCTTTTTGATAACATTTTGAAGATCTGCTTTATTGATGGAAACAATATTTTCACCAGTGCAAGCAGTGTGAATTTTAAAAAAACAAGAAAAATGATGCCATTATTGCCACGTTTTTTACAGCCACCTTGCTCAACCCTGATTTTTTAAAAGGAGTTTATGTAAAAGGGAATATTATTCTTGATACAATACTGAACTTGCAGGTTGCTAAAGCAAATACTTTCGAACAGTCTGAGCATGTTCTGACTAGAACAAAGTCTTAGCGATGGCTTCCAGTCAAGCATAGCTACATATTTCATTTAGACATTTCTAGAATGAAAACAAGGGAACTTTTAAGAGGCCTTAAACCCTATCTCCCCACTCGCTTCTTCAAGTATAAATTTAGATAAGTGTAATGTACAGAAAACAAGCATCCAAATAGACTTATTTGATTATATAGCTTTTCTGTCTAGGAATTATGGAAACAGGATGCTTTATTTGATCTTGGGATATAATATTACTGAAAGTTTTTGCTAAGGTTAATAAAAAGGAAATTCAATAGATACATTAAAATGTCTGAAACGGGCACGTGAGTTAGAACACTGAGCTCATTGCACTTAAAGATTGAAAGTCAGAATTCTGACGCCACTCAGTAGTGAGTATATGTGTGTGATTGTGCATGTGTGTGTGAAGTGAGAGGTTGCTCTAGGAAAAGAAATTTCTTTGGCTCAATATTTTACAGCATGTTGCTTCAGAGGAACACATTTTAATTGGCATTTAAACTCTCTGTCAATACAAATTGGTATAAGAATGACAATTTTCTTTTCTGGAGACCATTTATTATCGTTCTTATCAATATTTAACCATTGGGAAGCAAGGGGAGGCCTATTAGGTTATCTCAAGAATTGTTTGAAATTCTGTGATAATTTGAATCAAAATTCAATCTCAGAAAACTTGGGAAACCTGTCTGACTAGAAAGCTTTTCTTCTTTTCTCCTCCCTGCCCCGCTTCCCTTCTTAAAGTTCTGATTTGTGAGCCCAGGGCAAGTTTAATTATAATTAGTTAATGTTAGTTAATTAGGTAATGTTCATATAGTGCTTTGAAGATGGAAAGTGTTTTAGAAATGCTAAGTGCTATCATTATTAATATCAGCAAAGGGGGAAAATTAAGCGTGACAAACACTTTTAGAAAATGCAGAATCTGAACGTGAAGTGCTTGGTGCCATGTGACTCTCTCATTCCACCATCTCATCTCCTCTTAATGGAATGTGAAGCAGCCTTTTGTCTCCATTGTTTGGGTGTCCAGAGCTCCCTTTCTCCTTCCCTGTCATATGCTGACACTGCTCAAACAGGCAAGCAGTCAATCTTAGGCTAAACACTCCTCCAAATATATGTCCTCAATCACGTGTAGTCACGTGCAGGTATGTTCACACACACATAGCCCAGCCTTCAATGTAAGGTCATGCTCATGTTTATTTCTGAACTCAGAGACATTCCATAGGCTCCCACTCTCCATATTCTCTTTAATCTTTCTTGTTCTGTATTTCAGAAGAAAATAGTAGAAAATTAAGAAGAACAAAAAGAACCACTGGTCTTTGGATTATCTAATTTATTTAAGGGACTAAGCCTGCCTAATAAAAAGTAGTATCCCTTACTTGCAAACACAAGGAATTCTCTTAGTTATAAGATGCAAACTTGGGAGGCACATGGCTTCTAAGCTTTAGAAATGCATGGCTGTCCCATGCAATTTGGCAGAACAGAAGGCATTCATAGACCATGTTATCTTTGGACGGAGCTTTACACAACTTTTTATTAGCTATGCTGAGGAAAGTAGGTCAATATAATTTCCGATGTACAGGGGAAGAAAGTGGGCCCTGGCCAGAGCGAAGTCCGGATGAGGCTGGAAGTTGCTCTTTGGAGAAGAGTGCTAGCTGGAGGCAGTGTCTTCCAAACAGAAATTACATTCCTCACAGATTTAATTTTGAAGAGGCTTATAATGAAGAATAGGTTGAAGCTTGGGATCTTGGAATGAAATAAATCAATGTATGGTGGTTTAGAGACTAAGGGGCAGAAAGAAGGTTCAGGGCCTACATTGCTGTCTCACACTGGACTTCTACAAAGGAAGTATAGATGATATTTGAGTGATCAAAAGTCACAGAAAGTCATACGGGAAACTCATCTTGATTCCTCACTTCTTTGTTTAGCCCATTATTCCTTGCTCCCTTTCCTTCACATAAATTATTTAGTTAGGAGTAATAACAGGGAAATGGCATGGAAGTGTCTTGGAATTGCGTTAAATTATTCCCAAGAGTCCAAATTGGTTTCTTGCTGTTTGGTAGAGTAATTTGTGTGTCTCACCTAAGGGCTAATGAACACTTCACTTTGGCACTTGGAAATAGACACATTCAGATTATGTTAATCAAACGTTATTAACTTTCAAGGAAGGAGGCTGGAAGAGTGGGCCAAAACAAATATGCTGACACAGAACAGAGATGAATGCAAAATCCTGCAGTTAAAAAAAAAATCAACTGCACATACATAGAATAACTATGTGGTTTATTGAAACAAAGCAAGACAAGACAGCATCCACCCAACTTTAAAGGCTTGAGTTGACTAAAAGCTCCATATGTATGCGGTGCTAAATATGTATGCAGTGCTAAGGCCTCAGCTTCATGTGGCAAGTGTCCAGCACCAAGGTTGAAGGAGGACTGCTCTGTCCTGGTAAGGCCTGGTAAGGCCACATCCCAAGGACTGAGTTTTCCTGGGCTTCGAATTTTGAGAATTCTTGAGTGTCTTAGGAGGAGTGATTGAACTTGGAGGGATTTAGCCTAGAAAAGTGAAGATTCTAGAGATAAGGTGGTCATTTCAAATTAAATAAAAACTTTTCTTTTCAATACTAAAAAGCCTAACATCTGGAGGAGAGATTAGGCCTAGAATGGCTGTGGCCAAAGAAGAAATAACTGGTCAAACTATAGTTCTGGACTTTAAAGCCTTCTGTATATCGATCCAGCCCTCCTCCCTCATGCTGTTCTTCCCTGCTCTCTTTTATCAGAATCCTTTACCCATCCACTTTGTGTTGCCTCACTTTTTTCCAAATGTACCTTTCTAGTCACCTGGAGGGCCTCCCCCACCTTTATGTTGTCCCTACTACTTTTCTGTCCAACTGAATTCTTCGAAGTCTCAACTTTGGCTACATATTAGAATTATCTAGAGAGCTTTAAAAAGTTCTATGCTTGGGCTCCTTCCAGAGGCTTCTAATTTAATTGGTGTACGGTGGAGCCCAGGCATCAGTATTATTTTAAACTCTCCAGGTGATTTTAGTGGAAACCTGGTGTTAAGGGCCAGCAGTTTAATCCCAACTAAACTTTGGTGATGCATTACTCTATTTGACTTGTTCGCATGACCTCCCGCAGGAACACTCACTTGTAATTAATATAATGTCTGATTTAATTCATTCCACAGGAAAGAACTACCTGCTTTATACTGTTAATCATCTTTCCGAGTGCACACATCTCATTTCTCCACTTGAATCCTAAATCCCTTGGATGTGTTTTATGTTACATATTCCTTCCTCTCCAGTACAGTGCCTTACACTTCGTACTGTGCATGTGTGGATTTTTCTTTAAATTATTATAGAAAATTAATAAATATTTCATACTTAATTGGCAAATAAAATATGAATTTTGATAGTTGATACTAAACTTATGAAAATCATTATATCCAGAAGTGTATGTAAAAGAAGGATGGGTCATGAAAGTTTAAATTATTGAGTGAGAAGAGTATTTGGGGTTCATTCAGTTTTGCAGTATATATCATGGACAGTAATTGTGATGGTTCACCAAAGGTGACACCCAAAAAACACAGAATAACTGGGTTTGGGTGACCCTGGCCGTGGCTTAGCATGACTTTACGTGTGGGAAGTTGGGACATGAGGCTGCAGTAGCGTGCAAGATTTATTTTCTATTTCTGGCCAATGAGACTATCTTTGTTTTATTGTCTGAGACAGGGTGGCTTTTTGAATCATTGGACTGAATTTTGTTTTAGCCCTACAGGTGGATTTGTTCAAGCCAGAACAAAAACGACACGCCAAGAAACTGATGGAGTAACTAAACTGTTAATAAATTCCAGTGCCACCTAATAATACTACTTTGTATTTATATAGCCTCTTTCTTGGAGGAGCTGAAAACACTTTATAGGCACTGAAAGTTAATCAAGTTGGGAATTTTTCAATCATAGTGGGAGTGAGATCCAGGGCTACAAACCCCCAAGCTGTAAAGTTTGGTTGCTTTATTTACACATGTGGACCCTGTTAGTGTGGGGACTTTAAAAAGTCTGAGGCTCTTTGGGCTTAGAGACATTGTAACATGAAATGAGCTGAAATTCACCTCTGGCCAGCTGGTATAAGGATCCAAACAATGTTTAAAATATTTTAACAAATGAAAACATTAAAGTAATATGCAGCTGTCTGGCATTACTTTGTAACCATGACAATTGCTGAAATATAATAATCCAGGTGTTTCTAGTTATTATAAGAATAATTGTGAGGATGGAGAGTAAATTTTACTTTTTTTGTTTATTGAAAATTTCTTGTTTCTCTTTAATATGTATAATCTGTGAGCAATAAAAGGGATTGGAGAAGTAGAGTTTTCCACAGCATAGTTAAGAGTAGGGGCTAAAAATAAAGATCTTGTGACAAAGGTGTTAAGTGGTACCTTGATTGTTTTCATAGCAATTAGGATATTTTATGGAAGAACCCTTTCAATAAGAGCTTTCAAACATGAACAAGAAATGTTCGCTGTGATGGAATTTTAGAATTTTGGTTAATAGTGAGAATCATGCAAATGATCCATGTCATCAGAGACTGATTAGTTGTGTGAGCTTAATCTTCAAACCTGTGCCCTGTGGTCTGTTGCATTCCTTGCTTCAGAACTCCTTTCTTAGCTCTTGGACTTAACAAGATTTGCTTGTTTATTGTGGAGCTGGATTTTGTCTAGGCAACCACTTTCTTTTTCTGGGGTCCTGGGGACTCAAAATGTGTTACATGTAGCAAGGTTTTACGTATCTTCTAAAGAGGCAGATGGAGTTGATTTTAGCATCTGCCATATTGTAGTGGAATGGGTCTTCCAAAATTAGAATATCAGCTCTTCATTCAAAGAGACTTTGTAATTCCAAGTACAATGCAATGAAAATTACTGGGCTCAGTATGCGTCTGTTGATTGATTTTCTTAATACAGGGTTCCCTAGGGTGAGATGAGTAGCGTTGTGAGGGTCAGGATGAATTTAGGCGGAGCTGGGACCCTACATTTAACAAAACTCAATCACATAGAATTCTTTTTCCAATCTTCCTTCCATTTTTCTAATTCTGTAAAGGAGACAGGCTTAGCTGGGTACTGGTATTTTTTTAAACATCACTACCTTTTAATCTAAAGGAGAAATATGAAAAAAAAAGAAAACATTAAATAAAAGTACAGGTGGTATGTGTATATGTCACAAAAGTTGGTGTATGAGAATGACTGAATTCCCCTACTATTTGGGTTTATTCCTAAGTCTAACACTTGTTTTCACTTCCTCATCTTTGTAATCAGTTTTGCTTAGTATTTGTTTCATGTTTGACTTCTCAGTACCCCTAGAGTATATGTTCATGAGTGGCAAAAAATGTTATTTTCTTCTAATTTCTTACTAACTATCTAGGTACAAGGGTATCCATTTCTCAAAGTTCTGTGAAAGAGTTCAGCCTCCACTGTGTGTGATGAATGAACTTTTCACTCATGCATTTAGAATAATACTCTCTTTTTTTTTTTTTTTTGCTGGATCATATTGTAGTTTTATTTTTAATTTCTTTTTAAAAAATTTTATTGGAGTGTAGTTGATTTACAGTGTTGTTAGTTTCAGGTGTATAGCAAAGTGATTCAGTTATACATATACATGTATTCATTCTTTTTAAAATTCTTTTTCATATAGGTTATCATAGAATATTGAGAAGAGTTCCCTGTGCTATGCAGTAGGTCCTTGTTGGTTATGTATCTTATATAATACTCTCTACTTACCGTTCTTGGGAGAATTGGGAAGAGAGTTGTTCTGTGTTCTGTGATTCTGACAAGGAATCTTGGTTGAGAAAGGTTTTTGAAGTTGTTTTTTGTCAAGTCAAACCTGTTAGCTTAGTTATCTCTGCTTTGAGAACATACAACCATGGAAAGAAAGGGAGGAAATGTCAGGGACCAGAAAGGAAAGGGTAGAGGGTGGAGAAAACGTATGGGTATGTAGAAATGGCAGAGAGGGAGAAAAAGTGAAAGAAGAGTCCAACAAGAGCAGGGGAGGGGGATAGAGGACAATGTAAAAACACATTGTGAATTAACATGTTTGTTTAGGGAGTACTCGATGTTAACAAAACTTTTTTAAAGTATTTTGGAATAAAGATAATTTATATCCTGAGAATGTTTGTTCTCAGGGGCTTAGTGGTTTCAAAAGGGGAGGCAGATCTGGGCTCAAATTTTGTTACCTGCAATTGGCTTTGTGACCTTGGGCAAGTCATGGCACTTTCCCTCTGAAATGCAATTACAGTATCTGCCTTATGGGATCACTGGGAGGATTAAATGATAGTTATTATGGGCAAATAGGAACTTTATTACAATAAAACTATCAAGTGCATTGTAGAGCTGGAATCACCAAACCCCAGAACAAACACAGAAAAGGTTTCTTTAAGAAGCCAACAAATAGTTGGAAGGAACATGGGTTTCTCTGCTCTTTTCCTCAAGAGCACTTTCTATCTCATGTTGCTGATGCTCTCTCCCTGGTTGCAGAACAGGGAGCCTACTGCTAGCACTGTGAGCTCATGATACCGGGCTCTGGAATCTGCTTCTGGTCACCATCCAAGGGTTGACTTTAGGTGTCATGGGGTGGGGTCATTGAGCTAGTTGCTATAATGTATATGTCGTGTGTTGGTGAATGTAAAAATGAGCAAGAGAATTTCTTCCCCTCAGCTAAACTGTGGCATAAGAGAATTTTATTTCAGACATCCTTTTTCCTTATTCCTTCACAACACATCTGCTTTTCAGGTACACAGGATCCTTGTCTTATATCTCCTCCCTGTTATCACTGAACCTTCACCCTCACATCAAAACCACTCTCAAGAAAGCAGCTGTTTAGACTTTGTGTGAAATCCAGTTAACAGTATTACCTTTCTCAGGTGTGTTTGCAATTTCAGGTTTATTTTTTTAAATAGTTTAAAAATATTTATTTATTTATTTGGCTGCACTAGGTCTTAGTTGCAGCACGTGGGGTCTTCATTGCGGCATGCAGAATCTTTTTAGTTGCAGCATGTGGGATCTTCAGTTGTGGCATGAGAATTCTTAGTTGCGGCATGTGGGATCTAGTTCCCTGACCAGGGATCGAACCCAGGCCCCCTGCACTGGGAGTGCAGAGTCTTAGCCACTGGAGGACCAGGGAAGTCCCTACAATTTGAGGTTTTTATTACATGTTGTAGAACTCTACCCCTGTTAAAAGGATTTCAGAAAACTCTAGAATTTTCTGGAAAAAGGCCCATGGAGGCAGGCTCTCATAGGCAGAATCCTGGAAGAGAGCCATGTCCTCAGGCCTCATGGGATAGCTTTGTGGGCTTGTCCTCAGTACTCAAGGCCAATGTTTCCCAGACCAGTCCTCGTTTCAAATATTCTACCCTATGTATCAAACCATTTTCTTATTTTGCTGGGTTTGGTTTGGGAAACATAATTATGTCTGGTGTATAGTAGGCACTTAATTCTTATTTTAATGGATTTTTTAGATAGCAATGTATACAGGCAATGTATATATATGTAAGTGCCTCCATCTGTTGGTATTAAGTTGACCCTCTACCCTTCCTGGGGTAACAACAGTTCCTGACCCTTTTCAGGCCTCCAGGCCTTGTAGCTTGCTAAGCACATTCACAGCAGGCTCAACTCCATGTGGTAATTTTATCTATCTATCTATCTATCTATCTACCTACCTACCTACCTACCTATCTCTCCAACTATCCATTACAAAGAAAATAGAGAGGAGGGAGTAGAAGGCTTTCAGACCTTTTCTTTGGACAGTTCAATATTTTGGATAACTCTTCTGACCTTGCCTCTTCAAGAGTCCAGGCTTAATAACTTTTAGGACAAAGTGTGAAACACTGCCTCTTTCAACAGTGCATGGTGCAGGGGCCTCTTGAGATTTGCTGTTGCAGGCTGCTAGCACTTAGTTTTGGTGTTTTGCTGCTGTTCTGGGTTTTAAATATTTTAATGAAAATTTTTATTGTGTTTGTGGACTGGCTTTTAGCAAAGGCTGCAGTTTAAAAAATTCTAATGAATGTGAGATGTGTGTAAAGAGAATTAAAACTGAAATCTAGCTAACTCATACAGAGTATTTTGTAAAACCTGGTGGAACCTGATGTTTTTGAAGGTGAAGTGCATGACTAGGTACTGGAGAAATAGATTATTCCTCTCTTTCAGAACTTCTACAACCACAAAAAGTCTGCATATTCTTAGTTGGTTTGGTGAGTATTTGTCTCCTTCTTTCAAGTGGATTGTTATTGTAATGGGGTCTCCATGTTTCAGAGCACTGCCTGATTACACAAAGAACAAAGACAGGGCTTCCTTGGTGGTACAGTGGTTGAGAATCCGCCTGCCAATGCAGGGGACACGGGTTCGAGCCCTGGTGCGGGAGGATCCCACATGCCGCTGAGCAACTAGGCCCGTGCGTCACAACTACTGAAGCCCACGTGGCTAGAGCCGGTGCTTCACAGAAAGAGAAGCCACTGCATTGAGAAGCCCGCACACTGCAATGAAGAGTAGCCCCTGCTCGCCACAACTAGAGAAAAGCCGGTACGCAGCAACAAAGACCCAATGCAGCCGAAAATAAATAAATACATTTATTAAAAAAAAAAAAAGAACAAAGACAATGAAGAAAGTGATGACTTACCTGGAAAACCTAGCCTTGTGTAACTGTCTTCTTCCTGTTGCAAACGAGTGATGAAACCTTATCCACAAGAACTCTCTGTTTATAAATTTTCTGCATAGGCCTAAATATCTAAACCTAAGCATGAAACATTTCCATGAGCAATGCAGCTCATTTTGTGAACTATAGTCTTTCCTCCCACCTCTGGTTTTGATGCCTTAGGGCCTTTCCATAAAAAATGAACTTATGCAATCCAGCTAGGTGGTTTTCACCGTGCTTTAAAAATGCATTCTTTTGTGGTGTAGTGGTGCCAGGATTGTGTAGGATTGTGTGGGCTTATCCCTCTCTGTGCTCCCAAATGTGGAAAGATAAATTGGAAAATAATTATGAAAAGTGATAGTGCTGTTCATTTCCCTCAGACTGATTCCTTGTCCTTCTCAGGCTCTTGCTCAGCATAGTCAGGGTAAGCCAAAGAGATAATGGGGCAGGAAATTGGAGGGTGGGAAGAGGGGAAAGACCTGGGTATTCTGCTCTTTGTTTCAGTGTTTCCAGCTCCCAAGCAGCCCCTCCCTTTGTGATCCCAGCTCCCCTCTGGCAGGATTGCCTGGATCCAGTTGTCTCCAGGCTGCTCCAGCCTCCGGGATCTGGTCGTACCACCTCCCACTTCCCTCCCCCCATTTGTAATTAAAACAACAACAACAACAACATTATTTTCTTGTACATACTGCATGACATTGTAAAAAAAAAAAAAAAAGAAAGAAAATAAAACTATAACCAAAAAACTGGTGAATTACCTGAAATCCCACTATCCAGCAATAACTGTAATCAACATATTAGTATATTTCATTCCTGTGTTTTTCTGCTATGAATACTTAAAAACTGGGAATGCTTTTGGAAACAACTACTAGAAGCTCTTAGTGGCTTCTCAGGGCTATAATTCATGGATAGGCTTCTGTGTTAAGAGCCTGTGCTATCAGGATATCAGCCCAGTTCCCAGGACAATGGTCACAAAGGCCCCATCTTTGTAGATGGTGAATCTGAGGCCGGTGAGGTAATTGTGTGACCAAAGCCACTGATGCAACATCTTCTTTTGATTTCTGACTCTGAGAAGTTTATGATTTCCCAACTGTGGCCCTGACTCGCAGAGATTCTGATTCCATAGGTTCTGGAGTGGGGCCAAGGAATCTGCATTTTCCCAAAGCTCCACAGGTGTCGATGTGTGGTCAGGTTTGGGAACCGTTGCAGTAGGAACCTTGTTATGTTCACACTGACTAGTACAGTTGTTTAAACTCATGTGGTGCATGGTCTTTATAAAATTGTTTTGTTCTTTGAAACGTCAGTGCTTTAATCTTAGAGTGGTTAAATTGGGAATATTCAGGCCTTTCTTTGCCATGATGGGTCTTCCTGCTTCTGGTTTTCTATAGAGGTGGTTTTCTTTGCTTGTGGCCTTGCCTCATTGGGTGCAGGTGAGTCTTGTCTTTTAGAAGCAGAAGGTGGGTCCTGTGATAACCAAGAGGCAAATTCTGGGTAACATTAAAAAAGGTCAAAGCTCCTGTCTGGATCCCTCCCATCTCCTTTTGGGCCCTGCTGGCTCTGGTGTCGTAAGGTTTCCCATGGCACTCTACCCTGGCCTCTCTGTTATCATGAGTTGGCCTCTAAATGATAAAAGGATATAAAATATCTGACTTTCCCTTCTCTTTAAAATACGTTAGTCCTAGGCCTGATTTCCTCCGTGGCTAGGTGGTTAGCTAATCTGAACTCATATGTTTGTGGCGGAAAGGTGACTGATTAGATATCTATTGCCGGAAAAAAAAAAAAAAAACTAACCCAATACTGAGTGGCTTAAAACAACAGACATTTATGATCTCATAGTTTCCTTGGGTCAGGAATTTGGGAGGACTTCAGTTAGATGGTTCTAGCTTGGGGTCTTTTATGAGGTTGCAATCAAGATTTTGGCTGGGGCTTCAGTCGGCTCAAGAACTGATGGCAGTTGGAGGATCAGCTTTCAAGATGGCTCACTTACATGGTTGTTGGCTGGAGGCCTCAGTTCCTCTCCTTGTAACCTATTCACAGGGCTGCTTGAATGCCCTCATGGCATAGCAGCTGGCTTCCCTCAGAGTGGGTGATACAAAGGAGTGAGGAGGAAGCCACACCACCTTTTATGTTCTAATCTCAGAAGCCACTCGGTATCCCTGTCACTTCTACCACATTCTTTTAGGTAGAAATGAGTCACTAAATACAGTCCACATTTAGGGGAAGGGGAATTGGGCTCCACTTTTTGATGGGAAGAATATAAAAGAATTTATGGATGTGTTTAAATCTACTAAAAGGGTTAATATGCTAACCCTTCCGGATGCCATATTTGCATACTAATAAAGCCTCAAGCTTAATAAATCCTAGAGCTCCCTTCTCTGACCTATTGACTTTAGAGAGGGCACTAGGCCTTTAGAGAGGAAATAATGGGGACATTTCAGTCTCTGGTTGATTTTTAATACACTCCCTTGTCTGTGATATACACACAGGCATGTGTGTGCACGTGCACGCACACACGTAGTTACCGATGCTAATTCTGGATCCGATCCATATCTGGTGAGTCATCTGATCACTGTAGCAAGCAAAACTTTCTCTCCACAGGGCCTTCCCCACCCCCATTCCCAGTCAGGCACTGGTCTCTCTGGTTTCTGACTTTTATTTTGAATACTTCATCCTGGTAATCCTATTCTTTGTCCTGAGTTTGGCCTTGAAGAAAAGCAGAGCAAGAATTGGACTGACATTTGTAAGGAGGAGGAAAATCTTTTCCTTCCGCCTATGTATTCAGGAGTTGTGATATCCCCTATATCCTAGCAACAGTCTTGGAGGTGAGGCAATGCTTTGTGAGAATCAAAGCAAGTCTGACTCTAGCAGTATGCGTATTGAAAAGGCCTTTGAAAGATGAAAAAATTGTCAATTATATGTCTTTTAATTGGATTCCATCCAAGCCCTGCCTGAAGGAATCCCATTTGCGTGGTGTCTGAGCAGGGACAGGAAGGGAGGAAGGAAGCCTGGAACCAGGCATGCATTGCCCAAGTGCATGAAGCAATTCCTTTTGACGAAGATATCTGTTTCCCAGGCTAGGTGAGTGAAATGTGCCTGATGGATAAACCAAAGATTATGGTTTTGTCACGCTTCACTCAGGGTATCACGAGTTAAAGGCTTGTAAATCACCTGAAAAATATGCCATTAATCAATGGTAAAGAGGAATAAGAAAGCTTCTCTGTGTATGTCAAAGTTGCAAAGGAAATTGCCCTAGGAGGAGTCTCATTTCCCAAACCCTCCTCTCTGTATCTAGTCTAAGGAAGACACGCTTTTGTAAGTCCCTTGGAGTAACGACTTCATTATTATAAGATATATAGGAACAGTGTGTGGCTGATTATTATAGAGTGGCATGTTTTGTTTCATTTTTTTGGTCTTCCTAGGGACATAGATGGAATCTTGCTTGGTTTGTTATTTCATTTGGGTGTGTTTATGAGGGGTGTTAATTAGGAAGAGCATGTGGCACTGTGTAGTTTTGTTATAAAGCATCCTTTTCTGAGTGGTTACTGAATGCCAGGCATGAAAGCAAGGCCTGTTACTTACATTATTTTACTTAACCATTATAACAACCCAGTGAGGTAGTTTATTACTAGCTCTATTTTTTATAGGTGAAAATTTTGAGTTTCAAGTGGGTTAGGTAACTTGCCCAAGGTTACATAGCTAGTAAGTGGCCAAACCAGAACTTGAATTCAGGTTTGTTGGCTTCCAGTGCTCTGTGTACTCTTCTTTGCCTTATAGCTGTAAATGTTGCTTGAACTGGGACGGTTACAAAAATCTCCCACTTCCCACGAGGGATGGTTTCAGGCTTTTCTGGAAAGCAGTGGAATGACCTTTTCTTAGCATCTTAATCTATAAAATGGGCTAATGACGGGATTAATGTGGGGACCAAATGAGATATGTTAAAGCATTTCTTAAACTGGAAAGTACAATTTAAATATAAGGCATTATGCTCTCACTTCATTTAGAACCTGCGTTGTGTGGTCAGATTAGCTAGTGAACATGTAGTGGCTGCTGGTTGTATCCAGTGCATTCCATTAAGACTGAATGTTTGCAGAGTTTAGGTGATGACAGGATTTCCACCTAGTGCCTTTGTGTTATTTTTTGAGGATTGGAAAGTAATGCGTATTTAGGCTGGCTGAAATTGTCACAGCAAAAAGGTGTCACTGTTTGCATGAGTTCTGTACTCTCACACGTTGGGCGTTGAGCTATGAGTAGTAAATCACCACCTTTGTAGAATAAAAGCTGTTGCCCATTTTCAAATATTAAAATCCAAAAGAGGCAAAAGAAAATGTGTGAAGATGATTTAGTGCAAAATGCAGCAATGACCCTGAGTTTCAAGTACAAAAGGGAAAAACAACCCGGGCTCTTCTCCCCATATAAATTCAAGTGGGAAAGAGCAGTATACAATGAAGTAATTGATATTAATAACATGAGATATTTATAAGATGAAATTTCTCTTTGTAGAGAGAAGGTCCTGAATGCAAAAATGTAAAATATTTATCTTTTTGCTATTTGCCATTGTTTGTTTTAAAAAGTGTTGTCTCTAGTTCATTACTAATGAAGAAGACAGCAGAACACCATCATTCTTGAGATGATTATAATTTATCATTTCTAGGTGCTTACTTTTGTTTAGTAGTTTTCTGTGCCTCAATATCTGCAAAATGGAGGCTATCAAAATTGTTCTTATTTAATGGATTCAGGGATTCTGCATTGCACAGAGATGAGCTTCCTATGATGCAATACTTTGAGGAAGGGGTGTATAAAAGGACTTGGGTTTAGGTTTATTTTGTTGTCTAATATGCAAAAGCCCCTAGTCCATTGCTTCTCACCACCTCATCTTTCAAAGCAGACAGCTGAAACCTAAATGAACAAACCAGTGGGTAAAGGAGCTGTAACCAGACCCTGGTACTCTGTTTCTTGAAGCTCAGTTTTGTTTAACCCTAGTGTGTCTCACATTGATCCACTCTGAACACTACATTATCAGGGGAGCTGCTCTTCCAGCCTCTCCTTTGCTTTCTGGACGGAGGAGCTGAGCTATGTAAGGGATGGTGGATGTGTGGAAGTTTGAATTCAAGGGGAGTCAGCCTTGTAAAAGATTTCAAAACTCCTTAAGCATTTTTTCAGCCCACAACATTTGCATTGGCTTTATTCCCTGCCCACCTAATCATCATCTTATTCCCCATCAGACAACACGTAAAAATGCCGGCAGCCACAGCTTCAGTTTTCCCGAAGCTACCAGTTCCTGTAAAGCCAAAGGGAAACAGGAGGGCTGAGCACTCTCGGCTCAGTTTCTTATTTGAATTCGGCCCAAGTTTCTTCTCTTTCCTCCAGATTGCGTGTAGTCTCTCTAGTCACCTGAGCTTATTTTTGAGGCTGGTGCGGATGGTAGAACACAGGACCGCGTGCCCACGTGTAGCTGCAGGGGCCAAGATGGTGATGTAAGATAGCTGGAAGCTCCCAGAATCGGCAGATGGTTGTAAACAAGGTGCAAAGTGAGGCTGAGAGTGGTTCCCAGCAGGGAAAGTGAAAGATGCAGGTAAAGCACAGGAACAGCTGAATCTCCAATCTCATCTCTAACGCCCCTATTTTAATTCAGTGCCATATTGGTTTGCCCCTAGTTAGGACTGGCTGCTTTGGGGTCAGAACAACAAACATGTTTCAGGCCTTGTGCTACATGCTGGAAAAAACAGTCAAGGATAAGATGCATTCCCCGTCCTCCAAAGAGGGCATCACTTTCATCAGCGTCACCTGGGTTTTATCACGCTCTAAAACTTCAGACACCTGAGCTTCACTCCAAACCTGCTGAATCAGAATATTGTGGGCGGAGGGGGCGGGGTGGGGGGAGGTTGGGTCCAGGGATCTGCTATTGAAAAAAGCCTCTCAGGTTAATCTCCCTAACGTCTGAGGGAAGGCAGGAATGAGATCTTGGATGGCCCCTGATTAGAAATGGAGGGACACTTGTGTGTCCTAGCTGGGGACAAGCCCTAATGAGATCCTGATACCTGGAGGGACAGAATCCTTGACTTGGGAGCTATGGGGACTTGTGGGTGATTTGCTGGGCTTCTTATTGAAGGAATTATTATGCAAATGTTGAGGTCACTGGGCCTATGGGCGGTGCTAGAGGAACCTGGTATAGAGGCCGCCTGGAAGTGTCCTTGAGCGGGTAGAGGCAGTGTGACCTGAGATGTTCTAATTTACCTCTCACAAAGCCACCTGTGATTAATGGGGAATTATCAAGTGATGGTGGTGGTAAGAGGCAGGAGAGACCACCGGTTAGGGGAGGATTTATAGAGCATGAGGTGTTTGAGCCTTAAGCCTGAAAGCAGGAAAGATTCTTGGATGGACTGGCCTAAGAGGAGGGCCATGAAGTGATGGGAGGAGAAGCATCGATGAGGCAAAGCATGAGACAAATCATAGAGGGTTGCTTAGAACTTATCTCACCATATACATGTTGCACTCTGTCATTATTGTGCAAATATAAATATAAATTGCATTAAGGGGCTTGCAAATGTAAATATAAATTGCATTAAGGGGCTTGCTTTGATGGTATGGTATGTAGCCTTTTGATTTTAAGAACCCTTGAAGGACAGTGCATTATGTCAGCACAAACACTGTAGTTACAAAAGGAAGCCAGTTTTTTTTTTATATATATATCTGAATTTCTGAGACAGGCAAATGTATTAATATACAGAAATAGGGAGCCATTTACAGATCCTTATCTCTTTCTGTATCTTATTGCCAAGATGTTCTTTATTTATTATTTGTTTTATCCAGAGAGAGAGAGATGGTTTTTGAAATTTAATGATCCAGACGGTTAGCTTTTCTGCCCTGATCAATAACTTTGGACAAACACCACCATCCCAGAACCTACTGGGGACCATTGCTGGCATATCTGGGGTTTGGGACCTATGAAGGAGCATGTGGATCAGAGATGTCTTCCCAGAATATATCTCAAATTCTTTATCAATCTTAAGGCATTTCTAATGAATTCTTAGTATTTACTGTTTGCTAATATTTTGGGGATTTGGTGAAAACTGAGCTATGTTTAAATGGGAGAGAAACAGAGAGAGGAAGAGGGAGAGAAGGAAAGAGAGAGACAGCAAGAGAGAGAGAGAGAGAGAGAGAGAGACCTTGAATACTACACTCCCACCCTTTTCCTAGATCTGGCCCTAGCCCTGCCCCTTCTCAGAAGCTACTTTTCCTTGAGATGCTGATGGGTGAAAGAACTGTACCAGATATGCATTCAGAAAAACTGGGTGATAATGTTCTGTGATGTGTGGGTTAGAAAGTTGGCTTAGAGAACTTGCTTTAAAAGAGTCTTTTAAACAGAATAAAAAGGCTTTAATGTTTTGAAGAGAAAAGAAAAGGTGACTTTTGTGTGCTTCTTAATGCATATGTGTAGCTTTGAATGGATATATTATAGAACTCAAGAACAAAAGATTAAGAAATTAAGGATCATAATGCTTAAAATAGATACCACTATTTTTTTTTTTTTTCTCACTTTAAGCAAAGCAATCTGCTAGGCAGGTGAGATTTCTGAAATAACAATAAAATATCCAGAAGCCTGGGAGGCTACTTCTCTACCAGTAAATATTTCCAAATGGACTTTGGATGAATATTTTAAATTTTATCCTAGCAACATATAGATAAGCAAAACTAGGGAAAACAATCTTCTGATGCCCTTCACTGTTCAAGCTGCCCAAAGTGCATGGAGAAAAAAGGACTGTGATGCATTTAAAAATGCTCTCCTACAAAATCAAATCAGTGCCTAATTTTCTGCTTTCTTTTTAAGATTACAGATTTGTCTTTTGTTTTTGAAATCAGTGACAGCTAGGAAGGAAAACAAATCATCCTAGGTATTTTTATAAGCTATATAATTGCTTTTCTTTCCTCATCTGATGAATTTCTTTTTTTACTTGCTATTACTGCCATTAGACCATAAACAGAGATGGGATGAAGCCTTGCTAGGGTTCCAGTGAGACTAGTATACATAGTTGAAAAAGTATCATCAGAACTATATGTATATAGTGTCTGAAATTGACCCTTAATATATGCAGATGTTCTGTTTCTCAGGAGGAAGTAGTGCTTATCTCTTAGAAGGTAATACTCTGATTTACTCTGTTTTTAAGTTCTGCCTAGTATTGTATTTATGTCTATTTCTTATCTACCATATTGTAAACTCCTCAAAGGCAACAGTTCACTGCCCTCTTCAACATCTTCAGCTGTGCCTTGCTATTAGCAAGATATAATAAAATTTCTTTAACAAATGAAAGATATAGATAGAAGGAAAATAAATAATGTATGCCTGCCCTACTAATAAACTATGTGGTTTGATTTAGAGGGATACCAAAAAACCCATTGTCCCCAAATATATTTTCTCAGATTTGAAATGTCTTCATTTACTTTCACTGTTTTAGGGTTAATTTATTTTTTTTCCCAGAAGGCGTCTGCTAAAACAAAAGTTTTACCTGGGAAGAGCTTTGAGGGCACGGGACACAGGTGCATTTTGAATGGGAAAGACTGGTGGGGAGGGTGTGAAGTTGGGATGCTGTTGGAGGGGATGGTCCTAGGCAGAAGGCATCTGGGAGAGGAAGCTACTGAGGGGAAGTAAGATGGTATCAAAAGAGATGTATTTTGCATCTTTCTTAAGGTTCACAGTGTGACACATGGAAGTTTTAAAAACACCAGGTAACCAGAAAATCTTGCTTGTTGGGTTTTGCAATGCAGTTTGGCCTATATTCAGAACTGCCAGCTCACAACATAGACCCCTATGTGTGTATACCCCCTTTCACGTGCAGTTCCAATGACTGCTCTCAGCAGAACTGTAGATAGCTGTAGTCAGGCCAGGTGAGCTATAACCTGTACGGACATTCACCCACTCCAGATCACCAAGAGTTGATTCTGTACATAGGAGGAATTTCCAAAAGCATTTACTTCCTTTAAAATCCTCCAAAAGACTTCAGCAGGATGTAAACCCAGAGGGAGATCCTGGGGGACCATAACAATCCTAGAGCTTTCCAAAGAGGAAGGAAGCTCTGGCAACAATCAGAGGCAATGTATCCCAAGACACCTCCCCACTGCATCCTCCATAACCCCCTGTCTGCTGCTTCTCCCTTGCCATTTTTCAGAGCCCTTTACGCAGTTAGCAAGGGACTCAGATATAAAGGGTTGGCAGGGATTTTGTCTATTTCCGCCTTTCAGAATCCCTAATTGGGAGTATCCAGGGTCACACAAAGTAGATGTTGTTAGACAACACGTTCCAGGACAGACTAGTCAATCAAAGATCACGTAGCTTTTGGCAAATATATAATAATATTTTAATGAGTTTTCTTTGAGTACATAAATCAAAAGCTGGTCAAAAAATAGCTTAATTCCCTTTTGGTAGCAGAATTGGGAGGAATGATGGAGAAGATGGGTGAGAATGAGAAAGAGAGAGAGAGAGGGTGGTAGTCCCTGGGTACTGCTGCTATATTGCAGGGTCTGTCAACATTCCCATTTCTGAGGCCTCAGGGGACTATAATTTAATGTAACTATAAAAATTTACCCTCTGAATTGAAAGTTATCACCTTGGAACTTATTTTTCTCATATTTTGCATTTTTTTGAAGAGGGAAAAGGATTCACTCCCCTCCCCACCATGCTAAAATTAGAAGAGAAACAGAGAGAGCTTACTTTATTTGGCTGTTTTTGAGAGACCTCTGAAATAAGATAATGTAATATGGTTTGGGAATTAAAGATTTTTCTATTTCCACAGCTCCCTTTTATTTTTAAATATTGTCTTAACTTACATCCCCTTCTTTGCCTTCCAGAATGTGTGTGTACATGTGTGTATAAAACATAATTGTTCTTTATATCAAACCTCTCTCTACCTCTTCTCCACTAAACAAACATTTGTTCCTATCTGCGAGGCACTGTGCTTTGGGCTCAGAAAAACGAAGAATAAAATATTCTCTGTCCTTAATAGAAAGGTTCTCTTCTCTTAAAGAAAACTTTGGTTTGTTTTATTTTTCTGTGTTAGGTTTTAACCTTCTTGAGAGTAAAAACTGGCATTAAGTGCATAAATGTACTTAACAAAGGCAAAGCATTACACAGTCTCATAAAAAAGGTTGTAAGTCTTCAAAACTGGTGACTTTCTGTGGTATCATTAATTTTCTGCCATCAATATCCCTTACTTTAGGTCTGGTTGAGTGAGCTCCAGAAGGCAACCAAGGTGTGATGGGCAATATAATGGTTCCTCAAAGATGTGTCACATTCTAATCCCTGGAACCTGTAAATATGTTCCTTACAGGGCAAAGGGGAATTAAGATTGCTAATCAGCTAACCTGATAATAGGGCGATTATCCTGTTTTATCTGGTCACAAGGATCATCAAGAGCAGAAGAGAGAGGCAGAAGAGAAGGTCAGAGAGATATGACATGAGGATATAGCCCTCCATTGCTGACTTTGAAGATGGAGGAAAGGACTACAAGCCAAGGAATATGGGTGACCTCCAGAAGCTAGAAATGGCAAGGAAATGGAGTCTCCCCTACAGCCTACAGAAAGGAAGGTAGCTCTGCTGATACCTTGATTTTAGTCCAGTAAGACCCATTTTAGACATCTGACCTCCAGAACTGTAAGATCATAAATTTGTGTTGTTTTCAGCCACTAAGTTTGTGGTGATACATTGCAGCAATAGAAAACAGAACACAAGGTGAACACCAAACAGGTCACTCTAATAGATTATTCAGTTAATTCCCCTCCTGAATGATCAGATTTCTCAAATTGTCTACCTGAATTTCCTGACTGTTTCCATTCTATGCCCTTATTAATATTCTCCCCATTTCAGATTCTATGCCATGGACTTTTCATTTCTCTGTGTTTTCTGTTTTCTTCTCCAAAATGTACTTGTTTCTCATTGTTTAGGGCTTTTTTTCTACAGATGAGAACATCTCTGATAATAGCTCTCAAAGATTATCTTTTTGAAATGGGAAAATTGTTCTGTTCTATATGATCTGTATCAGTCAGGATCCCATCAAGAAATATAAACCACATAGTTGTTTGAACAAGGAGAGTTACATATAAAGAATTATTAACTAATTATTAATAGCACGGGGATTGGAGTTTTGAGGAACTGGAAGTAAGAACTGAAGAAAACGCTAAAGAATATAGAAAGAGCACATATAAGGAACATCCACCACCCCTAGGGCTTAGATAGGACACCTGAGGAAGAGATCCTCAGGGTTGAGATCCAAACCTTGCTGGAGGGCATAGCTGTGGCTCACTGGGTAGTGAAGGTAGTGGTGCCTTGATGGTGGGACTCTCTGAAAATCTGTACTCTGCAGCTTATCAGAAGCCCACCCTCTGGGATGCCAGGGAAAGCCCTTGACAGGAAGATATCTTGCTGGAGGCGCTCCACTGTGAAACTACCCAAGAAGGGTGCTAGGGGAAGCTGTTTACCACCAACTGCTGCTGGCCTCTGGGTACACAGGAGCCAGATGCTGGAGAAACCATATGTGCTGTGGAAGCTGGGCTCTGGAGAAGCCATGCACACTGGATCAAGAACCAGGAGGAAGACCCTTTCCTCCTGCAGTGTCTCTCCAGCACCTTGTACTAACAAAGCTTAACATTATGCCCACTTACAGAGGAAAAATATTTACAGGGTTCATCTTCATTTACAGAGCAGGCAATGAAGGGTGAATTTGGAGCTGAGAGACAATACACTGACAACTGGAAAATGGCTCCAAAGGGCATATAACATAGGATAGTGGTTCTCAAAGTGTGATCTGTGGATTCCTGGGTTCTCTGAGATTCTTCCAGGAAATTTGTGAGGTCAAAACTATATTCATGATAATATTAAAATATTATTTGCCTATACTGTTTTGACACACATGGTACAAAAACAATGGTAGTATAACTACTAGAACCTTAGCAGAAAATAAAGAAGTGGTACTAAACTATACTAATAGTTGTTGGATTTTTGACTACCACATACATGGTGAACAAATAATTTCTTTTAAGAATATCCTTGATGAAGCAGTAGGAATGATTAATTTTATGAAATTTCAAACCCTGAATACATGTCTTTTTAATATTGTGTGTGATGAAATGGGAAGAATGGATGAAGTAATTTCTGCTGTATATCCAAATACAATGATTGTTCTGAGGAGAAGCAAGTATGCAGTTGTTTAAGTTGCAAGCTGAACTAGCCACTTTGTTTTCATAGGATGGCAATTTAAATTGAAAGAATGACTGACAAACTATGGTTATACTGACTTAAGTATTTGGTACACATTTTCTTAAAAATTAACAAAGTGAACCTGACAATCCAAATAAAAACTGAGCATTTGTTGCCAATGATAAAATTCAAGGTTTCAAGTAGAAATTATAATTTTGGAAAACTTGTATCTGCTGCTGTGATCTTGACAGCTGCCCAGTCCTTAAAGACTTTTCTGAAGAGATTACTAGGAATAACAGTAATATGACTTTTTGATAAGTATGATGAAATATGTCAGTAGTTAGAAGATCTGATAACCTAGTGAATTAGTATTTTCTAAACAACCAATGCATGCTGTCACAAAATCATTCATGGATAAAAAATCCATTTAAAGTGTAACATAGTTCAATGAATTTTAATGCAATACAAGACAAAATAGTCATTGATAGGGTTTCGGATTCCATATTGCAGCTAAGCTTTAAAATACTACCACATGTTGAGTTTTGGGTAGTATCGAAGAAGATTTTTCACAGTTATCTGAAAAAGCTATTAAAATTCTCTTCCCTTTTTCAACACCTGTGTGAGGCTGGATTTTTTTTTTTTATATATACTTAAACCTATGTATCACAACAGATTGAGTGCAGACGCATGTATGAGAATCCAGCTGTGTTCTGTTAAGTCAGAGCTATTAAAGTGATTTGCAAAGATGCAAAATAATGCCACTTTTGTCACTAAATTTTTTGTTTTGGAACATATGTTTTCTTTTTGTTTGTTTTTTAAGCTGTGGTTTTTTTTTTTGAAGATGTTGGGGGTAGGAGTTTTATTAATTAATTAATTAATTTTTGCTGTGTTGGGTCTTCGTTTCTGTGTGAGGGCTTTCTCTAGTTGTGGCAAGCGGGGGCCACTCTTCATCGTGGTGCGCGGGCCTCTCACTATCGTGGCCTCTCTTGTTGCGGAGCACAGGCTCCAGACGCGCAGGCTCAGTAGTTGTGGCTTATGGGCCTAGTTGCTCCGTGGCATGTGGGATCCTCCCAGACCAGGGCTTGAACCCGTGTCCCCTGCATTGGCAGGCAGATTCTCAACCACTGTGCCACCAGGGAAGCCCATATGGTTATTTTTAATAAAAGTATTTTATTTATGTTAACATAATTGGTTTATTATTTTTACATTAGTTACTAGATATTTAAATCTTAATTAAATTTTATAATACAATAAGTATTAATAGATAGAATTTACATATAGAAAAGGTCTCTGGGTACCCAGTGATTTTAAAAGGTTGTGAAGTGGTCCTGAGGACAAAAGGTTGAGAACTGCTGACGTAGGAAATAAATGAGTGGAAGTTGTAGATTTTAGCTTAAGGTAAGGAAGTACCATCTGAAAATTAGATCTGTCACAATCCCATAATCAGAAAAATGAAAGTTAAAATACCAGATAGAAATAATTTCTTACCCCTCACACTGGCAAACATTAAAAAATCTGATAGTGTCAAGTTTGGTGAGAGTGTGTGAAAGTAAGAGCTCTCATTTATTGTTGGTGGAATGTGAGTGGTATAATCACTGGTGACAGCAAATTGGCAATCTCTTGTTTAATCGAAAATGTGTTACATAACCCAGCAATTTTACTCTTTATTATATATTCTTGAGAATCTCTTACTCTTGTGCTCAAAGATGGAACGGGCAAAGATGTCCATTGTTAGCCATCTTTGTAATAGCAAACAGACAAATACAAAGCAGCCCATCATATAACAGGATCCCATATAGCTGTGAAAATGAATACCTCTCTCAATGTATATATAGAGCTTTAAAAAATAATATTGATCAGCATATTACAGAGTGACATATGATATAATATTGTTTATGTACATCTTTAAAGCCACATGCATAATGCACATATATGTTAGGTTGAAACACATAAAATTGTGTTCTTTAGGTCAAAAAAACCAGTTGAATATCAACAAATTTATATTATTTAAACTAAATACAAAGATTTTTAAGAAAGAGCCTTGAGTTTATCACACTAAATTCCTCTGGAAAGGAGATAGGCTGACCAATGAGAAGAGGCTTCAATTTTATCTCTAATATTTAATTTCTTTCATAAAAATGAGGAAAAAAAGACAAAATGTCAAAATTGTAAACTCTAAATGCAAGGTACTTAGGTATGTTACTTTTATATCCTAACAAATTATTTTTTAAGCTCAAATTGTCAGAAAGAGGATGAAGTGAGTCAAGAGGCAGTATCCCTTTACTTGCAGTGTCCAGGGTATTGTAGGGGACATGCAAGCACCCAATGGGGAGGCTCCTGGGAAACCCACTACCTTTACTCAAAGGAGTAAATGTGCTTAGTGCAGCTTCGGGTCCCTTGGCAGCCTGTTGTAGAGGGGAAGAGACATGAGGATTATGGATTTCTTTAGACCGTATAAATCCCAGTATCTAATTAGGTTCACAAAGACTGACTTCCAGTGCTGAGTGAAGGAGGACTTTTGTCTAGCAAAATCTTCATTTCAACAGAGCTTAAAATACCTCCAACCAGCCATCCTAAGAGGGTCCATTTGGATATTTTTCATCAGCACTGTGAAAGTTAGAATGGTCAATTAGAAATGGACAAACAGACTTAACATGTAATTAGAAATGGACAAATGGACTTAAGATGTATAAGTTGTAGCTAATCGACCAGCACATAAACTAATGTATAACAAGCATCCTTGAGTTGTACTCTTATTTTTCCTTTTGTTTGAATTGCTTTCAAAGTGGAATTTTTAATGGGATTCTCACCAGATTGAAAATGAATGATGCAATAAATAAGCATTTAAGTCTTTTAAGCAGATATTACTTGGTGAGCTCTGGGTAGAGAGAAGAAGGGAAGATCTGACCAGGACCTTCAGAAAATCCCAGTCTAACTGGATAACAATAGCCCATAGTAATGAAATTGCTACCAAACAAGCCATAGGAAGTGATAAAATTGGATCTTGGCAACCAGGGCTGGAGAGAGCACTAATGCAATTGTGGAAAGACTGTGGAAGGAGCTTGAGAGGTGCTCGTCAAGGAACAGCTTCCTGGGGGATATGTGGCCCACAGAGGATTGAAAAGGGAGATGGTCCAATTTACCTGTGTGAGGGATGACTTACTTTGGGACTTGAGATTTTTGCTGAGTCTGGAGGTTAATTCTGGAAGAATGGATTGAGCTAGCAACACAGAGTGATTCACGGCTGAGGTTTGACTCTTGCAAATGAGTTGGGAAATATGAGGAATGTGAAATACAGCAGGCAATGGCTAAATAGTTCAGGGATGGTTATTGTTATTAGAATGTGTGAGGCAGTCTTCTATTTATAGCATGCTATTCTGAGCGTTTGTTCAACACCCACCTCCACCCAAAGAACTCCATGTGACATCAGGCTAGAAAGTTGCTCATCTAGGTGAAATTACATAGGGGATTCCAATGGAGCTTCACATTATTCACATTTCAATGACATTTCCTCATGAAAGATATAAGACTGCTTATAGCCAGCTGTCAGACAGACAGTGACACTGAAATGTGCTCTGAAGGGGACCCTGGACACTTCAGGGTTTTATTTCTCTAGGTTATGGCCACACCAAGGTAGAAACTTCAGCAAGTCTCTGCCCTTTTCTTGCCCTGCTCTAGGTTAAATTGGCCCAAATGAATCACTTTTTGTCATGTATCTGTAGAACCTCTTCTTATTCTTAAGTCATTTCCATCTTCTTGGTTTAGCATCCAGATAGTTTACTTGTTCTATAATTAATTAATTTAATATGTATTGAGTATTATGCTAGGTGCAGTTAAAAAGAAATAAGTTTAGCATCTAATGAAGGAGATAATGAACATCCTCAAATAATCTTAAACTGGAATGAGAAGTGCCATATCAACCAATAGCAAGAGGAGTTCAGAGAAGGGTGATGGTGGTGGGTGGGAGAGGTAAGGAGAAGATAATAGAGGAGGAGATATTTGAGAGACTTACAGTAGAAGCAGGACAAAGGTGTGAGTCCTCTGACCAGGTTTATGCTTTGGTGGTCCTTTAAACTGATGGTTTTAAAATATTTGCTCAACATTGTTTAGTAGAGAGAAGAAGACCCACATGAGACTCTTCTGTGCTGCCCCAAGTCATCCCTCTCTGGTCTCAAGCTTGTACACCCTATTTAACGGGATACAAGCCCTGCAGTCACCTGGACCCACTCTCCCTGGAAGGCAGTCTAGCCACTTGCCATCTGTGATTATTCACACTTACCCCTGCCAACCGCCCTCACCCCAAGTGGCTTTATCAAATTATTTCTTCTTAACACCTACAGTGCTGTTTCTGAATGGAATTCTCGTAAACACAGTTTGCTCCATTTCACTACACACTTGAGCACTGCTGGAGTAGTTGCCATCTGGCCCTCTCCCTAACCTAGCTCTGGAAGAAGCAATAGACTGAGCAAAGGTGCAGAGGCTGGAGAGCTTGGGGGTGACATAACAGAATGTAAGCTGTCATTTGTAGAAGAGATGTGGGAGAAATTGTGACACAGGAAGTGGTGTCAGCAGGTAGAGACCTTTGAACGCTGGTCTAGTCCAAGAGAATTGGCTTCTGCTCACTAAGTCATAGTAAAGTACGAAAGGATAATGAGATGGGATTATGATTTGCATAATTGGATTTGTAGTTTTAGAATTCTTTTTTGGTTAATAAAAGGAACTAGTGGACTTAAAGATGTATAAAAGTTATGCATTCGCATAATTTTTCTTTATAACTTTCTACATTTTGAAAATTTCTGTAGTCACTAATAATCATAATTGTGGTTGATATTTTGCTGTTTCTGTCTAGTTCTATTTCTTTGGGTGCATATGCTTACATGGTTGAGATTACACTGTGTATACAATTTATTTTTAGTTTTTGTACTCAATACAACAACAATATCCCATGTTATTAAAAACCCTTCATGAACATTGTTTTTATTGGTTGTACAATATTTTGTGGAAATACTATTATTTCTTCAACCATTTTTCTGTTATCAAACATTTGGGTTATTATGTATTTAATGTTACCTAGTGTTATAATTTTATTAAGATTCATTTGGCAGCAATATGATTTGGGGAAGGAGGTTATGTTACACAAATAACACTGACTGGAAATGGGAGCCAGTGACAGGAAGAAGTTTCAGTGATTCAAGGTCTAAATTGGGTAGCAACAAAGGAAAGGAATAGAAGAAATCAAGAGGATTATTGTTACCTTCTCAGGCTTTGATTCCCTTAAGGCCTACACTAGGTTTTCTTCCTCTTTTACACCTAGTGAGCCCTCATTTACATGTTTGTTTAATGAATGAATGAATGAGCAAATGAATGCTAGGCTTTGGTGATGCTGGTGTTGCTAAGAACCATCACATACCGTCCAGTCTAAATAACTTTCTTGCTCATATGGCCTTCCCAAAGAAAATGTTATCCATCCTTAGAAACTGTTATCCAAACAGTACCAATGTACCAATTCCCTCTGATAGATCTGACGTATTTATTTATTTTTTTTGGAAACAGAACACCAGTGAAAACAGAGTAGTTAGTAGAGAAGTTAATATATTTGCTTCTCTCTCTTTAAATATTTATTTACTTCTGGTCAATGGGAAAGTATTTATAAAAATTCCTATAATGTGCCCAGCACTGTGCTCAGTGCTTTTGAAAGTAAAGTGTGTATTTCATCTTATGCACAATTTATAATTTGGTTGTGTAGCAAAAACTAACATGCAACGATAAAAAGAGTATGATTAGAGATAGTGTTTAGTTGAGAATACATTTCTATGTGCTGAAGCTTAGAGACAAGAGTAAGCAAATGGGATAGGAATATTGGTAAACACAATAGAAGGCAATGCAAATTTTATGAACTAAATTGAATCTCTGTCAGTGTTGTGATTTTGCCTAATTCCATAAAATGGAGGCAGGCAACAGCTGGTTCCCACTTGCTGTGTAGTAGATTTTTCTTTACTTCCCTGTGATAAATGGAGAGTCCTAAACTCATTTAACAGTGATTCACCCCCATATTCTCAGCTGAGATGCTGGCCTGCATATACAACCCCAGAGACAGACAGACCTGTACCTAAGACCTGCTATAATCCATGTGAGTAATCAATATTTACTGGTGCAATGATCTCACTCTGGGAAATAATGCTTATGAGCTAATTGAGCTAATGAGAATATATTAGCTATTGGTTTCATGAAACTGATGGCAGTGTAATCTAATTCCTACTGGCTCCTGGATAACCTTCAATTTAAAGGCAATGGCATTAAGAAATGTTGGACTGAGTATGCTCAAGTGTACATGGTATGTACTCTTGGAGCAGCACAAATGGCTATCAGAAAGACATAATGATTGTTTAGAGCATAAATTCTTCACCTGGGGTCCATGGTAGAATTCAGGAGTTCTGTGGACTTGGACTGAAAAGAGAGTACACCTTGATTTTCCCTAATTTGTAATGAAATTTAGTATTTTCTTTCATTACGAATATAAGCAACTAATTACAGTAGGATTCAAGGTACCTGTGATGCAGCCATTAATAGAAACCACAGATATTTTTGTATCACATTACAGTCAATTCCTGTATCTTAAGATATTGTTTACATTCAACACTACTTCAAAAATATGACAATTATCAGACCTGCAAATAGATTTTGTTATGTCATACATTAATAAAGAGTATATTAATTTGTTTTTTTAACATTTTGATATTAGTATTTAAACTTAATTGGTTTCCTTTCTATTTCTATGTTTTTTTATTTTATGCTTTTAAAAACATTATTGTGAGACAGCATCACAGACTTTACATGACTGAAAAGGGGTCCATGTACAAAAAGATTAGGGACCCTTTCTTAGAATAAGACCTTGGAGCCTTCTTTTCCCTATGAAGACTTTGCTACTTGCGATACAAATTCTTTCTGTTTTTCTGACATAGGGGTATCCCACCAGTCCCTTTCTATGGGGGAGAACTTGGAGTGGTTCTGCTGTCAGTTTACACAGTGAGATCTTACACCATATGTAACTCTAGAGGCTGGAGAGATGACACTCTGCCAAAATGGTTGGGAAACATGGAGAAACAGAGCTGGTGGCTGGACCATCTTACAAGGAGAAGTGACTTCTGTAAAATTGTATCACGTTGCAGACTGCCGCCTTTCCTTCTTGGCTATTCTGCTTCTGGACTCACATCATATTAACAAAAATTTTCAACAAATAAACTAGCAAAACATAGGGATGCATGAGCCAGGCTTTCTTCCAGCTGTCTGGTTCAGTTGAGGGATGGTAGTAGAGTAAAAAAGGAAAAGCAGATGGTGGGGGTCAAATGGTCATTTCGTCTCCTAACATGAGCCCTCATTGGCAGTGTGACCCTGGGTAAGTAACAACACATTGTCTCTAGACTGCGGTTTCCTCATATTAAGGTCAGGGGCCAGTTGTGATTCTGACTGGGTCCTGAAGGCTGGTAAAGGTGGAACAGTTCTTCAGGGCTCAAGTTTTTGCTTCCTTGGTTCTGACCCTCTGACAGCCCAGGCATGTGATAAGAGGAATCAAGAGAATGGCTGGAACTCAGCTTCTCAGCAGCCTCTTGGATGATGACCTGGAATGCTTGCTGCAGGGTCTGTTGTTTGAGGCAATAACACAGGGAGGCTCTTTTTGGCATTAGCTTGCCTGGGTCTTCAAAGGTGAAATGAACCATGTCATCAGTTGAAGCAGTGCAGGTTACATTTTACAGAGACCTTTGGAAAGAAGACTCCTTACCAATCATGCTGTTGGATGGCTGATCTGTGTCAGAGTGTAGGAGTAGGTTACAAGTGGGTCCAAGCATAAGTCTGATTCAAATGGTGATTATTTTCCCTAATGCTTACTTTACTTTCCATAGCCCATCTCCTTACTTCTTGTTGTTTTTTATTCATTATTTCTGCTGATTTAAAAAATTGCTTGTTCTCACACACTCAGCTCTGAGGATGAAAATAAGCCTGTCAGATAAGGTTTTATGGCCTAAGTTGGGGAAGTAGGCAGAGGGCAAAGGAAAAAGGTACAACATTTGAAGTATAAGCTCCTAGTTTATTGGGTAGAGTTGTGAAAATGTGTGAATTCTCAAGCTGCAGATCAATTTATTACAGGTTTAAAATACTTATAGTAAATATTTCATGGTGACATCTTGACTCAGTAAACATAGATCTCAGTGGTTTGTGCAAACATCTCTAGTTCCTTTCTGAATCTGAAGCCCACCCCTCTGTTTGAGAACTGCATCCCTGCTTTTGAATTCCAAGAGAGGGAACTGCCTGTGAGCTCTTGGACTGGTTTTAATGTAGCCAGAAGATTCTTCTATTAGACGTTCTCTAGTCTGTGGGACTCACTAGGAACATTTTGGTTGTTCTTAAAGCATAAGGGCCTTAATTTAGCAGAATCTTTAGTTGATTGCAATTTTTGTATAACCTACCTTTTAGAGAAAAAGGTAAATGTCAATGAAGTACCTACTGGTGCTTTGTTCAAGAAACCACCTTTCATATTACAGTTTGGAATCAGTGAAAAATTTGTTTAATGTCCTGTACCTGCTATTTTATGACTATACTTTATGACTATGATTAACATGCAGGAATGACCGAAGGCACAGCAAAGGCTCAAATCATTAAAGAGCCAGAAATGTTTAAGAAGAGCAAAGGTTGAAACTCAATTTTTTCTTGCTTAACAATCTTGATTATCAAACCTCATATTGAATATGATGATTGATTTAAGTTTTACAATCCTTTAGAAAAAGCTAAATCTTGCTAAACTAGCTACTTAAATGGAATGGTATCTGACCTTCTGTTTTGCATGGAAGACATTATATTGAAGCTTTAGGTGTATTTTGCAGGCTGTAAACTAAACTTAGATTTAGTCACCAATGTAGCTAAGAAATTGATATCCACTTAATTGTTAATTTATTTGGCTTGCATATTTTATAGAATAGAAAAAAATTATGCTGAGGAAATATCCAACTGACTAAAGGAAGAACCATGAGCATAGGTTTTTAGCTTCAGAATGAGAAAGATTCTGGAAAGGAAACAAGAAAGTGAAGCAAACTTTTTATGATTTTAAGTATCTGACCTTTATTCTTTGGGGGTAGCAGTAGTGGGCTGAGAAGACTCTTCTGATTTTGGGTGCATGTAATTCCCATAATTATTGATAGGATTTCTGGAATACAGCACTTTAATCACTAGATCTGGACTGGACCATGAGATTTGTTTATTATCTAATTTTACTTGAGAATCTGCAGGAATATTATTCACAGCTCTGAACTTCCTTTTTTCATCCACATAGCATCTCTTTCAGCCTCATTATTTTATGTCTGTAATTCGATGAGTCATAACATCAAATGCAGCATGTTCTAGTTTGCACCTCTGGACAGAGGAACCAGTGTATATAGCTCAGTGAAATGAGGAAGCAAGCCTCACACTTTTGTGCAAAAGGTACAAAAGTACATGCTTTTGAAAATGCAGTTGAAGTTTTAGGTCTGGTGGTTTAATAGAGCCTTTAAGTTCATGAATAATGTGAAGAGAGACATGAGATGCAGAAGTTAAAATGAATGTTGCAACTCCATCTAACAGAGTGTATAACTTTAGTCAGCTCTGATTTCACATTCTGACCCCTTGTTTCTGTGCCATTCATCTAGAGAACTGAGCTGGGATTTTATTCTATATCATTTTAGCCATGTCTCTAGCTCTGTGTGCTGTCGCTCTGTGTCCTGAAGCTATATAGTTCTTTTTGCCCACTTTGGAAATGAGAAATTTCCTACTTTCCTCAAATCAGGTTGGGACATCCAAATGCAACTTTACAAAAAATGCTAATTTCCCATCCATTCGACAAATGTTTATCAGTGGGCCAAATACTGATAAATATGCTGAGAATGCAGCCTTGAACAAAATGGACACAATTCCTGCCCTTGTAGAACTTGTGATCTACTTGAGAAACAGATGTTAATTAAGTGAAAATTATGTAACTTCAAATTGTTGTAAGAACTGTGGTGGAAAAATATAAGGTGCAATTTCTGATTGAAGATTATAATAGATGCTAGTTTGGGACGTCAGGAAAAGCTTTTCTGAGAATGACACTGTGATGATTTGAAGGATGAGTAAGAATTAACCAAGGAGTGAGTTGGAGAGAAGATTGTTCCAGTCAGGTAGAAGCACAAGTAAGAAGGCCCTGGGGAGAGGAAGAAATGGGAGCATTCAAGGAATGGAAAGGCAGCCAGTGTGGCTGGTGCGTGGTGTGTGTGTGGGGAGGAGGGTTAAGGGATAAGTGTATGGGCAGGGACCAGATGTGGTCCATTTTAAAGATTTTGATTTTATCCTAAGAAGAATGACAAGCCATTGTAGGCTTTTAAGCAGGAGAATTGCACAATGGTATTTAAGTAGCTGAAGACCACTTTTTTGTGTGTGTGAAGAGCTGAATTTTTATTTATTTATTTTAACATCTTTATTGGAGTATAATTGCTTTACAATGGTGTGTTAGTTTCTGCTTTATAACAAAGTGAATCAGTTATACATATACATATATTCCCATATATCCTCCCTCTTGCGTCTCCCTCCCACCCTCCCTATCCCACCCCTCTAGGTGGTCATAAAGCACCAACCTGATCCCCCTGTGCTATGTGGCTGCTTCCCACTAGCTATCTATTTTACATTTGGTATTGTATATATGTCAGTGCTACTCTCTCACTTCGTCCCAGCTTACCGTTCCCCTTCCTCATGTCCTCAAGTCCATTCTCCACGTCTGCATCTTTATTCCTGTCCTGCCCCTAGGTTCATGAGAACCATTTTTGTTTTTTGTTTTTTTTTAGATTCCATATATATGTGTTAGCATATGGTATTTGTTTTTCTCTATCTGACTTACTTCACTCTCTATGACAGACTCTAGGTCCATCCATCTCACTACAAATAACTCAATTTTGTTTCTTCTTATGGCTTCATACTATTCTATTATATATATATGCCATGTCTTCTTCATCCATTCATCTGTTGATGGACACTTAGGTTGCTTCCATGTCCTGGCTATTGTAAATAGAGCTGCAGTGAACATTGTGGTACATGACTCTTTTGGAATTATGGTTTTCTCAGGGTATATGCACAGTAGTGGAATTGCTGGGTCGCATGGTATTTTGTGAAATTTTTTGTTCTAGTTCTGTGAAAAATGCCATTGGTAGTTTGATAAGGAGTGCACTGAATCTGTAGATTGCTTGGGTAATATAGTCATTTTCACAATGTTGATTCTTCCAACCCAAAAACATGGTATATCTCTCCATCTGTTTGTATCATCTTTAATTTCTTTCATCAGTGTCTTATAGTTTTCTGCATACAGGTCTTTTGTCTCCTTAGGTAGGTTTATTCCTAGGTATTTTATTATTTTTGTTACAGTGGTAAATGGGAGTATTTCCTTAATTTTTCTTTCAGATTTTTCATCATTAGTGTATAGGAATGCAGGAGATTTCTGTGCATTAATTATGTATTGTGTGACTTTACCAACTTCATTGATTAGCTCTAGTAGTTTTCTGGTATCATCTTTAGGATTCTCTATGTATAGTATCATGTTATCTGCAAACACTGACAGCTTTACTTCTTCTTTTCCTCGTTGGATTCCTTTTATTTCTTTTTCTTCTCTTACTGCTGTGGCTAAAGCTTCCAAAACTATGTTGAATAAGAGTGGTGAGAGTGGACAACCTTCTCTTGTTCCTGATCTTAGAGAAAATGGTTTCAGTGTTTCACCGTTGAGAATGATGTTGGCTGTGGGTTTCTCATATATGGCCTTGATTATATTGAGGTAAGTCCCCTCTATGCCTACTTTCTGGAGAGTTTTTATCATAAATGGGTGTTGAATTTTGTCAAAAGCTTTCTCTGCATCTCTTGAGATGATCATATGGTTTTTGTCCTTCAACTTGTTAATATGGTTTATCACATTGATTGATTTGCATATCCTGAAGAATCCTTAAGTTCCTGGGATAAACCCCACTTGATCATGGGGTATGATCTTTTAATATGCTGTTGGATTCTGTTTGCTAGTATTTTGTTGAGGATCTTTGCATCTGTGTTCATCAGTGATATTAGCCTATAGTTTTCTTTCTTTGTGACATCTTTGTCTGGTTTTGGTTTCAGGGTGATGGTGGCCTGGTAGAATGAGTTTGGGAGTGTTCCTCCCTCTGCTGTATTTTGGAAGAGTTTGAGAAGGATAGGTGTTAGCTTTTCTCTAAATGTTTGATAGAATTCGCCTGTGAAGCCATCTGGTCCTGGGCTTTTGTTTGTTGGAAGATTTTTAATCAGAGTTTCTATTTCAGTGGTTTTGATTGGTCTGTTCATATTTTCTATTTCTTCCTGGTTCAGTCTCAGAAGGTTGTGCTTTTCAAGGAATTTGTACATTTCTACCAGGTTGTCCATTTTATTGGCATTTAGTTGCTTGTAGTAATCTATCAGGATCCTTTATATTTCTGCAGTGTCAGTTGTTACGTCTCCTTTTTCGTTTCTAATTCTATTGGTTTGAGTCTTCTCCCTTTTTTCTTGATGAGTCTAACAGTTTATCAATTTTGTGTATCTTCTCAAGAACCAGCTTTTAGTTGTACTGAACTTTGCTATTGTTTCCTTCATTTCTTTTTCATTTATTCCTGATCTTTTTCATTTATTCCTGATCTTTCCTTTAGGTGCAAGGTTAGGTTGTTTATTCGAGATGTTTCCTGTTTCTTAAGCTATGATTGTATTGCTATAAACTTGACTCTTAGAACTGCTTTTGCTGCATCCCATAGGTTTTGGGTCATCGTGTTTTCATTTTCATTTGTTTCTAGGTATTTTTTGATTTCCTCCCTGATTTCTTCAGTGATCTCTTGGTTATTTAGTAGTGTATTGTTTAGTCTCCATGTGTTTGTAGTTTTTACAGATTTTTTGCTGCAATAGGTATCTAGTCTCATAGCACTGTGGTCAGAAAATATACTTGATATGATTTTGATTTTCTTAAATTTACCAAGGCTTGTTTTGTGACCCAAGATATGATCTGTCCTGGAGAATGTTCCATGAGTACTTGAGAAGAAAGTAAATTCTGTTGTTTTTGGATGGAATGTTCTTTATATATCAATTAAGCCCAACTTGTTTAATGTATCATTTAAAGTTTGTGTTTCCTTATTTATTTTCTGTTTGGATGATCTGTCCATTGGTGAAAGTGGGGTGTTAATGTCCCCTACTATGATTGTGTTACTGTTGATTTCCCCTTTTATGGCTGTTAGCATTTGTCTTATGTATTGAGGTGCTCCTATGTTGGGTGCATAAATATTTACAATTGTTATATGTTCTTCTTGGATTGATCCCTTGATCATTATGTAGTATCCTTCCTTGCCTCTTGTAATAGTCTTTATTTTTAAGTGTATTTTACCTCATATGAGAATTGCTACTCCAGCTTTCTTTTGGTTTCCATTTGCATGGAATATCTTTTTCTATGCCCTCACTTTCAGTCTGTATGTGTCCCTAGGTCTGAGGTGGGTCTCTTGTAGACAGCCTATATATGGGTCTTGTTTTTGTATCCATTCAGCCAGTCTATGTCTTTTGGTTGGAACGCTTAATCCATTTACATTTAAGGTGGTCATTGATATATATATTCCTATTACCATTTTCTTAATTGTTTTGGGTTTATTATTGTAGTTATTTTCCTTCTCTTATGTTACCTGCCTAGAGAAGTTCTTTTCTTTTCTTTTTTTTTTTTTTTTTTTTTTTTTT
>NW_020173124.1:6792088-6861374 GCF_003031525.2 Neophocaena asiaeorientalis asiaeorientalis | reverse complement strand
GTGGGATCCTCCCGGACCGGGGCACGAACCCGTGTCCCCTGCATCGGCAGGCGGAATCCCAACCACTGCGCCACCAGGGAAGCCCCCCCTAGAGAAGTTCTTTTAGCATTTGTTGTAAAGCTGGTTCAGTGGAGCTGAATTCTCTTATCTTTTGCTTGTCTGTAAAGCTTTTCATTTCTCCATCTCATCTGAATGAGATCCTTGCTGGGTAGAGTAATCTTGGTTGTAGTTTTTTCCCTTTCATCACTTGAAATATTTCCTGCTACTCCCTTCTGGCTTGCAGAGTTTCTGCTGAAAGATCAGCTGTTTACCTTAGGGAGATTCCCTTATATATTATTTGTTGTTTTTCCCTTGCTGCTTTAATATTTTTTCTTTGTATTTAATTTTTGATATTTTGATTAGTATGTGTCTTGGCATGTTTCTCCTTGGATTTATCCTGGACGGGACTCTCTGCACTTCCTGGACTTGATTAAGTATTTCCTTTCCCATATTAGGGAAGTTTTCAACTATAATCTCTTCAGATATTTTCTCAGTCCCTTTCTTTTTCTCTTCTTCTTCTGGGACTCCTATAATTCAAATGTTGGTGCATTTAATGTTGTGCCAGAGGTCTCTGAGACTGTCCTCAATTCTTTTCATTCTTTTTTCTTTATTCTGTTCTGCAATGGTTAATAGTTATTTCCACTATTTTATCTTCCAGGTCACTGATCCGTTCTTTTGCCTCAGTTATTCTGCTATTGATTGCTTCTAGAGAATTTTTAATTTCATTTATTGTGTTGTTCATTATTTTTTGTTTGCTCTTTAGTTCTTCTAGGTCCTTGTTAAATGTTTCTTGTGTTTTCTCCATTCTATTTCCAAGGTTTTGGATCATCTTTACTATCCTTATTCTGAATTCTTGTTCAGGTAGATTGCCTATTTCCTCTTCATTTGTTAGGTCTGGTGGATTTTTGCCTTGCTCCTTCATCTGCTGTGTGTTTCTCTGTCTTCTCATTTTGCTTAACTTACTGTGTTTGGGGTCTCCTTTTCGCAGGCTGCAGGTTCATAGTTCCCATTGCTTTTGGTGTCTGCCCCCAGTGTCTAAGGTTGGTTCAGAGGGCTGTGTAGGCTTCCTGGTGGAGGGGACTGGTGCCTGTGTTCTGGTGTATGAAGCTGGATCTTGTCTTTCTGGTGGGCAGGACTACATCTGGTGGTGTGTTTTGGGGGTGTCTGTGACCTTATTATGCTTTTAGGAAGCCTCTCTGCTAATGGGTGGGGTTGTGTTCCTGTCTTGCTAGTTGTTTGGCATAGGTTGTCCAGCATTGTAGCTTGCTGGTTGTTGAGTGGAGCTGGGTCTTAGCGTTGAGATGGAGATCTCTGGGGGAGCTTTTGCCGTTTGATGTTACATGGAGCTGGGAGGTCTCTGGTGGACCAATGTCCTGAGCTTGGCTCTCCCACCTCAGAGGCATGGGCCTGAAACCTGGCTGGAGCATCAAGACCCTGTCAACCACACAGCTTAGTAGAAAATGGAAAAGAAAAGAAGGAAAGAAAGGAAAAAATAAAATAAAATAAAAAATTATTAAAATAAAAAAGAATTATATAAAATAAAAAACATAAAAAGTAATTAAAAAAGAAGAAAGAAATAAAGAAGAGAGCAACCAAACCAAAAAACAAATCCACCAATGATAAGTGCTAAAAGCTATACAAAATCAAACAAAGAAACAAAATGGACAGAGAGAACCCTAAGACAAGTGGTAAAAGCAGAGCTATACAGACAAAATCACACAAAGAAGCATACACGTACAGACTCACAAAAAGAGAAAAAGGAAAAAAAATATATTAAGAAAAAAAAGAAGGAAGAGAGCAACCAAATCAATAAAGAAATCTACCAATGATAATAAGCTCTAAATACTAAACTATGAAAAACATAAAACCAGAAACAGATTAGATGCAGAAAGCAAAGCCCAAGTCTACAGCTCCTCCCTAAGTCCACTCCCTCAATTTGGGGATGATTCGTTGTCTATTCAGGTATTCCAGAGATTCAGGGTACATCACGTTGATTGTGGAGATTTAATCCGCTGCTCCTGAGGCTGCTGGGAGAAATATCCCTTTCTCTTCTTTTTTCGCACAACTCCTGGGGTTCAGCTTTGGATTTGTCCCTGCCTCTGCGTTTAGGTCGCCTGAGGGCATCTGTTCTTCGCTCATACAGGATGGGGTTAAAGGAGCCGCTGATTCGGGGGCTCTGGCTCACTCAGGCCTGGGGGAGGGAGTGATACGGCATGCCGGGCGAGCCTGTGGTGGCAGAGGCCGGTGTGACGTTGCAACAGCCTGAGGCATGCTGTGGTTCTCCTGGGGAAGTTGTCCCTGGATCACGGGACCCTGGCAGTGGCTGGCTGCACAGCCTCCTGCGGGGGTGTGGATAGTGACCTGTGCTTGCACACAGACTTCTTGGTGGCTGTAGCAGCAGCCTTAGCATTTCAAGCCTGTCTCTCTTGTCTGCATTGATAGCTGTGGCTCACGCCCATCTCTGGAGCTCGTTTAGGTGGTGCTCTGAATCCCCTCTCCTTGTGCACCCGGAAACAATGGTCTCTTGCCTCTTAGGCAGTTCCAGACTTTTCCCTGGACTCCCTCCCGGCTATCTGTGGTGCACTAGCCCCCTTCAGGCTGTGTTCACGCTGCCAGCCCCAGTCCTTTCCCTGGGATCTGACCTCCAAAGCCAGAGCCTCAGCTCCCAGCCCCCACCCACCCTGGTGGGTGAGCAGAAAAGCCTCTCAGGCTGGTGAGTGCTGTTCAGCACCGATCCCCTGTGCAGGAGTCTTTTCGCTTTGCCCTCTGCACCCCTGTTTCTGTGCTCTTCTCCGTGGCTCTGAAGCGTCCCCCCTGCTACCACCCGTCTCCACCAGTGAAGGGGCTCCCTAGTGTGGGGAAACTTTTCCTTCTTCACAACTTCCTCCCAAAGGTGCAGTCCCATCCCTGTTCTTTTGTCTCTGTTTTTTTTTTTTTTTTCTTTTGCCCTACCCAGGTATGTGGGGGAGTTTCTTGCCTTTTGGGAAGTCTGAGATCTTCTGCCAGCGTTCAGTAGGTGTTCTGTAGGGGTTGTTCCACATGTAGGTGTATTTCTGATGTATTTGTGGGGAGGAAGGTGATCTCCACGTGTACTCCTCTGCCATCTTGGAGGTCTCCTCCTGAAGACCGCTCTTGCTATTGTGTGGAAAATCAGTTAGAGGAGGAGGCAAGACTGAAGAATGGAGTAACAGTGCTTTAGCTTAAGATAAGATTACAGCAACCTGGACTCCAGGGATAGCACAATGATGGGCAGGAGTTAATAGATTCAGTAATATTTTGTCAGTAAAATAGACAGGACTTGGAAATGGCTTGGATGAGGGTATGAGGAAGAGGGAGGACTTTTCAGATTTTTGACTAGTGCAACTAAGTGTGTGGAAAAGATGGCATTTACTGAAATATGGAAGGCTGGAGTTAGAACGAATTTGAGGGGAAATTTAATTTTAATATGTTATGGATGAAATGTATTTGAGACATTATAATGGTGATGTTAAAGAATTAGTTGGATATAAGTTTCTCTATTTAGGAGAAAGAAGAAGAGGTCCATGAGAATATAGTGTCAGAGGAGGACCAAACAGAACATTTCAACAATAAGAGAAAAGTCAACTTTATTGAATGTTGTTGTTGGTTTAGTAAGATGAGAACTTAATAACTTAGAGGTGATTGGTCACTTTAGTAAGAATAATTTTGGAAGTGGAGACAGGACTTAGATTGTAGTAGGCTGAACAGTAAATGGGCAGTGAGGAAATGGATATAGAATGCACAGAAAACCTTTTAGGGAAGGATTGGCTGTGAAGGGCAGCAGAGAGAGAAATGGTCCCAGGTGGGGATTGTGCATCAAGAAAGGACTTTTTAAAAGATGAGAGATACTAGAGCAAATTTGAGTACATATGGGAATGAGCAGGAGAGAGAAAGCATTTGAGGATGTAGGAGAGAGTGTTAGTAATGGAGCAGTCTCTTTGAGAAGGTGGGAAGGGTGGTAGCTCAAGTGTGAGTCATGCCAGGGTGACGTAGTCAGCAGATTGGGGTTTTGCTAGGCAGGGGTTATAGAAGCACAGAGGGGCAAGGGGTTTTCACGTATTTTCCAAGATGTAATTTTAATGATAGATCATGAGGGGCTTAATGAATAGAGAGAAGTCAGTTGATCTGCAGAGTGAAGGCAATGAACTACCGTACTGAGTACAATAGACAGGAGTCCCTGCATTGGACATTAGTTTCACCCATGCATATCTAAGTTCTTTTTTTTTTTTTTTTCCAGTTGCCCTACCTCCTTTTTTGCATTATGTATTACAAAATATCTTTAGAACTCCTCTGTAAAAATTCTAATGCTTCCAAACTAAAGTAGAAGAGTGAAACAAGTCAGCTTATCTTAGATTTCACTTAGTCTTGCTTCCTGTCTTAAGAAACTTCTTTTTGACCTGAGGAGCGTTGATTGTTTATATGTGTTTGTTGGAGAAAAATGTTTATTGTAATATCAGGATCTGTTTACTCAATTCCGATTCTGGTTAAGTGCCTGAAGTTATGTTCCCCTACCAGTAAACTCTGTGTAAAAATCACATTTGTATGCTTTGTACACACCCTCTAGACCCAAATGTATTTCCTGGCTGAGACCAAACTGTACCTAATTGTTAAAGTATTTTTTGTTTTTTTAATTGGTTTCTCCCAAAACTAGGTTCTTGCCTTCATGCTTACACTTAATTATTTGTTGAGTGGCCATCAACTGACTGACAATGTACTAGATGCTAAGAATGAGGAAATTAAAAAACTAATTTGCCCTGGGGAAGGCATACATATCACAATTCCTTGTGGTAAATGCTCTCAGTAGGTACTTATCAAAGACTAGGGTAACACAGAGAAAGGGAGCAATTGATTCTACCTTGGTAGAAGAGTTAGAAAAGGCTGACCAGGGAAAGGATTTTTAAGAAGGGCCCTTAAGGGTGAGTAGGAATAGATGGTAAAGGCATGAATGTAGATGATAATGTTGCGACCTGGAGAGTAGTATGTTGTGGTTTGAGACTAACTTGTGTGGATTGAGCAGCAGGGTTTCAGGTTGGAAAGTTTGGGTTGACCAAATTCTGAAGAGATTTATAGGTCAAGGTAACATTTGCATGTTATTCTGTTGGATGGAAAGCTACTGAAGGTTTTAAAATAGAGGGCTGATTTAATCATGTCTTTTTCTTGCTCTATTTCTTGTTTTCCTTCTAGTCAATATATTTCTGTTAAGCAACTACTTTTCACCTCAGTAAAAATTGTACCTTAGAACTGACACCACTAAGCTCTAGATGCCTCAATTTGCACTGCTGCTGTCAACTCTGATGCCCCCCTTCTGCCTCTGCTGCCTGAGAAAGTAGACCTTCTTGCCAGAGATGTGCCACCTAGCCCCAGAATGATTCTCAACCATTCCTGCTTCTTTGAGTCAAAGTGGGTGAGTCTGACTGACTAGGTTTGACCATGTGACTGCACCCTAGCTGCAAGGCAGCCTGGGATGATGAATGTCCCACATTTCCAGTTTCCTTACTGGGAGGCTAGGCTCTCTGCCTTGCACAAAGATTCATAAAGGGAGAGACTCTCCAAACATAAGTAGGGCTACAAATAATGATCAGCTAAAAAAGAAATAAATAAAGACAAATGTTCACTAGACCACCTTTTATGGATGAGAAAAGTAACTTGTCCAAGGCTACAGTGGTGTAAAGTAGTAGAGGCAGGACCTGAATCCAGGAAGTCTGATTCCAGAACTCATATTTTGACCACTATTAAACTGTAGGGTGATAAAGACTTTGATAAAATGTTTTCATGGGTGATAGTGATGTACTGGAGAGAGGAAGGATGTCTTTGGCTGTGAAACAGAATGAAAGTAATGGGTCTGTACAGGAGTTGAGCTCATTGGTCTTATTAGGACTCATGACATTTCCTGGGGGGCCCAGGTTGTTGTAGCCATAGTCAGGAACAGAACAAAAAAGAACTTGCTCAGTTTAGAGTGTTTAGTTAGGCCAACTTAACCTCAGCACCATAACCAGTGTCCCAGCAGCCATGGTCTCTGTTGGTCTGTTCCGCCTAGATCTTTGCCCTTTCCAGCCTCACTCCTGGACCTCTAACTCCCTGCTACCGTGACTGGCGTTTATGTGATATTCTTCTTGGTCACTGAGAATCAGAACTTGAGAGGATATTTAGAGGGCCTTTCCTGGGAGAAAGCCATCAATGTCAGTCACATATACACATACTAGATGCTAAAGCAAGAATAATACAAGTGTGTAATTTTAGCTAAAATCTGGTCATCAGATGCTTCTAACAAATGATTCCCTCTTCAAGTAAATTTTGAATGTTTTGGATTTGTCACTGAAAATAAGTAAATTGGAAGGTTTCTTGTAAACACCAGTCAGAATGTTGCAATGTCATCTTCTGAGCTACATAAACATTGAGGCCCAATTATATAATTTCTGATGTATTTTTTTTAATCTTGAAAAACAAAACAAAGCAAAAGGAGATTTTGCCCTCTCAGCAGTGACTATCTTTTAGGTTTGTGGAATGTGGTACCTTTCCTCTGGGAATGAAGGAGGGCTTCCAAAGCATCTTTCTTTCCTCATTTTTAACTCATGGCATTATCCAGCTATGAATATCAAAATTTCTTAGAGTGTTCTTTATCTACCTAGAAGCCTTTAGTCTCTGGAAACAGTAGGACTTCTAGTTAAATTCTGTAAATGCAAGACCATTGCTGAATGCTTTGCAATAATAAATACTTCTTATTCCTTTTATAAGCAATTGTCCTTGTGGAAATCAGAAGGCACCTGGCACTTGAGGAAAATATACACTTCGACATCCTGAAATCCTTGGTCTTTTACATCATGCCATTTATTAGTGTTCCTCATGGATCTGAAGACAGCCTTTTCCTTTTCTTTCAGCCACTGCCGATATTTATCTCTCATTTCTTCTGTTTCCCACAATTATCCACCTCTAAACATTATCAGAATCATCCCCAGGCATCTAAACTTTAAATGAGATTGTAACTTTTCCATTTGGGCTTGTTTCATTAAAGAAATGTGTGGCTGCTACATGGTTTTGCAACAGATACTATTTATGTGGGAGTTGGATTTGTACTGTGTTTACAGCTAAAGAGAAAAAAATTCAACACTTTATTGGACATGTACTAGCATGTGGGTGAGGTTGAAGAAAATAATTGTTGAAATCAAACACATGCCTGGGAGAGTATTCCTTTTTGTTGGAGCGTGCAGGAAAGGCCAACAGCTGGCACACATGGAGGTCTTTAAGGGTTAGCCTCCTTTTTCAGAATGTTCCTTCAGAATGTTCAGCCTCCCAACTGGAGCAGATTGCTCCAGAAGAATTCAAGGCAAACTTCTGTCCATTTCAAAGCAAGACATTTTACCACAAAACAAAAACCATGTGTCTTTATTCCATTGTATATGATCTCTCCCACACCTCTGAAAGCCATTTATCTATCATCTATTTTTCATCTCTCTTTCTCTCTCTCTCTCCATCCTCCCATGTATCCATCCATCTATCCATCCATCCATCCATCCATCCATCCATCCATCCCTTTATTTATTTTCAGGGCATGAAGCATACTGAAAATTTCTGATCACTTATTTCGGGGTAGTCTACATTGCATATGTAAAAACGTTATCTTAGTTTTATGACTGACTGTTTAAAATGCGCAATCCTGAGATCAAGGACTTGCAAGTCTTGTTCACTGCTTTATTCCCAGTCCTAGAACAGGGTATGGCACAGAGCAGATTCTCAATAAATATTTATTGGATGAATCAATGAGTGATTTGCAAATGACACTTTTATAGAATAGCATGTTTTTCTTTCTCTCACATTCATCTCAAGTGGAAACATTTCAGAAATCTGAAAATGTCTCTACCATGTAGGTTATCTTTTACACAGTCTTCAAAGAAGAGGATTAAAATAGAATAATTATATAATTTTGATTTGTGGAATCAGAGGACCCCACCTTAGCCATCAGTTTAGGCAGATAAAAATCTGTCTCCATATTTTCTCCCTATCTCCTATTTCTACCCCAAATTAGAAGAATCTACAACTTTCCCAAGTATTTATGTCAGTATTTAAAGAGCCTTCTCACCTGAAAAATCTTATTATTTTTTTTCTTTTTTGATGGGAGCTCTATCTTACTTATGTTAACTTTTTCCTCTCTGCCTCTCTTCCTTACTCCCTCCTTCCCTCCGTTCTCCCACTGTTTCTCCCTCCCTCTTCCTCCCTCCCTCCCTTCCTCTCTCTCTCTCTTTCCTTTCAAGTAGTATCAGGGTAAACAGTAGCTCTAAAAATCAAAACCTCTTAAAGACTAACAGCCTATAATCTTCACTTTCCCAGGAGAAACAAGGTGTGTCAGTCTTCTTTGCTGAATATTAATTTACAACTGTTGAACTGTCTTTAGTCTTTTCTTAAAATTTTATTCAATTTATTTATTTTTGGCTGCATTGGGTCTTCATTGCTGCATGCGGGCTTTCTCTAGTTGTGGACAGCAGGGGCTACTCTTTGTTGTGGTGCACGGACTTCTCATTGCGGTGGCTTCTCTTGTTGTGGAGCATGGGCTCTAGGCTTGCCGGCTTCAGTAGTTGTGCCACACAGGCTCAGTGGTTGTGGTGCACGGGCTTAGTTGCTCCGTGGCATGTGGGCTCCTCCCGGACCAGGTTTTGAACCCATGTCCCCTGCACTGGCAGGCGGATTCTTAACCACTGTGCCACCAGGGAAGCACCTGTCTTTAGTCTTTATATGCACATTTCTTTTTTGAAGTGAATTACTGGTTGACTATATTACTTCGAGGAGAATGCAAATGGGATCTCTGTGTTCAGCAGATTGTTTAACCCAGCATATGCCCAGAATTGTGTGAAGAGCAAATAAATGTCCAAAAAAATTAATAAAGATGAAGGATGCTAAATTTTTAGCATGGAAATCAAGTTACAGCACATAAAATTAATTGTATAGAGTATGGGAGTATCGGACATTGTGTAGTTCACTGCTATAAGTAGCAGTGACTTTAAAACTCTTCAGATATGGGAGGAAGTAATTGTGGGGCTGGAATGAATTGCCAGGGAAGCTGCTGGGACTTAATTGTATGAACCATGTGGTTTTAAATAGTTTTCTAATTCTAGGGTTTAGTTCCTCATAACCCTGGAGGTAGTGTACTGCCTGGTATAGGTGCTAATTGAACAACATTATAAACCTGTTCTCTGAAGACTAGATGGGTGAAGACTAGATGTGTGTGTTTGGGGAAGGTAGGGTGGTAGATTTGGGAGACAAAATTACTGGAATACTATTTTCATAGTTGCCATTTATTTTCAGGTATCATGATAAATCCTTTATTTTCATGTTCTTATTTAATTTTCACAATTCTTTGAGGTAATATTATCTCTATTTTATGTATGAGAAAAATTCATCTCAGAGAAGATAAATAACCTGCCCAAGATCACAGAGCTGGTATAAGGGGCAAAATAGGATTCTAGTATAGAACTTCATGACTCCAAAGTCCAAGCCATGTCTTTCTATCTAAAATGAAAAACAGACCAATACAAAGGAACAACTTATTATTATTTTCTGATTATAAAAAGCAATATAGGGCTTCCCTGGTGGCGCAGTGGTTGAGAGTCCGCTGAAAAAAAAAAAAAAAAAAAAAAAAAAGCAATATAGGTTCATTGTAGGAAACAGTTCAAATAAATGACAAAATAAAAATCACCTACAGCACTCTGTTTTGATGAAGTTCTGTTTAATTTCCTTTTAGTCTTTTTCTGTGTCTTATATTTATATTTTATCTATATCTATATCTATATTCATGTAGAAATATATGTGAAAAACATGAACAAATATAGAGGGACACATCTCTCTCTGTATACATATACACATATAATTGGGATCATAGGGCATATAATGATTTTACAGTCTACTTTAACAAACAATATGGTGTTAAAAACTCTTCAAAATAAACATGCTTAATGATTACTTAATGCTTCATGGACTATATGTACTGTAATTTACCTATTTTTGGACATTTAGGTGGTTCTAATTTTTTTTAGCATGATAAGTAATAGTGTGTTCAGCATTGTGGTTTAAAAGTATCTGAATCTCAGATTATTTCCTCATGAGGGATACTTAAAAGTTGAATTACTGGGTATTATGCAATTTTTAAAGCTCTGTATTCATAGCCAAGTTGCCATTCCCAATTCATACACTTATTTTCAATATAGGGGTGTGCCAGTATCACTCACTGCACATAATATTATTATTATTAAAAATCCCTTGAGAATTTTTGGTTCAAATGATATATTGATATTTCACATCAGTAATAGTGTTTAAACTACTTTTTTATGTTTTTAACCTCATGTCATCTTCCAAGGCATCATGTTCATCATTTTGCCTCTTTCAGTGGCTTCTATATAAAATGTGACTATTTACCTCACTCTCAGTATCTCTTCCTTTTGGCCCATTGTTATGTGACCTTGGAATCACCACACCTGAATTTATGCCACTTTTTCTGACACAGGGACATTGGACTTTATGTGGTTTATGGGGACAGCTCTGGATGAGTTGTGTAAGTCTTCCTGTCCTGGCCCCACCTAGCTGCTCCCTGCAAGTTCAGCCTTCTCAGCCATGGAACAAGTGGGCACTAAGTGGGTATGGGGTCTGTAGCTACATCTCTATGAGAGGTAAGGTTTGGAAATAAGACTTGGCTGTCCAAGTATCTGAAGGCTACTGTAGTCTTGGTCTAGCAGCAGACTCATACTGAGGCGTTTCCATTCATATGTGGCCAGGCAATCCCAACAAAGCTTCTGGCCAAAGTCCTAGCCTCTCCTCTCTCTGCTGCATTCCCTCTAATGGGAAGGTAAATCCGCTCCACTGTTCTGAGGTTAATTTGGCCCCCTGTCAGTAGGCCAGGAGCCTCTTCTTTACTTGGTTTCTACTTGTCTACTCCCTTGTTGATAACCCTGCTCCTTGACAAGAACCAGCACCTTGCAGAAGTCTTGAAGTCCTCTCTCTCCTGCTTGGCTCCAGCCTGTAATCCATCTCTGCTTGAGATGGACTTGAGTTTGGCTCCTATCCTTTGGACTTACAATTTTGGACTCTGACTTCTTCCCTTTCCCCACTACAGGATCTCACCACATTGTCTCTCTTTTTTGTCCTCTTATTCCCTACCTCCCTCTCTCCTCTTCCACTGCAATATTGGATGTGGATCTGAGCTGTCTGCATTTTATGAAACTGTGCTGGTGATGATGAGGACTCGGAGATCTGGGGTTCAAGCTGCATATTCTAAGATCATATTGTGATCTGGTCAAGATATTTAAATTTTCTGAATTAAAACTTATTAGTCTATAAAGTACAGATTCATTATTCAAATCAACATTTATTGAGTACATGATGTGGGGGAAGGGACCTTTGGCTTAGAGAATTACACCTCTTGAAGTCAGCAAATTCCTTCTACATAATGATGGTACATCTCCCAGTTTAACATTTAGTCTATCTAACTTATAATTTGCCCCGTATGTTCAAGAGTACTCAGACATTCTGTTAGAATTATATCCTATTTTACTAATAACAGTGAAATTTCAATTCAATGGAGAATATTATTCATTATAGCAGTCTTATGTCTTACTCCCTCCCCCCAATATCAGGCCATTAAGAACCGAAATGTTTCCAGAAATGTGGATTTCTTATTAAACTGACTTTTAAAAAGTCAACGTATAACTCTTAGAATATAAGCTTTCTTTTGGCTAGAAATTCTATATGTCTCCTATGAGTATATAACATTGTAAAATAAGTTAAATTCTTCTTGATTCAAGCAATGAAGAAAATAAGCTCTGGTCTATATGTTGCTTAAGCTTAAGTGTGTATATATTTTAATAGAGTTCTAATACTATTCTACCATTGTATTTAGCATGATTTCCACATTGCCAACAGAATATTTGTGCTGCATTATTTGTAGGAAAAAAAATTTTATCCAGGGGACTAAAATGGAAAATAATAGGAAGTAAAACTATATTGAATAGAGTCTAAAATACAACTTTTATCTTTTTGAATGTTTTCTGGCTTTTTAAAAAAAGAATATGGATGAAATATAGGCATTTTTCTAATATATGTATGTATATGTCTCTATGTTAGCATGTGTTAATAACTATATATATAATAGTATATATAAATACTATTTTTTATTTTGGAGCAACCTGCCTCTGTAAAGACAAGAGGCTCAAATCTTATATTTTCTGAAATGATTGAGCAAAACAAGACTGATTTATAAAACTGCCAGTATCATGGCATCCCAGAATGTGATGTTTCTTAAATCTGGAGGTTTATGACCCTTCGAAGTGATTCAGTACACCATGCCTAGTTCAATTTTTTTTTTCAGAAAATAAAATAAGAACTTAGTTGTCCTTTTTTTTTTTTTTTACTGATACTGCTTTTCAGTCTTTTAATGGAATTCCTATATTGATTTGCTTTTTTAAATGTTTTTCTCATCTGAATCTCCTGCTATTCTGAATGATTCCAGGGGTCTTATTTATTTAGATAGAAACCCTTGTGAAATTTGAAGAAATTATTTTTTTATTTTCAAATTTCAAAATAGTATTTACCATAATGAACAGTCAAGTTCTAAAACTGCATTAGTGCATTAATCTTTAATGCTTTTACAGGCGACTTAGAGCTAAAAAAGCACCATGCAGTCCAAGCCAGAATATGGGACCCCTATCCACCTTCTTCTCTGTTCATTACTCTGTTCTCTCCTCCTGGGTTTAGGGTCCAGTGATATTGGAGGAGGAAAGGCAGGGACATGGTGATTGAGGGAGAAAGGGGAAGAGCTAGATGGCTAACAGTTATTTACTGAGTGCCTGTTATATGTGTGGCACTCTTCTGGATCCTGGAGATACAGCAGTGAATAAAACAGGCATTCCCTGCCTTCCAGCAGCTTACCTCTCTCTGCTCTTCATAACTGGAAAAAGTGGGAGCAAGATGTGAGAGATCAGTAGTGTGTAAATTTTGCTGCTCCTGTTCTTAGTTTAATTTTGAATGGTGTGGTAAGATGATAGTTATCATTTATTGCATGTCTCTACAGTGTCTCAGTCGCTGTGCAAGAGGCTTTCCCTATGTGTAATAATGGAATAGATTCAACTTAAAAATTACAACTGATGTGAAAACACAGTCCCTCTATTTGAGGGACTACTCTCTCTAGGAATAGTAACTGTACTGTGCTCATGGTACTGTAAAAGTTTCTCCTGTCTTTCTGTTCATTCTGAAAAAAACAAGCTTATACCTAAGTCTTGTATCTTGTGAGAAATTCATAGTCTACCCTCTTGCTCACACAACATTTCTTCCAAAAATATGTATGAGCAAATGTACGTGTAATATATAGCATCATCATGAAAGTTAGTGAAATTTGGTTTGTTAATGTCCAGGATCTAAAGTTCAAGGCTATTATAAAAGTTCCATAAATGTATGTTACTTTCCTTTTTAATTTTTCCAGCATATAATTGATTGCTTATTATGTGTGGAGTTGTGGGACATGAAACTTTGGATAAGGAATTTAGTCTGAGTGCATTATTTCAGACAGTTTAAATGTGCAAAAATAATTTTCTACTAATCATATGTATAGTAGTTACTTTTGCAAAGAGCAGTATGGTAGCTTTTATTAATAATATCTATCCACGAAATAATATCTACATATCTTACTAGTAGACAGATCATCACACTTTTTGCAGATCTGCCAACTTAAGACACTTTGGGGTCAAAACAAGAAAATAATTTATTAAAATAAAACTGAAATTAGAACACGTTTCTTTCTCAAAATTGTGTTTGATAATTGACAACTGTTTTAGTCCATTCAGACTGCTATGAAAAAATACTAGGTGGCTTATAAACAACGAACATTTATTTCTCACAGTTCTGGGGGCTAAGTCCAAGGTCAAGGCACCAGCACGGTTATCTTTTGGTGAGGACCCTCTTCCTGGTTCATAATTGGTGCCTTCTCTCTGTGTCCTCACAGGGTAAGAGGGGCAAGGGATCTCTGTGAGATTTCTTTTGTAAGGGCATTAATCCCATTCACGAGGGTTCTATCCTCATGACCTAAGCACCTCCTAAAAACCCAATCTCCTAATATCACGTTGGGCATTAGGATTTCAACATATGAATTTTGGGGGATAAAACTTTCAAACCATAGCAATAATTATATTGCTTGACAAATAAATAATCGTTTCTTTGGAGCAGAGAAGATGGAACTCTGTGGAATCTGAGAATGGGTTAAGGTTACATGCTATGGTCTCCTTTTATTGGATTATTCTCTACCTTCCCAGCCATGAGCCTGATGTGGGAGTAATAGGAAAATATAGCAGCATAAGGGTCTCTCTTGAATTCTGCTGAAATAACTTTACCATCATACTCTTACAGCAGAATCATCACATGGTAAAACATGTTGGGCAATAATGTCATTTCTGTAATTTTTTTTTTTTTGCGGTACACAGGCCTCTCACTGTTGTGGCCTCTCCCGTTGCGGAGCATAGGCTCCAACCACGCAGGCTCAGTGGCCATGGCTCACAGGCCCAGCCACTCCGTGGCATGTGGGATCTTCCCAGACCAGGGCACGAACCCGTGTCCCCTGCATTGGCAGGCGGACTCTCAACCACTGTGCCACCAGGGAAGCCCTCTGCAATGTTTTAAATTGGATGCTAATGTGAGGTTCACTTCCATGGGGAATTCATGTCATGTATATTTTTTGAAAATAGACATTATAACTCAATTCCTACAGATGCTCATTAAAAGTATTTTGAAATTATAACATTATATCATTGTAGGATTCTCAGGCTCTCTGCCGACTTCCACTGAAATTGTGATATCTTTATTACTTTGTGCTTATTGTACATAAGTGTTTTCTAACAGACCTTGAATGTCCTGCTCACACTGAGAAGTTTACACTTACTAAAATAGGAAAATTTGCTGGCAGTGTAACTCTATACCAAGAAGAGTGTTCCACTGTTTTAAACATGAAGCTTCTACAAAATAAGGACCAAATTGTGAAAAGATAATTCTACCCAAGGTTAACCTAGCAGACCTATGAACCATTCTGGTGATATATATATGTAGAAAGTAGGCACTCAGTAAAGCTTGTTGATTGATTGACAGTGTGTTCCATAAACAATTTTCTCCCCAAATAATTCAATCCAACAGAAAAAACATAGGATATAATCCTTTCCCTAAAAGCATTTATAATCCAGGTGAAAGTTCACATGAGAAGAAATTTAAGCATATATTATAAGATGACTGTACTACCCAAAGAAACCTACAGATTCAATGCAATCACTATCAAATTACCAATGGCATTTTTTTACAGAACTAGAACAAAAAGTCTTATAATTTCTATGCAGACACAAAAGACCCCGAATAGCCAAAGCAATCCTGAGGGAAAAAACAGAGCTGGAGTAATCAGATTCCCTGACTTCAGACTATACTACAAAGCTACAGTAATCAAGACAACATGGTACTGGCACAAAAAAAGAAATATAGATAAATGGAACAGGATAGAAAGCCCAGAGATATACCCACAGACCTGTGGTCAACTAATCTATGACAAAGGAGGCAAGGATATACAATGGAGAAAAGACAGTCTCTTCAATGAGTGATGCTGGGAAAACTGGACAGCTACATGTAAAAGAATGAAATTAGGACACTCCCTAACACCACACACAAAAATAAAATGGATTAAAGACCTAAATGTAAGACCGGACACTATAAAACTCTTAGAGGAAAACATAGGAAGAACATTCTTTGACATAAATCACAGCAAGATCTTTTTTGACCCACCTCCTAGAGAAACGGAAATAAAAACAAAAATAAACAAATAGGACCTAATGAAACTTCAAAGCTTTTGCACAGCAAAGGAAACTATAAACAAGATAAAAAGACAACCCTCAGAATGGGAGAAAATATTTGCAAACGAAGCAACTGACAAAGGATTAATCTCCAAAATATATAAACAGCTCATGCAGCTCAATATCAAATAAACAACCCAATCAAAAAATGGGCAGAAGACCTAAATAGACATTACTCCAAAGAAGACATACAGATGGCCAAGAGGCACGTGAAAAGCTGCTCAACATCACTAATTATTAGAGAAATGCAAATCAAAACTACAATGAGATATCACCTCACACTGGTTAGAATGGGCATCATCAGAAAATCTATAAACAACAAATGCTGGAGAGAGTGTGGAGAAAAGGGAACCGTCTTGCACCATTGGTGGAAATGTAAATTGATACAGCCACTATAGAGAACAGTATGGAGGTTCCTTAAAAAACTAAAAATAGAACTACTATACTACCTAGCAATCCCACTCTGAACATATACCCAGAGAAAACCATAATTCAAAAAGACACATGCACTCCAATGTTCATTGCAGCACTGTTTACAATAGCCAGGTCTTGGAAGCAGCCCATCAACAAACGAATGGATAAAGAAGATGTGGTACATATATACAATGGAATATTACTCAGCCATAAAAAGGAACAAAATTGGGTCATTTTTAGAGACATGGATGGACCTAGAGACTGTCATACAGAGTGAAGTGAGTCAGAAAGGGAAAAACAAATGTCGTATATTAATGCATATATGTGGAATCTAGAAAAATGGTACAGGTGAACCGGTTTGCAAGGCAGAAATAGAGACACAGATATAGAGAACAAACAGATGGAGACAGGGGGGGGGGAATGCTGGGGGAGGGGGTGGTGGTGGGATGAACTGGGAGATTGGTATTGACATATATACACTAATATGTATAAAATAGATAACTAATAACCTGCTGTATAAAAATAAACAAATGAAATTAAAAAAAAAACAATATATTATAAGGCACGAGACTATCAGAAAGAAGGTAATATAGTACAGGTGCCATGAGTAGAGGGCATGTTCATTTAGTCTTGGTTAAGTGCCCATCACTGAATAAAATAAGATGGATAAAATAAAAGCAAAGCTAGTGAAAAAACAACTAAGGTTATTTTTTTGGCTTTTTTGTGTCAAGTCCTGAGGTAGCTACTTCATGAGCATTTTATTAAATCCTTACAATAATCCCATGGACACAGTTATCCTATTTTACAGATGAGTACACCGAGGCTTAGAGAAGTTAAGTAATTGTCACATACTGAACAGCTAAGTAATGGCAGAGATGTGATTTGATTTGGTGTCTGTTTTAGGTCCATAAGCTCCATTATTTTCCTGGGGTCTGGTGAGATGTTTGCTTAGCAAAACTTAAATTATTTTACAATTGGGGTGCAGTAGCTACAAACAAAATGGAGAGTTGGGACTCTTGCCAAACAATGCATACCCTATGAATTACCATATTACTATAGGTATGTTTGTAAGCTACATGAGGTTCAGAACTATGATTATTTTTTGAGGGTGTGTATTTTTTTTTTTTTTAAGTATCTCAGAGCTTTGGGCACTCAGACAGCAACATTATTAAGAGACCAAGGAGTGCGAGGACTACAAAGGAGGAGTAGGGCAATGATGGAAACATTTCCTGCCTTTCTATTATACAATGATTTGGGGAAGTAGAATATTTCTAAAACATATTTGATGGACTACTGTTCATTGAGATGCAATTATTGTGGTCCAACGTACTGAAAGGATCCAGTGTATCTTTAAATTTTCCTTGTATAAAACATGAGTTTGGGGGGCAGAGGAAAGTAAAAAGAGAATTTTCAAATGCATTTAGGGCAATTCTGGAAAGGTAAGTACTGCTTTGACTATGTGTATCTCTTTTGCTGTGATTCCACCAGTCAATAAAATTCTAAAAAAATCTAGTGATTGTCAAAGTCTAATTTTGGAACTTTGTTTGGAAGGGGTGTGGAAGAAGACCTAAATTGTATTTTTTTTTTTTTGGACAAGATGCTTTTTGGTGGCTGGTGTTGATGATTGCAATGGAGTTCCCATCTTCAAAGTCCTAGCAGTAGGTTTCTTAGGTAGAGATAAAGGTTGGATTTCATTCTTTTAATGACACATGCACTCTGGTGACCCCTGAGAAAAATGATCATTATTCTTTGCATGATTGTGGCTGCTGAGAATCAAGGTTTGTTTCAAGCTGGTTGTTTATCCCAGTTGGACTTTACCAACTTGACGTACTGAACTTGGAAGGTTCTTAGAGAGAAAAAGAAGGAAGTGGGGGAAATGCTAGAAGCATTTCAGCTTTCACTGAATAATATATACTAATCATAGAGAAATTTGTAGCTTAAAAATCAAGAACTTGAGGACTTATAATAAGATTGCAGTCCTGTTCCTTTTGAATGCTGTAAGTATATTTCTACTAAAAAAGAAATAATAGTCTGTTTCCAACAGCCCCTTTTATGTATTAACCTATCAATGTTACCTTTGAATAGTTCTACAACCTCCCATGGTGCAAATGTTTCTGTTTAACTAACACTCTTTATTTTATTACATTCAAAATGTACTTGTGAAAATGAAAGTGCTTTGTATTGCTGTTATAGCTCCAACAATGTGATTATTTAGCACTTTTCAGAGCCTGATTTCCTCGTTAGTATTTATGCAACCCCATGTACCTGCTATGAGCGTTGCAAAGGTGCAAATAGCATTGGGAGGTTGGAATCATTTAGCATGTTTTAGAGAAAGAATGACAAGGACTAACAGTAAGAGAGGAACAAAAGGGAACATTTCTAGAAAGCGACATTTTGGTTCCCACTGACAAAACCCTCTGAACATATGCAGAACATAATCAAATAACCACCCACTGCATCTGAAAACCAAATTCTGGTTGAAGAAAAAGTCGAGGTCTGTCCATTCTGAAATACACAAATGGAGTCCCACTGTTGCCTGATGTTTTAGAGGATGACAAAAGCTTTGTTCAACATATCCAAATGCTTACAGAACACCAAGCAAAAGAAGTATGTTATTTTAGATGAGGACATATTTCCTAGATCCCACCCAAGGTCCATCCTTAAAATTTTCCAGCTCCAAAACCTTTGAGTTTATTCCCAATTTAAATACTTTTTGAAAGAAGAAATTACTTTTCAATTGAGTTACCTCTATAGAAATTTATGACTTAGATTTTTCTGGAAAGTAAGACTAGAGATAACTAAGAATCACTTGGTTATGGCAGTATCTACAGCTTGGGAGCTGTGATCAAAACATGATGGGACTGTGTAGGTTAATATTTCCAATTTTCTCTGTATTTACTGGCCAAGGTAGACTGAAAAGTCCTTATATGGTGTGCATTTTGCACCCTCCTTGCAATATATATTTTCTAACCTTAGAACATCAAGGGGGACCCTGTAATCTGCTGACCCTTGACCCAGTAGTAATGTAATGAGACAAGCAGAGTATTTTGGCGGTTCAGAAATAGGCCTTCACAAGGCAGAACTACAACCTCTGGCATTATGACTCTGAGCTTTTCTTGCTGCTTAATCTGTGACTGAAGTACAGTCAGTCAGGGAATGGTTAACGAACTATAATGCATCAACACAATAGGATATTATGCAGCCTTTACCAATTATAACTGGGAAGAAAATGCAGAAACATATTAACTGTTTACAAAATAATTGAAAATCATATTGCAAACTGATGTGGACACCATGGTAATAGCTACATAAAGTATATGTAAGAACTAGAAGGTAATTGGCAAAGTTGAGAATAGAGGTAAAAGGTAAAGCTGGTTTACTTGGGGATTGATTTTTCCTATTTTTACAAAAAGTCATTTGCTGTAGTGTCATCATTTCTTCAATACGTAATTTTTATACAAACAACCTACTGGTACTTGGTATAATTTGGGGGACTATGGAGAAGATGAGTTTTTAAAATATGTGTACTTGGGAATAGCACTGAGGCTAAAAGACTCAAATTGGGCCAAATCATAAAGTTAACTTGGTTAAAGTGATTATATCTTATGTACATTGTTGTAATAAATCATTTTTAAAGAACAGAACTGAATGCTTGCTTCCTGAATTGTCATGATAATCTTTCTTTTCTCAAAGAAGAGTAGCCAGGTATTTTTACTATGGGATTTAAGCATAACAAGGGAGGGTGTAATGGAATATACTAATAACATTCACTCAACAGCTGGCAAATTGGCTATATTCTGTGACCTTTCAGAAGTGTTTTCTCCAAAGAAAAGTCAGATGGACTACAAAGAGTTAGAATCCTAGTTTAGAGCTTCATGATTAAAAGAGGCTTTTGAGATCTCCTTTTCAAGTAATTTTTACAAATTCTGGAACCCCAGTGTAACCTTGATATAAAACCAGTTGTAAGAGGAGCTACTCTGATTGAAGCATGGGAGCTATGCCAACTTCCTACCACCCCTTGGTTGACTTACTACTGTTGAAACTGTCTCTGAGCTCCTAGATCATTCTGATCCTTCTGGTTCCTAACATGGGACGACATGGTCTGAGCTCCATTTCTAAATGAGAATCTGGGTCTCCTGCCACCCAGCCAGTGGTCTTTCTACTAAACCAATGGTCAGACCTTTTGTGGATGCCCAGGACACTGTGAAGTAGTCTCTGTGACTGACAGAGGAAAGCAGCACTTGACAGGGCAGATAGAGCAAGAATCAGGGTCCTTTACCCTATCTTTGACCAGAGCAGCTCCACTTTTACCTTTTTGTATAATGAGGTTGATTTTAATATTCTTCTAAGGAAAAACATCCCATTGCCAACAAATAAAAGACGAATTAAGGCAGAAAGACTCCCACAGGACTATCTTTCTTTACTCTTTCTTTCTTTTTTCTAAATATTCTAATCTTAAAGTGCCTATATCTTTTTATCTCCTATTTCAGAGGTGAAGGTGGTGAGATATATACACACACAAAAGCATTTTAGAAAAAACTTGCAAAGCAATGGAAGCTGGATGGTGAATCAAAATTCCTGACCAGAAAGTGTGTGCTTAACAACCAGGACCACAGTGTTTCTGGCCTGGCTACATGGATTAACTTTATTTTTTAAAGCTCTGATAATAGCTGAAGACTGTCCTGTGGTCTGGATTAGTGATTCCCTGTGTGTCTTTGTGAGGCTATTTTGTTTGACAGGCAGCAGTCAGCTTTCCTTTTACTTCACCTCTATCTACAGAGGGCATTTTGAATCACTTGCCTAGTCTTAGACCAGCATAGAACTGTGGACCACAAGCTGTGGACAGCTGTTCTGGAAAGCAGAAGTCCATAACCAACAGGCTTCTTAAATGGGGAAAGATGAACTGTTGATTGGCAGAAAGACTCTGATTACATAGTTCAAAGATATAGTGAAAGGAAACAGATGTTGAAGTGATTTATGGGGTGGGGGAAAGAGCAGGGTGTTCAGCTATTAGATGAAGGAGAAGGCATGCCCTCACCACTCTGATGGGAAAACAATATTTTATGTGATAGATTCCACTCCAGATAAAATCACTGGTAATTTTTCTGTGTAAAGAATGGGTAGCCTGACATCTTACTGTACTTGGAAAACAAACACCATAAAAGCAACAGTGATACCACAGCACACATATTTGTGTTATTCCTGTGGACTGCTAATGACTATGATGAAAGTTTTTTTCAAACTAACGTATAAATTTAGAGAAGCTAGTTGAGTAGGAGAATTTAAAAAGTGTTATAATAAACATTGGTAAACTAAAAGAAGTTCGATTAAGTTTGCAGATAGTATCTCATGTCAGTGAAAATTCCTTGTCTGTGACTCTTACATGTTTATATGTTTGACAATTTAACTGATTTAGCAGATGAAATCTTTTCGGCCTTGTAAGAGTTTAAACATATTAAGGAATCCCAAGAAATGGCCATTCTGAAATCCAAAACCACCCAGAAAGTAGCCATTTTTATTTTGGATGGATTTTGAGTGCTTGTAGAAAGCATGGGAAATTGATATGAAAATGGTAATTTCTCCATTTCCTGTCTTCCCCTTTCCCTTTGGCCTGGTAGTCTTCTATAGCCCCACATTCAGCAGGACCTATGCTATTTCCCTCTCCTGGGACTTTCTGGGGGGCATTCCCCCAAGATTCCAAGTAGCCCTGCATTTTGAGGTGCCTGTGGAGCTCCACTTCTGCATTGAGCAAAGTTGCCGCCCTTCAATCATTTGGCTTCTTGGCTCTGCTTTGTGTGTGTGGGTGTGTTTTTCCTGTTTTCTAACTTGAATTTTGTTTGGTGGGGTGGGAATATCTTTGTCCAGATGGTCCCCATCCCAGGACATTTTGCAGAGTATATGTGAGCCAGAAACCACCAGGAATTTTTATTTTTCTTTTGACTCAAGAAGGTCCCTCACTTTGCTCCATGTTGCCAATTCTTTTTGTAAATCTCAAGGCATGTTCTCTTTGCAAAACAACTCTCTGAAAACACACACACACACACACACACACACACACACACACGCACACACAGTATTATTAGTTAAAAAAAATTAGTATATGGCAAATTCTTGCAAACTACTAAAAAGGGATAATTTTTACCTCTTCAAAGAGGCTGGCAAATCTTCTCCCTTTTGTGACTTTGCCTTTTAGGCAAAACCCTTGACTTCCAGAAATGCTCTTGGAGCACATGTTCCCATGTAGACACCCCACAGAAGCTGATCCCCAGGACACACTGTTGGCCTAACCACCTCCCACCACCCCATCCCAGAACAAGCCTGAGTCTTTTTGAAACAAATCACGTGGAATAAACCAGATTGCAAAGGAAAGCCATACAGTCTGTTGGAATAATAATTTGTGTTTATTATGCCCTTTCAAGTGATGCTGTATCCCCCTTTGTCTCATTTTTGTGTGGCACAGTAGACATCTGCTCAGACTGAAATGCCTTAGAAGAACTTGATTCCTTTGGGCTTGGCGAGGTGAGGGTGGAACAGGGGCTATTTCATCTAAATATTGCTTATAAAACCTCATTCCTGTAGTCTTTTGCAGGACAATTTTCTTTAGCACAGCACTCCCCTTTCCCCATTGTCTTCCAGTGGGCAGGATGCATCTAAGTAAAGGATGTTGTGTTGGATTACTATTACTGATGAGGGCTTTTAAACACTCTAACATGTGGCATCATTGTTACAGCTGTCATTGCTGTCTTGAAATTTATTCTCAGCTCTGAGAAAGGCTTTTAGCCATGTGTCAGGCAGCACGTCAGCAGAAATTGCCAACAAGCATGATTTATATTCAGTCTTTTAGGGCTGTAAGAGTACTGCCTCAGGCTGCTTCAGGTCTGAAAGAGATTAGAAACACACCTTGGCAGTCCATAACCTACATCTGCCCTTGGTCAAACAACTCATTTTATTTGTAGGATTACAGACATTTTCAGTGGCATATTCCTGAATCTGTTTTCCTTGATGATAGATAACTTTAAAAAGTGCCCTCCATCTTTCACCACCCCCCTGCCCTATTCCACCCTATATTTGCACTTATTTTTTCCCCCACCCAGAATGCAGTGGCTTTAAGGAAAAAGTCAATCCCATTCTAGTTGCCCAACTCTAATTTGTAGTGAGACAGAATTGCTTATATTTGTCTATAGGGATGTTTATTGCAGGATAGTTTGTAAATAGGGAGTTGGATTAAGTAATATGGTACATCTCATTCAATGAAGTAGTTCTTCTTATTCAATGGAGTATGCACAGGCAATAAACATGATTTTTAATTCCATGTTAATAAAAATTTGTTAAGCAAAAAAACAAGTTAGAAACCCAAATGTCCATCAACTGATGAATGTATAAATAAAATGTGGTATATCCATACAATGGAATATTATTCAGCCTTAAAAAGGAATAAAGTACTGATACATGCTATGACATTTATGAACCTTGAAAACATGTTAAGTGAAAGAAGACAGACACAAAAGGCCACATACTATATTATTCCATTTATATGAAATGCCCATAGTAGGCAAATATACAGAGACAGAGAGTAGATCAGTGGTTGCCAGGGGCTGGGCAGAGAAGGGAATGAGAATAACTGCCAGTGGCTATTAAGTTTCTTTCTGGAGTGGTGAAAGTTTTCTGCAGTTAGATGTTTGCAGACTCTTGATATACTAAAAACCACTGTATTGTATACTTTAAAAGGTTGAATTTTATGTTATGTGAATAATATTTCAGTAAAGCTGTTGAAAAAGAGACTAAAAAGAAAAAATAGCAAATAACCTAACTCGATGAACTTACAATTTTATTTTTATAAAAACAAAATATAGTATTACTAATAAAAAGTATATATTAATATATAAATAAAATTAAATATATCAATTATATATACTAATATCTATTAATAAAAAAGACTCATGGTACAGTTACTACTATGATAAAATTATGAGAAAATTGCATTTTCCAATTCTTTGTGCTTATTTGATTTTTTTCTAATTACAAAAATTCTGCTGGTTATTTTTATTAAAACTTTGAAGATGAATGTCATTTTTAAATTAAGAAAGAAGGGGGTGAATGATGGCTGCTTTAGACATACTTTAAAATATTTCTCTTAGAGAGATAACTGTAGGCCTGGGAATGGAGCACCAAGTGGCAACTTTCAAATGTGGTACTATGATCCAGAAAGGTCAATTCCTTGTTCCTCTACTTCCATTTTCTCCCACCCAGAAAATAGTATCACATTAAACGTGTTGTTTTGAGTGCATGATAAAGATAACATGGAGTAGAAAGTGACTTAACATTTAGCAAGTTTACCTGGTTGCCAGGAATTCTGAAAGAGCACTGTATTGTCAGTTACATTAAAAAAAATTTTTTTATGGCTAGAGTTGGTTACGTTGAATACTTCCATTCACTTTCTAATAGAGAGAATTTAGTCAAATAGCGTATGTAGCTGAAAGAAGGCTGGAAAACATAGCTTCTAACGTTGGCCATGGGCCCTTTAAGAACTATGATAGTTTGGAGGAAGAGGAGAATGGATTTTTGGGGAAACTAGCAGACCGCCTCCCAGTTGTTTAGAGAAGTTTTTCAAATGCAGCAAAATTATATTTATACTTGAAGAAAAATACCTAGAGCAAAAAAACAATTCTGGATTACTATGGGAGGTAGTGTAATTGTTGGAGCTCATTAAAAATATGTAAGCAATGCTTTGAGTTGAATGGCTGATGGACGTTCATCTGCCCATAGGCAGGTTACTAAATTAAATGACACATAGAAATCATTTGAGCTATGTGATTATTAGTACCCTTGACCTTTGTTCTTTTTTATTTTAAACAAAGATGAGATTCCCTATAAGCAACTAACTTTTGCTAAGTGATATAACATCAGGATGGCTTTTCTATTCAAAGAATTCATCATGTTAACTCAAGTCCTGTAATAATTCCTATGTTAGCTAATGTAATGCTAGCTGCTGTAATGAATAAATCCCCCAATTTCAGTATCTCGATGAAATAAAATTTATTTCTTACTCAGTTGGGCAGCTTTCAATGTGGTGAGTCAGGGACCCAGGCTCCTTCCTTCTGTTGACTCTACCAACTTTTAGATCTCTGTAGTCCTTAACTTCTAGCTGGGAAAAAGAGGACCTGGGAAATAAATGGGAGGTTTTTATGGTCCAGGCCTGGAAGTGGAGTAAAAACTTCCACTCATAGCCCATTGGCCAGACATTAGTCACATGACCACACCTAACCAAAGGGAGGCTGGGAAATGTAGCCCATTGCAGTCTCTTACCTAGGAAGAAAGGAAAGAGAATTGGGGAATAAGTAACTGGTTTCTGTCGCAACTCTTTATCTCAAAGGACATAGAGTCTAAACTCTTTATCAAGGACTACAGGGTCATTTATGGTTTGTTCCTGTTTACCTTTAGAACCTCATCTTGCCTCTTGAACTCTGTTCCACTTTGGGTAACTAAATCATAGAGATCCTGAGGTGTTGATAGTTCATGTAATAATACTGTTTGCCATAGTGACTAGCAATTATTTAAATCTTTTGATCTTCTTATCTTTAGTTGCATGAGACTAACCAGCTTTTATCAACACTTTTCCCACCAAACAAAAAAGACAGTGTATTGTGAGCACTATTGCTTAACTACTGTTTCATGTTTTGTGGGATAAGTGTTTTTTTGCATCCCAGCAAATCTAAAAGAATATATTTTTTTTAAGATTTATTTATTTTATTTACTTTCAACTGTGTTGGGTCTTAGTTGCGGCACGCGGGATCTTTTGTTGCGGTGCACGGGCTTCTCTCTAGTTGTGGAGTGTGGATTTTCTCTTCTCTAGTTGTTGTGCATGGGCTCCAGGGCGTGTGGGCTCTGTAGTTTGTGGCACGCGGGCTCTAGTTGAGGTGTGTGAGCTCAGTAATTGTGGCACATGGGCTTAGTGCGCCACAGTTAGTTCAATCCCTGACCAGGGATTGAACCCCCGTCCCCTGCATTGCAAGGAGGATTCTTTACCACTGGACCACCAGGGAGGTCTCAGCAAATCTTAAAGACTAGGAAAGAAGGAGTTTCCATTTATATACCCAGGAGAATTTGTTACTTTCCTAAAGGGCTCTCTGGTTTTTATCCTCTTATTCTCCTAGGTGGAGAATGGTTTAACTGGAGTTGCCTAACATACTGGTTCCCACTTAAGAATTACTTGGGCAGTTTGTGAAAAAGATGATTTCAGGCCCCCATCAGAGAATCTGATTCAGTGAGACTGGTGTGGCATCTGAGAATGTGTATTTTTATGGTTCTGATGTAATGGTCTGTTGGTTATGATTTGAGAAATAATAAACTAGCAGGTTAGAGAATATAGAGTAGTGGACAAGAATACTACTCAGACAAATTTATTCAGCTATATTACTGAACAGCTCTGAAATCTTGGCCAAGCTTCTTAAACTCTGTGAGTGACTGGATGGGGACTAATGAAACCATCCTAGAAGCTCCTGTTGATGCCCCACTTGCTCTGCTTCTAGAGTCCTGTCCCCACCCCTTCAGTAGTCTTAACCCCATTCCTGCAGCTAGACTCCCACTCTATTCTGCTATAGTACATTTCTCAAGAAGAGGTGATGCCTTCACACATGAGGGCTGAAAATTTGGATTTTAGAACCTGAAAAAAGTTTAGGCTCAGTGAAAGAAAAAGCTAGGGACCTGGTCATTTTCTTAATTTTTCTCTTTTAAAGCCAAGTTATTGGCTACTTGCAGATAGGGAGCCACTGGTGTGATGTAGCTGCTAAAAATTCAACACAATCATGGATTGCACTAAGAGATGTTAGAATTCATATCAACAAAGAAGGACCTGCTTCACTCTGTGGTGACAATAGTATGTCTGGAATCATGCTCCCTTGTGGAAACACACTCTCCACCTAAACAAGAGCTTTGGCAATCTAGAGCACATCCAGAGGTGAATGAAAAAATGGCATGAGGTCTGGAAACCACATCCCATGAGAAAACATTCAGTCAAATTGGGAAGTTTAATTTTTCTGAAGAGAAGACTTGGTGGTAGCTTAGGGTGATGGGTTAAGAAGGGCATTTAAAATACTCAAGGAGACAAAAAGTATAAGAAGACTAGACTTATTATTTGACGCCTTAGAGAGCAGAATGAGGACATTGGTAGGAGACAGATCAGGGTAAAAGAAGTTTCCATGCTGAGAAATGTCCAGTTGTGGGAAGAATGGAGGCTCATGACCAGATCCAGAGGTGGTTGTGAGCAGTATTTCTCTATCAAGAGGTAGTTAAATTATATGAGGTCCCAGATTCCATGGTTGGACTGAGGGACTGGATGACTTAATGGGCTGTACCATCGCACTTCTCTTTCTGCTAATGCTATTGAAAATGTGCCAGGTGATTTTGAACTCACAGTCTTCCATGTTTTCACCTATTCTATGGAAATAGTCCTATAAAAAATCAGTTTACATGCTTCTTCTGAGGGCAAATTTATAAAGAGAGTGGCTTTCTTAAAGCATAACTTTATCCTCCACCATCTAAATTTGGTTGTGGTCTTTCAGAGTAACTGGACAATGTTATCCCCACTTCTCTGCTTCTCCCCAGCAGTGGAGAGAGACTATTGTTCTTGGTTTCCACCTTTAAGAAAGAGAAGAAAATTATTAGGAATTGGTTAAAGTTTTGATGGTATTATGGGCAGAGAAAAAAGAGTGCCTGGATCCTGTATTGGTCTAAGCACTCTTCTCCTAAAGGTTCCTGAGGCAGATATATACACAATGGTTAACAGCAGATAGGAAATAAAGTTCTGCTTTTAAAATAAGCTGGTAATAGACCCACACACATAGAAAACAAACTTAAGGTTACCAAAGTGGGAAGGGGAGGGAGGAATAAATTAGGAGTTTGGGATTGACATATATACTCTACTATATATAAAATTGATAACCAACAAGGACCTACTATATAGCACTATAGTAAATATTTTGTTATAACCTATAAGGGAAAAGAATCTGGAAAGTATATCTATATCTATATCTATCTATCTGTCTATATATATATATATACACACACACATGAATCACTTTACTGTATACCTGAAACTAACACAATATTGTAAATCAACTATACTTCAATAAAGAAAAATAATCTGGTAAAATCAATGCTGTTAGTACAGTCTGGGGGCCTAAGAATACATGATTTTTTACCTTGGTCACCTATATTGCAGTAGTTTCCCAGGAAGCTCCACCCATGAGCAAAAATGACAGATGGGAAACCAAATTTTACTTTGTTAGTGCCTGGGTGAGTATCTCTTTCACTAATGTAGGACTCTCTAATGAAAGCTAGGTTGGCATAGATGGCCCAGCCAAAGGTCCACACACTCTAAATCTCTGAATCTTAATCCCTTTTGATAAACCACTAGATACACAGACACATGCAACATTACATGCATTTATGATCATGTTTGAGAAGAGAGAAGAATCTGGGCCTCAGGATATCCTGGCACAGCTTACTCCATGACACTTGGGGAAGGGAAACAAGTGCTACAAAGGAAATCAAGGTGACCTGCATGCTCAGGTGAGGGTCCGTGACTCATTGAGGCAGGATAGAAGCTGGGAATAGTGAAAGAAAGGGATGCATAACTGAGTGGCCTTTAAATGTATAATGATTCCACCCAGTGAAACATGGCTCCGTCACTGCCAGCTGGAACCTTCTAGAGGAAAGAGAATGCTGCAGCTCAGTGAACAGAAGAGGATAAAAAGCATCAAGACAACCTAGTTCCCAAGTAGATGTGGCTCGTTCAGTCAAACCCATTGCACAGGAGAGTGGCAAAGGGTAAGATAGGTGGATGTGAGGTAGATCCTGGCTTGCTTACCTGGCCATTTAGCCACATGGAAGCAGGACTACACTCAGCAAGATGGCCAGGTTCCCAGGGAGATCAGGCTCAGCTCACCAGGCTGGCCATATATACATGATAATGGCAGAGGCCAGAGCAAGATAGCCAAATCAGCTCGGGTCTTAACTAGCCAAAGGTGTGGAAGCTGGAAGTAGAAAAAAGTGAGTTTCCTTCGCGGGATCTTTTAATGCACAATGACCCTACTCAGTGTGGTTCTGTCAGCATCCTGAAATTAGCCCAGTAATATTAGCAACCCTTTCTCTTGATACGTGAGTCGGCGATGGTGGGTAGGGAGGACTTAGGGTCTTTCCATTCTCCCCTAAAATATTCATGCTACATGGAATGGAGTAATTTCTAAAAGGATTTCTAGTACCTTAAAGATGCAGAAAATTTGACCTTCAGGCTGCCAGGGGTCTGTGGTTGTGGATCTTTGGTCTTGAGACCTTCATTCTTATGTTATATTAACATGCAACATCTACAGGAGAGATCAATCTAGCTTCACATTATAAGAAACAGAAGAGGAGCAGTATGGTGTAGGGTTAAGACCCTGTGCTCTGGAGTTTACTATCTGAACTCAGATCTGCCCCTTCCTACCTCTAAGTGTCAGTTTCATCATGTGTAAGTTGAGATGATGATATTAATATGTATCAAAAGGGAGAATGCACACAAAACATTAGACTTATGCATAATAGGCTCTCTAAAAGTTAGCTGTTTGATTTTGTTTTTCAGGGAAAAATAATCATATAAAATGATCCTCAGATTCTTCAAATATATATAACCCTCTTCCTCTAAGAAGATAAAAATATTTTCCTACCTGTAATTATAATTGTTTTCATGGTATCTTGGTGATTTGAAATAATTTAACATAAATGGAAACATTTGGAACTCAGAACTAAGCCCAATATGTGTTCTCAATACAAGAATACTTTGATCTTTGGTTACATGCTTGAGGTGATGTGAGCAGTAGCCTATAGTTAGAACCCAGAAGTGCTGCTGTCTCTTCCCCTGTACCATCCATGATGGGCTGGACTGGTCTTTACCTCCAAACTGAATTTGCAGTTTTGTTGGCAGCATTGTCTGAACCTTGGGGCTGAACTTGGGGACTATCTTGCTGGTCACACTGGGCTGCAGAGCCAGAAGGAGAGAGATAAGCTGTAGCTGGCTCTGGGTGCATGATCTCATCTTGAGGGGGTTGGTTTTAAAGTGCCTAATCTTCCATCTATTGCACAGGCCTGAAGCGTCTCTAGGGTCTGTAATGAACTTTCTGTCTCTTATTTCTTGCAACTACACTTGAGGTTATCCATTCTGAATTCCAGAGACAAACAGGCCACCAATTCTAGGAATTCTGGTATTTAGAATCACAGGACGTTACAGTTTGCAGAGACCTTAAAGATCATCTTCTTCAGCCTTCTTAGTTTACAGATTACAAAACTAAGTCCCAGGAAGGTCAAGAAACTTGTCAAAGGTCATAGAGCTAGTTGCTGGAATGACTCAGATTATAGTGTGCATTTTATAACACAGTGGTTAAGATTGGTTAAAAATACAGTCTGTGGAACCAGCCAGCCCCTATTCAAGTTACCAGTAACAACTCTCTCCCAAATAAGAAACTTAGAAAAGTTAATTAAGTCCTCTCTGCCTCAGTTTCCTCATGTGTAACTGTGGATAATAATGGTACCTACCTCATAGGTTGTCATGAGGTTTAAATTGGGTAAAACATATAAAGGATATTTAGAACAAAGCCTTACACTTAGTAAAACCCTCAATTAATAATGTAACTTATTACCGTTAATTTTAGATCATAGTTCTTTCAGTCTGGGCACAAGATTTTAGGCAACAATAGATAGTCACCAGTTCTTTCTGTGTAAAAGCACATCCGGAGTCTTAATAATTTTCAGCCCCTCCACTGGCAACAACCTAGTCTAAGCCCCATTTTCTCTCACCTAGATTACTGCAGTAGCTCCCTCATTGGTCCTCTGCTTCCTCTCTCAAACTTTGTTCTAGTTATTGATTGTTGCATAATAAGATTTACCAAAATGTTTGCTCATGATTTTTTGGGCCAGGAATTCAGAATTGCTCATCAGGATGGTTTGTCTTTGCACTGTCTCCTTGCATTGTTACGTGGGGCAGCTTGACTGAAGCTAGAGGATCTACTTCCAAGATGGTCCACTTATATGGCTGGAAAGTATTGTTGGCTCTTGGCTATGAGGTTAGCCAGGGCTGTCATCTGGGGCCTCAGTTCCTCTCCATAAGGGCTTTTCCTTGAGGCTACCTGGACTTTCCCATGACATGGTGGCTGAGTTACATATGAATGAGTGTTCCAAGACACTAGAAGTGGAAGCTGCCAGTTTCTGAATGCCTGGGTCTTCACTTTCATTATATCCTATTGGTCAACACAATTACGCAGCCAGCCCAGATTTAAGGGAAGAAAAAATAGACCCTACCTTTCAATGAGCAGAGTGTCAAAAAATTTGTGATTGTCTTTAATGTTCCACGTCTTTCTATAATCAGTTATTTTCAGAGTATCACAAGTCAACTTTAAAAAGTGTAAATCAGATCATGTCACTTACCATTGCTTTAAAGCTCTCATATTTCTACTCATCACACTCAGGATACAATTCAGACTTTACTGTGGCCTATGAGGTTCTACACATCTGGCCCTTGGTTGACTTTCTAACCTCATTTCCTTTGTCACTTTTTCAAATTATATTCTCTGACACTCTATCTAAAGCAGTGCCCCGTTACTTTGTATACCCTTGCCCTGAATTATTATTATTATTTTTTTTTGCGGTACGCGGGCCTCTCACTGTTGCGGCTTCTCCCCTTGCGGAGCACAGGCTCCGGACGCGCAGGCTCAGCGGCCATGGCTCACGGGCCTAGCCGCTCTGTGGCATGTGGGATCTTCCCGGACTGGGGCACGAACCCGTGTCCCCTGCATCGGCAGGCAGACTCTCAACCACTGCACCACCAGGGAAGCCCGCCCTGCATTATTTTTTTCATGCACTTATCATTGCCTGATATATTCTAAGTTTAGCTATTGATTTATCCAACTCAGCCCCTAGAGTGTGAGTCCATGAGGGCAGGGACTTTAGTCAATCCCTTATCTCCATTGCCTAGAACAATGTCTGGCACTCTACTAGTAGGTGCTCTATAAATATTTGTTGAATTAATGAATGGTACCTTTTGAATTTTTTCTCTGCTAGGAGAAAAGCTTCTGTGTACATGACTTTCTGCCATACTTTCTCTCTTTCCTTGGAGGGAGAGTAGACTTGGTGTCAATCAAGTTTATTTACCTATGCAGTATAAGGAGGGAAAGCAAGGTGAAAGATACAGTGCTTTTGGCAGGAGAAAGGGTTGGAAATCAGTTGGCTAATATTATATGGGAAGTACCACTATTAACTTAAGTATTTAGGACATGTGTGTGTACTAAGAAACAAATGATACAATATGTGCTCTTAAAGAGTTTAGGATTAGAGAAATGTCAAGGTGATGATGGCTCAAGTGTGGCAGAATGTCTAAATGAAAAGATTGGTGGCATTGAAATCAGACAAACCTGTACTCTTTTCTCTAGGCATGAGACCCAGTAATCAACTTGCTTAACTTCTTTGAGCCTTGGCTTCTTCATCTATGAAGAATACATACTAATATTCTCTAAACATCTCTGTGAGAATTAAACACGTCATTCTATCTGTGGTAGGCTTAAAACAGGACAGCAGATTTTTAGTCGTTGCTTCCATTGAGAGGTGGGCGGTCTATGTATTCTCCCCTTAAATTTAGGCAGATTGTGTTTGCTTAGGCCAAAAGAGTACAGCAGAAGTGATAGTATGTTACCTCCAAAGCTAGGTCATAAATGGCCAGACAGAATTCTCATTCTTGAAACACTGAGCTACCATATAAGAATTCTTGACTACCCTGAGACCACCATGCTGGGGTGGCCACATGTAAGCCTAGTTGAGTCCTAGTTGAGCTGTTCTTCAGCCGTCCCAGCTCAAGCAACAGATATTTGAGTGAAGATACCATCTTGCTTGTGGATCCTCCAGCTACTCCAGCTCTTGGTTATTGAGTCACTCCCAGCCCTGAAGGTTACCTCAGCCAAAGCCCCAAACAAGATGAACAGAGAAGAACTGTCCCCACAGTGCTCTTTCCAAATCCCTGACACACAGAATTCATGAGCATAATAAAATGGCTACTGTTTCAAGTCCCTGTGTTTTGGGGATGGTTTGTTACACAGTGAGAAACAACTGGAACAGAATGGAAGCCACCCAACAGTCCTTTGTATAAAGTAGGTGATCTCAGCATGTAAGTTCCCTCCTTTCCTTCTAAATATAATAAGAGGTTAAAGAGGAGGGACCTGCCTGCAGACTTTATGGAGTGGTAGGTTTTGAGTTCGGTCTTAAAGGTAGCACAGGATTTCAACAGGGAGATGAAAGGGTGTCACAGAAAGACATTCCAGACAAGGAATGTCGGTGGGAGTGAGCGTGGCTAGCACCAGAGACTTAGAGTAAGTCCTTAGATGACTCACTGTTAGAAGTATGCAGTGGTCAGCCCCTACTCCTTCAGACAGGAGATAAAACTGCTCAGAAGGAGGGGACTTCCTAAGTAGCCCCTCCTTTATTTTATGCTGAGAAATGAAATGTGGTGATCGGACGTTGCCACCAGGGCCCCCCCTCCAGGCCTAGTCCTTGCCAGGAGTGAGTCACAGACACTGCAGCGCTGCTGGGGTCCTCACACTGGCCCCTTGCTTCTGGCTTGGTACGCTCTCTGTGCCTGCCTCTCGCTGCTCCCTCCTCTGGTCTAAACCTCAGGCCCTCTTCTTACCCACTTGCCTCAGCTTCTTTCTCTTTGTTTACTGCTTGAGACTCTCCTATCCCTCTATGGCCCAACATGTTTTTCCTCCTATTTCTTCTGTAGGAGTAGAAATAAAAATGTAATTTTGCCGCTTTCTCATGCTTTACCAAAACATGGACACCTTTTAAAAAGGGAGAGTGTTTGTGAGTGTGTGTTTGCATATACTTACCATTCACATTCACCTTTATTTCAGGCGGGGAATTTATATTAAAAACACTCTAATAGATGGCAGTCTTTTCAGGGGTGAAGACCATGACTTTTAGGTAAATTATGATTCTTGCCTAAGACAGTTCTCAAGTGTATACACTGAATAAATAATGAGTTACCATGAAAGGATTTTCAATTCTTAGTGTGCAAGAAATCCTTTCCACCTCAGTGGGGCAGCATAGTTGCCACCATGTTAGACTTGAATCTGAGAGCTGTATTTATTGAGCACCCCAAGCTTCTTCCCCACTAAAATGGAACCTAGAGTCTGAGATTCCCCTGGGAGCAGAATTCAGCACAACCTGAAGGCAGAATTTTTGATCCTGGCCTGAGCAGTATTATCCGTCCTTACACTAGGTCAATTTCATGGACATACTTTTCTTACTTCATTCTCCCAACCTGATGGTTTCTATCTATAAACAGGGCAGATTTTTCTTGGTGTGTTGAATCATCATTAAAATCCGAGTAACCCTGATGTTCAAAGAACAGACTAGTATGGTACCACTGTAAAGCAACTCTGTATTAATAATGCTTCTGTAAACCCAGCTTGCTCTGTCCCTACCCTTGGATAAAGTCTTGGCTGAGCTTGAAAGTTACCTTCTTATTTTCAGATAATAAAATGTTTTCTAGTCACTTTAGTTGGAAAGAAAAAAGCTAGACTCAGTTCCATTTATTAGGTCCAGTTTAGTGTAATGATGAAAAGTAGGAACCCGCTCAAAGGTAAAACTTTAGACCTATGCAGATAGAAGGCTGAAAGTGGTGAAGGGGACAGAGTAGGGGTGTCTGAATGTAGGGGGTACCTACAATTCTCAGTGTTATATTTCTGCCCTTCCTCCCCCAGCTTGGTAACCATGTTTCTGACCTTCATGCCCACATTGGCATCTTGAAGTTGGGGGATGGGTATGAAAGGAAAGGAATGAGGACAGGTGAGGTCCTATAGGACTGGAACTCTTGTGAGCTGGCGCTGGAGCACTGTAGGCTAGGCAGAAGGTTGAAGCTGATTCTCCTGTGGCATGTTTTTGAGTCTTTGGAACTTCCCTCAATAACTCATCACTGAGGATCTTTAGCCTGCTGTGTTCTGTCACAAGTGAAGTACTCGCTGGCTGGCTGCCTATGTTACTTTCCTCAGATCTGGGCATCTGGTGATTTATCTCTAGCACATTTTTGCTGAGGTTTCCTTGCTCCCCCAGAGGGTCCTTGTATTAGTTTTCTATTGCTGTAAAACAAATTACTACAAACTTAGTGGCTTAAAACAATGTAAATTTATTATCTCACAGTTTCTGTAGGCCAGAAGTCCAGGCACAGCATGACTGGGTCCTGTGCTCAGGGTCCAACTAGGCTGAAATCAAGGTGTTGGCCAGAGTGGTGATCTCAAATGTGGTTAGGGGTCCTTTTCCAATCTCACATGATTGTTGGCCAAATTTATTTCCTTGCAGCTCGAGAACTCCCAAAGGCTGCATCTTTCAGGCCAGCAGGAGAGAGTCTCTGTGACACTTTGCCTTCTTTTAAAGCTCATTGAATTAGGTCAGGTCAGCTCAGGAAATCTGTCCTTTGATCAACTCAGAGGATTAGTAGCCTAATCATAGGAGTGATATTCTATCATGTTCATAAGTCTTGCCCAATAGAGGCGATTATACAAGGGGAGGGGATTATATAGGAATGTACACAAGGGGGCAGGAATCTTAAAGATTACCATACCTCTCTTGGGAAGGGACTATAATTCCTCGCCACCCAGCTGTCATCTCTCTCATGTGGCCCATGTCTGAGATTCTCTTTCTGTGGGGATACAGTTGCTTTCCAGTTACAGCTCCCTACTCTTCTTCTACAGACTGCTTTAGCTAGCTCTGGCCCTTTATATTTCTCAGATATGGCCCAGTTTCCATTTACTTTGTTTCTGGAGACCTCTAACAAGCTCACCAAGTGATCTCCTTGAAGCCTCTCTCATTAGTACTGAGGTGAGGGTAGAAATTTCCAAAAACATTCCTTGCTCCAATCTTCAGTTCTTCCAGCCTTATCAAATGGTTTCTTTATATACCTGTGAGCGGGTGAGGGAACAAGGGTCACAAAACAGTTTGAGAACACCTCTTTTGTAAATCCTGCTCAGCTTGTTTGTTATCTCTCTTTGAAATTTGGGGATAATTGGCACCACTCCTGTGGTCTCAGTTAAAACTGAGACCAAAACAGTTCCACAACATTCTGGTATTTGAAGCTTATTATTGCTCGCTTTCAGTGGGTTCTCACTATGTGTCACACTCCACTATGCACATAAAAGGGGGAAACAGAGGCTTAGAGGTTAAGTTACTTGTTCAGGGCCACACTGTTGATAAACAGTAGAGCTGCAGTTTGAATCCAGGTCTGAGAACACAGCCCATGTCTTAACCACTATCTGTACTGCCTTCGTAATATTTTTGTTCCCAACTTTTAATCCCCAAATAAAATCACTTGGGTTGCATTGAATCAAATTGCCTAGTGATAATTAGACTGCTGAACTTATTGTCATTTTGGTTCTGTCTTTTTTTGTGTTATATATTTATGGAAAATCTCAAGGCAAATACTGGTACAGTTAGGGCTGTGTCTTTCCTCCTGCTCTGGGAAAACATCCCCGGTGACGTTCTGATCAGTTAGTTACAAACAATTGACTGACTGCAGATCTGGCCCTTTGTCAACTAGAAGCGCAAAGAAAGCTTATCAAATTCAGAGTCTGAGAATACGATTGGGACGATGGGCAAAGGCAACCCAAAGAGCACCTTGTTTATATCTCAGGCAATGTTCTTGCAAGTGTCTAGGTTTACATGGAAGTCTCAGAGTGGGTCACAAGTGGAAAGTTTGAGAAATTACATTCCGTGGATGGAGGGCTAATTGTGTGCTGTTGATTTGTTTGTATTCCCTCTGTCACAACTAAAGAAAGAGCCCACACTTGGATGTGGATATTTATTGAATATATTTCATAACTGCCTTTTTTGAAGCGTCTGGTTGCCTTATGTTGATTCAGAACATTCACCACCCTGCTACTCAGCTGGTTTTTTTTGTTTGTTTGTTTGGTCACAGGCAGAGTCAACCCACCAAATAGAGCCAAACCTCAGGATTGCAGGAGACAGCCACTCTCTAGGCTGGAAAATGTGTCTTAGTAACAATAAGCTACCTCGAGGCATTTGGAGCGGCCAGCTCTCCTTGGCTTAGGCCAAGGTGGCAGAGAACAGTACAATGATTGCATCTCGTGTGGAAGGATTTCTGGGGTAACTTTCCATCCCATGGGGATGGAAAGTTTGGAAATGGTACCAGGATAAGAATTAAGACCAAATGTGCGGGCAGGAAGGCAGACTTTAATAGACTGTTGGTTGTTCAGCAGGACACTGAATGCTTTTCCTGAGCTAGAGCTTTGAAATCTTCAGGTCTCTACCAAAGATGTGTAGCTCTTGATTAGCCACACAATCTTTCTTCTGTAGCTTTCCATAGTAAGCATTTAATCTCAGGCTGCCTTCCCTTGCTATCAAATGGAATATGCTCAGGGAATGGAAATTAATTTCAATAGTTGACTAAATAAAACCCAATTAAGATAAATTTGCTCCCAGTGAAACATGTGCCATACATTCCAGAACAATGCAGAAATGACTGACTTTGGATGGTCTGGCTTTATTCCTAAGTTACCGTCTCCATATTTCTGTTCCCTAATTAGGGAAACAGCCCAGAGGAGACTAAGGAGAGAATGGGTTGCCTTTTGTAAGCTTTAAAAGGTCATTGCAGGCCCATGAATTTAAGTCCATGGAGAAAGGAAAGTGGTGGAGAAACTCTGAGCTTGGATGGGGTTTTGTGGTTAGATATGATGCAACCAGGAATGAGTGTTGGAAGTTATGTTCTCCAGATGGCTTCGTGTCTCAGACCAGGCCAGAGATATCATTTAATTCCCTTGAGCTGCTCATGTTAAATATGTCTGGGATAGAAAACACAACTAAGTTTGAAGTCTGTAGAGGAAGAGCTTGTTCTGGGAAATTCCTTTCCATGTAGCTGGTCTCAGCCCTTTGTGGGAGATTTTTCTTTGCTCCCTGAAACAAAATTCCTGGGGAGTTAATGATCACCTTTATTAAATAGAGGTCCTTATTGGGACACTATTGATAAAAGGAACCTCACCTTTGTTGAGAACTGACAGTGTATCATGAATTTAGTACTCAGATGATTGAATGAGATAATCTAGAGAGTAATTTTTTATCCCTGTTTTACAGAATGAAAAAATTGAGTCAAAGAGTGGTTAAATTGTCCAGGGGTGAGTGAGAAGTTTTAAATTGAAGCAAATCTTCTGAATCCCATGTTCTCTCTAATACTGCACCATTGCAATAACATCATCATCATCATCATAGCTAATACATACTTAGTACCTTTAACATTCAAAACTTTTCATGTTTATTTCCTCATCTAAATAAGGTATGTATAAATGAGATAAGGAGAAATTGAACAGTTTGTCTAAAATCACACAGAAAGTTGAGATCAGAATCAGAGCCCAGGGGCCTGGTGATCATTTCAGGGAACTGTACATCAGGTCCTACCTGGGAAATCTGAAGATCAGCCACCTAAGTTGTCAGAGTCTTTTGTGGCAATTTTTTGTCTCAGTGCTTATTCAAGCTAGGAATGTGCTTAGTGCAATATTTTCCTTGAAGGAGTGATGTGGGGAGCATTTACGGGACCACTTTGTCCCTTTTCTTGCAGAAGAGGCTGAGTTTTTCTGGAGTATCTTTCCCCTAGTAAAGCTTCATTCTGGTCACTGTGTTACCTGGACAGAGAACAGATTGTTGGTCAGAGCTATTGTATCCTGCTGTGTAGGCTGTATACTGCACACATAGTCTCTGATTTGTAGAGTGCCTTTGGAGTCATGCAAATGGTAGCTGTGCCTAGTAGCTGATTCCTCACATTCTGACACTGAGCTGCCAAGAAAGGTCAGCAATTGGGGTGTTGGGAACACATTTTCTTCTTAGGTTACAGTGTATCAGGCTGACCTTCTCCAGAAGATATTTGTCAATCCCTTAGATCCACCAGGGTCTCATTTGATACAGGGTTGTTCTGGGCCCTGTGATGATGGACAGAGATGCCTTACCTTGTTGAAGACCCTGGCTAAGACAACCTATTTCCTTGAATAGGAAAGGGATCTTCAGGTTCAATGTCTCACACTGGCCAAGTAACAGTAATGATTTCATTATCTATCATCTGTCTATTTATCTATCTGTCTATCTATCGATCTATCATCTATTCATCTACCCACAAAGAAAGGGGATTCATTTGTTCTTAGGACCACCTGATTGTAAGAGTATTTAGCCTTTCCCCTTTACTAATCTTGTTTCAGTCTGGAACTACTTTTATGTTCAACTCTCTTGAATAAATATTAGCAAGACTTTTATGGGCTTGCTGCCATTGATTGCTGATATAAAATGGTGTAAAATTATGAGGAGCCTTTGAAATTCTCAAGGACAGTATTTGCATTTCCAGGAAATTTGTAAATGGGGCAAAAGAAGAGGCTTTTGTGTCCAGATTACTCCTCTATACTTAGCTCTTTTCATTTGATTTCTAATCAATAACAGGAGGATGGCTGGTGACTTTGTACATTTAGATTGAAAACAATATCGCCATGTTAATAATCACTGTTGGTTGATGCAACAGATTAGGCTGTTTTATCATTAAGAATGAATCTCTGCAGGCTTTAAAGTTTATGAAATATAGAATTTCCTCTTCTAGAAAATGTTAAAAATAAAACAACCTGGGTTTCTAGGTTTAAAAGAGCTTAGCCTGGTCAGAAGTGCCAATTTATCTGTAATCAAAAGGTAATAATTGTTCCATGATTCAGTGGCTACATTTGTACCTTTATGAATAAAGAAAAGAGGGATTTAATGTATTAAAGACTGAGTGTAAGCAAATGTTCTTGCATGATGGCTTTTACAAGGCTTGTCTGCTGCCCATGGTTCCAAAACCTGAATGCATTGCCATTCATTTGCAGTAGAAAGAAAGAACTCTTACATTTTTCTTTTTTGGCCGCACTGCGCGGCATGCAGGATCTTAGTTCCTTGACTAGGGATTGAATCCGTGCCTCCTGTAGTGGTAGCACGGAGTCCTAACCACTGGACAGCCAGGGAATTTGTTTTGTGCATGCGAATGATCGAGCAAGTGAGAGAAACTACACTACTAGTGCATGTGTTTGTTCGGTTTATCTTCCTTTGTGAGATGTGTTAAGTTTACATTAGAAAGTGGGCTAATGACAAAGTTTGGGGTTTTATTAATCAAAGTTTGAACTACAGCTTCTATGTCCCTTTCCTGGAATTCTATCTCCTATAATGTCCTCGCTGTGTATCTTGGAAGAGGTCTCTTTCTCTCTGGGTCCCCTCAGGTCTTCCTGTGACCCAGAAGGACAATTTCTACAGTGTCTGGTTGGGACAGCAGGGCCAGACCAAAATAGTATACTCCTGGGCTCTGATTCCTGACCTTTTTTGGAATTACAAACACCAGATCTTTTGACTTCATGGCACATTCCCACTCTTCTTAAAAGTGCTGTATGGCACTTTTTAAATTAAAGTGAATTAACACTCTCTGTTTTCAGAATTTGGGCAGTGTAAAACTGGGACTGTAATTCATTGTTTCAAAGATTCTTGAAAGATGATAGCAGCTTACGTTGACTGAGTTCTTACCTGTGGGTCTGGCACTGGGCAAAGAGATTTATATCCTTCTCTCTTCTACAATCCTATAAGGTAGCTCTTGTTATGAGTGCTACTTTAGAGATGATAAACTCAAGGCAGAAAGAGGTAAGATCCATTGCCTATGTCACCCAATAGGTAGTGATAGTAGAGATGGGACCTGACCGTGGAAAGAATGAATCTGGTCCTCCTTCAGGCAGCAAGAGGAAGCTCTCACTGTGTTTGAGACCCATGAGAGAGGTCATCCTCATGGTCTCTCGTGGTGACTCTTTGTGAGGTCACCAGATAATACTCTTTCAGTGGTAGTTCTCTCTTTCTAATGGCATTAGGACTGCTGGGATCAATGACAGCCACTGAAACAACACTTTTGGAAGGCATGGAAGGTATTGGAGTCTCAGGAAAACATTAGTTATTTTTCAGTTATGCTAGACACAAGGGCACAACCAAATATAACATTGATTCTCTAAAGGCTTCTGGGTAGATTATAATGGGTCAGTGAGGCAGTCTGATAGTATGAGACTAGAACTTCCCCAAGCAGCAGCTCTTGTTGGAAATTCACACGATTCAGTGCAATCATTCATGAGTTAATAACCAAGACTTCCACACCACTGAAATGTGGTTGAGTTTCCCAGCTGGGTGTTGTGTAGGTTATTCTCCTGGCTTGGAACAGCATGAATGGAGACAATTCTAAAATCAAATGTCACAGAATTGTTCAACCCACTGCAATAAGAATTTCCTGAGTGCCTACCTTGAGCAAAGATGCAGGACAGGGGTCTCAAAGACAAGTAAGACTTAATCCTTGCCCTGAAAGAGGGCTGTGATCTAGACTGGGTCTGGGACACATGTACAAATAACTCTCTTGCAAGGAGAGAAACATTGCGTTTTAATTATCAGGCTTGTCCAGCATCTAAATCATCCTTCTCTGAAAGTTGAATTCATAGCTAATGATTCATTAGCTGTGAAGAAAGAGATGGTACTTACGTGGATATTTTCATTTTTAATCCAGTCATTTATTTATTTAATTGATGGTGGCTCTTTCCCTCAGAAGTTTGTAGCAGATCAAAATATTAATGTTGGCTGATGATCAGCTGTGTTGTGTTCACTTTGCTGTTGTTGCTATTTCAGGCGTTTGTTTTTCCAACCCTTTTGAACCTGTCACTCTCCTGTTTAACATCTTCAAGGTCTGCCTCTGTTCTTAGGATAAAGTCCAAAAATGAAAATGTAACCACCACCAACTTCTTTGTTTGCTCAGTACACTTACCTTCTCTTATTTATCAAATACTTCTATATGGCTGAATGGGTGCCAGACACTGTTCTAAGTGTTTTATATCAGTTAACTCCTTTAAACTCCAAAATAATCCTATAGGGTTTTTGTTATATTCCTCACTCTCCTGTTACAGGTGGGGAAACTGTAGCAAAGATTAAGTAGCTTGCTTGAGGTCAGGCAGCTAGTAACCCAGGCAGCCTGACTGGAGTCTGCTCTCAGCACTGCACTACATTGGTTCTTTTAGAGCTTTGCCATCTGCTTACTCATTTCAGGGACTTCACAAATGTATTCCTTCTGCCTGGAATTGGAGGCCCTCCTTACTCTGGCTCCATCAGCACCTCCTGCTCCTTCCTGTCTTCTACCTATTATGTCACCCTTTTAGCTCTCAGTTTAAATAGCACTTTTCCCTGACAATTACCGCAAACGGAGTTACTACCATATTACTTACTGCAGAAGCACCCTGTATCTTTCTTTTATTGAACATAACACATTTTGATTAACTATTTGAATAATGAAGATATTTTTCATTTATACTAGACTGTTATGGTTATGCAGCTTGAGGGTAGGGCCATGTCTGTGTCCTCAGCACCTGGCACGGTACCTAGCCCATTGTAGGTTGTAAATTAATCTACATTAATTACATTTCATTACATTAATTAACTACACTTAGGAAGTTAAATAAACCATGAGACTGGGGACAGACAAACAGGGAGACTGTCTGTGGTAGAGGGATGAATGCAGACTCCTTGTAGGCAAAGGGCCCGGCAGCTGGTCCTGCCTCCCTCCCTGACAGGCTGAATAATGTTGGGCAAACCCCCTACCCACTTGAGTCTCCTTTACCTTGTATGTAAAATAGGGCCCCAAACAGCTGTGCGTCCACCCCAAAAGCTATTATGAGGACCAAATGAAAGGGGAGAGGAGCACTCATGAGGCCACTCTCTCCTACCTTTTTATTGGTTGTCATGATTTTTTCATATTTATTGAAATGGCATATTTGACTCCGTTTGCTTTATGATGGTTGTTCATATGAAGGTTGCATAATAAAAATCAATCAAAGCAGACTGACCAAACCTCTGGACCCAGCTTCAAATTGTAGGAAACATCTAGGACAGAGGAACATGTTGAACTGCACCATGAATATATAGTAAGAAAGATTTAGACTGTGGGGAATTCTTTGGCTCAAATGCACTGGCTCCTTCAATAGGCACATTGTAAGGAAAAGAGGTGGAGGTGGTGATGGTGGGAACTATAGATTAGAGTGAGTTAATTTCAATTTTTTTTAAAGAGCCAGGTAAAATTAGTGTCCAAGGATACACACGTGTGTGATAAGCCTACAAAAGTGCAAGAAAAGGATTACCATAAAAGTTAGGATATTGGTTATGCATTTGGGGAAAGGATACACGAAAAGGCATCTGGGGTGGCTTGGCAACATTTAATTTCTTAACCTGGGTACAAGAGTTTTTGTCTTATAATAATTCACTATACTGTGCATTTTTTGGTGTGTGCGGTTATCGTTATCTCTGCTTTATCTTTCAGTGAAATGACTTAAAAAAAATTAAAACAATACAAAGAAAGAACTCAGCCCATGAACAAATAATAATAATATAGAGACATAAATATAAAATACGAGAGATGATCGAAAACTCACAAACATCAGTAAAACTATACACTGATGATAGCCTAAGTAAGGAGTGGGTACTTCTGAAAAGGACCAGATAATACATATCTTAGGCTTTTGTGGACTCTGCCATTGTAGGTGAAAGCAGCCGTAGAAAAAATGTAAACAGTGGGCAGGGCTGTGTTCCAATAAAATTTAATTTATAAAAATAGTCCAAGGATGAATTTGGCCTAAGGGTGCTGGCTTCCTGACCCCTGATTTGCAATGGTAAGTCAGAATGCTGTCTGGCATGTCTTCCCAGTGTCTACTAGATGAAATCAGCCCAGCTTATACCCAAAACTTCCTTCAAAGTATTTATTAGAGGAGGGGACCCATTTATTCTAACACTGCTTTATCTTTAAAAAGGCTATGAAAAACTTTATCTTTTGGAATTGCCTTCAGAGATGAGGCAGCAGTGGTGGCATGTCTGTGTCTTTTTAAGTTGAATTTGATTTTTGGAAATACTGTACTAGTCATTAAGAGCCAATGTTGATGGGTGGTGTTTTCCATCAAAAACTTTCAGGGAGGGGGGACCTTCAAGATGGCAGAGGAGTAAGATGTGATGATCACCTTCCTCCCCACAAATACATCAGAAATACATCTACATGTGGAACCACTCCTACAGAACACCTGCTGAATGCTGGCAGAAGACCTCAGACTTCCCAAAAGGCAAGAAACTCCCTGCGTACCTGGGTAGGGCAAAATAAAAAAGAATAAACAGAGACAAAAGAATAGGGATGGGACCCGCACCAGTGGGAGGGAGCTGTGAAGGAGGAAAGGTTTCCACACACTAGGAAGCCCCTTCACTGGTGGAGACAGGGGGTGGGCGGGGGGTAGCTTTGGAGCCACAGAGGAGAGCACAGCCACAGGGGTGCGGAGGGCAAAGCGGAGAGACTCCTGCACAGAGGATTGGTGCTGACCAGCACTTACTAGCCCAAGAGGCTTGTCTGCTCACCCGCCGGGGCAGGCGGGGGCTAGGAGCTGAGGCTCGGGCTCCGGAGGGCAGATGCCAGGGAGAGGACTGGGGGTGGCTGCGTGAACACAGCCTGAACGGGACGAGTGCGCCACAGCTAGCTGGGAGGGAGTCCAGGAAGAACTCTGGAACTGCCTAAGAGGCAAGAGACCATTGTTTTGGGGTGCACGAGGAGAGGGGTTTCAGAGCAACACCTAAAAGCTCCAGAGACGGGTGCGAGCCGCGGCTATCAGCGCAGACCCCAGAGACGGGCATGGAACTCTAAGGCTGCTGCTGCAGCCACCAAGAAGCCTGTGTGCAAGTGCAGTTCACTATCCACACCTCCCATCCAGAGAGCCTGTGCAGCTGGCCACTGCCAGGGCCCTGTGATGCAGGGACAACTTCCCCGGAAGAACATACGGCATGCCTCAGGCTGCTGCAACCTCATGCTGGCCTCTGCTGCTTCAGGCTCGCCCCACATTTCTGTACCCCTCCCTTCCCACGACCTGAGTGAGCAGAAGCCCCTAATCAGCTGCTATTTTAACCCCGTGCTGTCTAGGTGGGGAACAGAGCCCCTCAGGTGACCTACACACAGTGGCGGGCCAAATCCAAAGCTGAACCCAAGGAGCTGCGCGAACAAAGAAGAGAAAGGGAAATTTCTCTCAGCAGCCTCAAGAGCAGTGGATTAAATCTCCACAATCAACTTGATGTACCTGCATCTCTGGAATACCTGAAAAGACAATGAATCATCCCAAAATTGAGGCAGTGGAATTTGTGAACAACTATAGACTTGGGGTTTGCTTTCAGCATCTAATTTGTTTCTGGTTTTATGTTTTTTGTAGTTTAGTATTTAGAGTTTATTATCATTGGTAGATTAGTTTATTGATATGGTTGCTCTCTTGCTTTTATATATGTAAAATTAAATACAAAAATTAAATACAAAGAAAAAATATTAAAAGCAGCAAGGGAAAAGCGACAAATAACATACAAGGGAATCCCCATAAGGTTAACAGCTGATTTCTCAGCACAAACTGCAAGCCAGAAGGGAGTGGCAGGACATACTTAAAGTGGTGAAAGGGAAAAACCTACAACCAAGATTACTCTACCCAGCAAGGATCTCATTTAGACTCAACAGAGGAATGAAAAGCTTTACAGACAAGCAAAAGCTAAGAGAATTCAGCACCACCAAACCAGATTTACCACAAATGCTGAAGGAACTTCTCTAGGCAGGAAACATAAGAGAAGGAAAAGACCTACAATAACAAACCCAAAACAATTAAGAAAATGGTAATAGGAACATACATATCGATAATTACCTTAAATGTAAATGGGTTAAATGCTCCAACCAAAAGACATAGACTGGCTGAATGGATACAAAAACAAGACCCGTATATATTCTGTCTACAAGAGACCCACCTCAGACCTAGGGATACATACAGACTGAAAGTGAGGGGATGGAAAAAGATATTCCATGCAAATAGAACGGAAAAGAAAGCTGGAGTTGCAATCTCGTATCAGATAAAATATACTTTAAAATAAAGATTACTACAAGAGGCAAAGAAGGACACTACATAATGATCAAGGGATCAATCCAAGAAGATATAATAATTGTAAATATTTATGCACCCAATATAGGATTGCCTCAGTACATAAGGCAAATGCTAATGGCCAAAAAAGGGGAAATCAACAGTAACACAATCATAGTAGGGGACTTTAACACCCCACTTTCACTAATGGAGAGATCATCCAAAATGAAAATAAATAAGAAAGCACAAGCTTTAAATGACACATTAGACAAGATGGACTTAATTGATATTTATAGGACATTCCATCCAAAAACAACAGAATACACTTTCTTCACAAGTGCTCATGGAACATTCTCCAGGACAGATCATATCTTGGGTCACAAATCAAGCCTTGGCAAACTTAAGAAAATTGAAATCGTATCAAGTATCTTTTCCAACCCCAAGCTATGAGACTAGATATCAATTACAGGAAAAAAATCTGTAAAAACTACAAACACATGGAATATAAACAATACATTACTAAATAACCAAGAGATCACTGAAGAAATCAAAGAGGAAATAAAAAAATACCTAGAAAAAATGACAATGAAAACACGATGACCCCAAACCTATGGGATGCAGCAAAAGCAGTTCTAAGAGGGAAGTTTATAGCAATACAATCCTACCTCAAGAAACAAGAAACATCTCAAATAAACAACCAAAACTTACACCTAAAGCAATTAGAGAAAGGAGAACAAAAAAACCCAAAGTTAACAGGAGGAAAGAAATATAAAGATCAGATCAGAAATAAATGAAAAAGAAATGAAGAAAACAATAGCAAAGTTCAGTAAATCTAAAAGCTGGTTCCTTGAGAAGATAAAATTGATAAACAGATTCAATTCAATAAAATTAGAAATGAAAAAGGAGAAGTAGCAACTGACACTGCAGAAATACAAAGGTTCATGAGAGGTTACTGCAAGCAACTATATGCCAATAAAACGGCCAACCTGGAAGAAATGGACAAATTCTTAGAGAAGCACAACCTTCCAAGACTGAACTAGGAAGAAATAGAAAATATAAATAGACCAATCACAACCACTGAAATAAAACTGTGGTTAAAAAGCTTCCAACAAGCAGCCGCATAGCACACGGAGATCAGCTCGGTGCTTTGTGACCACCTAGAGGGGTGGGCTAGGGAGGGTGGGAGGGAGATGCAAGAGGGAGGAGATATGGGGATATATGTATATGTATAGCTGATTCACTTTGTTATAAAGCAGAAACTAACACACAATTCTAAAGGAATTATACTCCAATAAAGATGTTAAAAAAAAAAAAAAGAAATCTTTCAAACAAAAGCCCAGGACTAGATGGCTTCACAGGCAAATTATATCAAACATTTAGAGAAGAGCTAACACCTATTGTTCTCAAACTCTTCCAAAATATAGCAGACGGAGGAACACTCCCAAACTCATTCTACGAGGCCACAATCACCCTGAAACCAAAACCAGACAAAGATTTCACAAAGAAAGAAAACTACAGGCCAATATCACTGATGAACATAGATGCAAAAATCCTCAACAAAATACTAGCAAACAGAATCCAACAGCACATTAAAAGGATCATACACCGTGATCAAGTGGGGTTTATCCCAGAAATGCAAAGATCCTTCCATATATGCAAATCAATCAATGTGATAAACCATATTAACAAATTGAAGGAGAAAAAACATATGATGATCTCAATAAATGCAGAAAACACTTTCAGCACAATTTAACACCCTTTTATGATAAAAAACCCTCCAGAAAGTGAGCATAGAGGGAACTTACCTCAACATAATAAAGGCCAGATATGACAAAGCCACTACCAACATCGTTCTCAATGGTGAAAAATTAAACCATTTCCACTAAGATCAGGAACAAGACATGTTTGCCCACTCTCACCACTATTATTCAACGTAGTTTTGGAAGTTTTTGCCATGGCAATCAGAGAAGAAAAATAAAAGGAATCCAAATTGGAAAAGAAGAAGTAAAGCTGTCACTGTTTGCAGATGACATGATACTATACATAGAGGATCCTAAAGATGCTACCAGAAAACTACTAGAGCTAATCAATGATGTTGTTAAAGTAGCAGGCTACAAAATTAATACACAGAAATCTTTTGCATTCCTATACACTAACGAAAAATCTGAAACAGAAATTAAGGAAACACTCTCATTACCACTGCAACAAAAAAATAGAATACCTAGGAATAAACCTACCTAAGGAGAAAAAAGACCCGTATGCAGAAAACTATAAGACACTGATGGAAGAAATTAAAGATGATAGAAAATGGAGAGATACACCATGTTTTTGGGTTGGAAGAATCAACATTGTGAAAATGACTATACTACCCAAAGCAATCTACAGATTCAATGCAATCCCTATCAAACTACCAATGGCATTTTTCACAGAATTAGAACAAAAAATTTCACAATTTGTATGGAAACACAAAAGACCCTGAAGAGCCAAAGCATTCTTGAGAAAGATAAATGGAGCCGGAGGAATCAGACGCCCCGACTTCAGACTATACTACAAAGCTACAGTCATCAAGACAGTATGGTACTGGCACAAAAACAGAAATATAGATCAATGGAACAGGATAGAAAGCCCAGAGATAAACCCACACACATATAGCCACCTTATCCTTGATAAAGGAGGCAAGAATATACAATGGAGAAAAGACAGTCTCTTCAATAAGTGATGCTGGGAAAGCTGGACAGCTACATGTAAAAGAATGAGATTAGAACATTCCCTAACACCATACACAAAAATAAACTCAAAATGGATTAAAGACCTAAATATAAGACCAGACACTGTAAAACTCAGAAGAAAACATAGGCAGAACACTCTGTGACATAAGTCACAGCAAGATCCTTTTTGACCCAACTCCCAGAGAAATGGAAATAAAAACAAAAATAAACAAATGAGACCTAATGAAACTTAAAAGCTTTTGCACAGCAAAGGAAATCATAAACAAGACGAAAAGACAACCCTCAGAATAGGAGAAAATATTTGCAAATGAAGCAACTGACAAAGGATTAATCTCCAAAATATACAAGCAGCTCATGCAGCTCGATATCAAAAAAACAAACAACCCAATCCAAAAATGGGCAGAAGACCTAAATAGACATTTCTCCAAAGAAGATATACAGATTGCCAACAAACACATGAAAGGATGTTCAGCATCACTAATCATTAGAGAAATGCAAATCAAAACTATAATGAGGTATCACCTCACACAGGTCAGAATGGCCATCACCAAAAAATCTACAAACAATAAATGCTGGAAAGGGTGTGGAGACAAGGGAACCCTCTTGCACTGTTGGTGGGAATGTAAATTGATACAACCCGTATGGAGGACAGTATGGAGGTTCCTTAAAACAGTAAAAATAGAACTACCATATGACCCAGCAATCCCACTACTGGGCATATACCCAGAAAACCATAATTCAAAAGGAGTCATGGGGCCTCCCTGGTGGAACAGTGGTTGAGGGTCCGCCTGCCGATGCAGGGGAGACGGGTTCGTGCCCCTGTCTGGGAAGATGGCTGCTGAGCCTGCGCGTCCGGAGCCTGTGGTCCGCAACGAGAGAAAAAGAGTCATGTACCACAATGTTCATTGCAGCTCTGTTTACAATAGCCAGGACATGGAAGCAACCTAAGTGTCCATTCACAGATGAATGGATAAAGATGTGGCACATATATATAATGCAATATTACTCAGAAACAAATCTGAGTTATTTGTAGTGAGGTGGATTGACCTAAAGACTGTCATACAGAGTGAAGTAAGTCAGAAAGAGAAAACCATATACCGTATGCTAACACACATGTATGGAAACTAAAAAAAAAGGTTCTAAAGAACCTAGGGGCAGTACGGGAATAAAGACACAGATGTAGAGAATGGACTTGAGGACACGGGGAGGGGGAAGCATAAACTGGGATGAAGTGAGAGAGTGGCATGGACATATATACAGTACCAAATGTAAAATAGATAGCTAATGGGAAGCAGCTGCATAGCACAGGGCGATCAGCTTGGTGTTTTGTGTCCAACTAGAGGGGTGGGATAGGGAGGGTGCGAGGGAGATGCAAGAAGTAGGAGATATGGGGTTATATGTGTATGTGTAGCTGATTCATTTTGTTATACAGCAGAAACTAATACACCATTGTAAAGCAATTATACTCCAATAAAGATGTTAAAGAAAAAAAACCTTTCAGGGAAAGCTTATTGTAAACTGCAGCTCATGAAAGGCTGCATTTCACTCCCTTCTATAGAGCAGACACTTTCAAATCCTTCAAATAGTTTCATGCTAAATCTGATAGTCAATCTGGCTTTAGGGATGGATTTTTCTTCAAATGATGCTACTGATATCAGAAAAAGAAATTCAGCATCATCTATATTTGTGATTTGGACATAGATTTTGTTGTTATTGTTTCATTTTGTAGGGCTTTTAGAGGGCTTCCTACTGGAGACTTATGATTTATTTTCTGGTCATGCTGGAAACACAGTGTTTCATCACTGTCTGTTACAATCCTTAAAAACAGGGTGTTGTCATTAATTTTCCCTGATTGATAAAAACACATGCTGTCATCTCTGACTAGTCCTACTAATATGTGATATAATATTTACCAAAAAAATTTGACTCGACTCATTTTTTCCCCCACAGTGAACCTTTTTTTTTTTTTTGCTTAATAAACATTTGCTGCATAGTGCACAAATTCAGTAATTTATATCTTGTCTACTGTATGTACTATATACATATATTCTTGTGCATGCTTTATTAAAGTATGTTTACTTGTACTTTCTTAAACTGCTAAAATTTCCTTTCTTTTCTGTGTTCATATAACTCATGCAATCTTCCCTCTTTGGTGCTTTTCTTGCTTTAGTTTTTTTTTTTTTTTAATTAAAAAAAAATTTTTTTTAACCCGTTTCTTTATCTCCTATTACCCGTGTAGCCCAAATTCACATATTCAGCCCTCTATTTAAATGACTCCAAACCTCTTACCTTTTAGCCATTTTTCATAACATGATCAATGTCATGTTCAGCTTCCCTGTAAAAATCTCTTTCTCTTGATATTGCTTTATCCCCATAACATTTTTAACAATTTCTACTGGATCACTTTAAGATTTATTTAATTTTGGCCCATATTTGACATTAATAGTTTTTATTTAAAAATCACAATATGTGTGTATATGTACTAGATCTCTGCTGCCAGGCAGCCATATGTTACTTTGAGAGTATCTCTAAGCTGAAACAAGTTGCAACATATTCTTGCCATAATTTCCCCCTCTTTGCTTTCAGAAACCTTATGAAATAAACATTCTCACTACTGCAGAGTCCCATCGTACATACTGCCTCATGAGGGTTGGAAGGAACTTGACATAATTAGCCTTTAAAAAGCTCACGTGAGATATGAGAGATGAATTCAAGTATTTGAAGAACTGGTCATGTGGAAAGTGACTAGATTTGTTTTCTAAACCAGAATTCATGGGTGGAAGCTACAGCAAAAAAGTTCTTGAATTCTGATAGGATAGGATCAGTGCTTGTCTGATTCATCATTTGTAGTAGATTAATTCCAAAAAATTATCCCAGTTTCTCATACCCTCCTGCTCCCACACCCTATGTGATGTGACTTTTCAGCTCCTCGCATTAAGATGTGGATTCTGTTATCTCATCTCTTGTTTCTTTCAAGCTGTACTTGTCCTTGCTCTGTCTAATAGAATGCAGTGGAAGTGACAGTGTGCAACTTCTGGGATAGACCTTAAGAAGCATTGCCTGCTTTCGTTTGCTCTCTTGGTCCCCTGTAACTACCTCCTGGAGGTTAAAAGCTATGTGGTCTAGTCACCCTGTTGCCCGAGCCAACAGTCAGTCAACTGCCAGACATGTGAGTTAGGCCATCTCAGACTAGCCTAACCAACCATCCCACCAGCTGACCAGACACAGGCTGGCTTAGATCAGTAGACTCACCCAGCTGACCTGTGATCAGTAATAAATGCATATTGTTTTAAGTCACTGATATTGGGGGTGGTTTGTTACACAGTAACAGCTAACTGATATGCCATTGTAATTCCAGGATCTAGGTCAAATGCCTATCTGTCATAGAGAAAGCACCTAATATGTATTTTACATTTTATATACATGAAAGAATGACTATGGATCACTAACTCAGCTATCCAAGGATGGATGGAGCCCTTCAGGAGAGAGTGTGTTTTCAACGTGGTCCATGCCATGGCCTGTCAGAATCTTTTTTGTATCATAATTCTGTCTGTCATCCATTTTTGAATTATACTCTCCCTGCCTCATGTCAAATGCAGTTTTAGTGTGCAAGTGTCTACACACACTTACAAACATCATGTTGACATTATTCAGTCTCATCTCACTAATATTTCCCCAGTGCCCTGTGATGGCAGTGAGCATTAGAAGTACAAGCAGCTGGACTGGTCTGGTAGAAGGATCAGTGAAAGAATGAATATTAAGAAACCTGGGGGGGGCCTTCCCTGGTGGCGCAGTGGTTGAGAGTCCGCCTGCCGATGCAGGGGACATGGGTTCGTGCCCGGGTCCGGGAGGATCCCACATGCCGCGGAGCGGCTAGGCCCGGGAGCCGAGGCCACTGAGCCTGCGCGTCCGGAGCCTGTGCTCCGCAACGGGAGAGGCCACAGCACTGAGAGGCCCGCGGACCGCAAAAAAAAAAAAAAAAGAAACCTGAAATCTTGTCCCAGCTCTTGTGATAGCTATCTGTATAATATTGTATAAACATTTTCATTTAAACAGTTTTACACATTTCTAATTTTTCTACAGTCCCTCGTAACTCATATTTTAAAATTGAAAAAGATATTTGCCTAATATACAACATGAGAATTTTGTGAAAATATAAAGAAATAATAGATGAGATATATTTTTATCAAAGCCTGTGTGCTTCCGTAACATTTATTTAACTTAAATACTGGCTATTATTAGTCTGAGACCAATGTTGTCATGTTGTCAAGCATATTGTCAATTTTAATTATAATTCCTACTTATGTGGAACACATTCCCCCAGGACCTTGTGTAACTTTTTTTTTTTTGTCACCAGCTCTTACTAATGGTCACAGTATCTTACCAAAATAGCTTTATATCTCCATGTAAATTTTTGTTGTTTTCTGTTTAACATCAATGAAGTATTAGTGAGAAAAGTAATAATCCATTATAGAGTTAAAAATATTTTTGAATGTCTTACTCTAACTTTGTATTGTTTTCTTAAATAAACTACTCTTTAATATCATTAGACTAACTGCTTTAATAAAGAGTTTTATTTTGATAAATGGTATTGATTGGAGAATTGATTATCTGAATGTTAAGTTTTTGTCATTAAACTACAACTTCTTACAAAGGCACCACCCCTCATAGGAGGGGCATTCAGTACTGTCCATGTGACCCCCACAAATAACTTCTTGGGTGCTGAACTTGGGAATCTTAATATATAAAGTGAAAATTGTGAACATCACAGAACCTGTGATTATGAACACTTCTAATATGGACAGGCTTCTGTACAGTTTAGGCTGTGCAATTTGCCATGCAGAGTCATTTTGCCTTGGTGTTTAGAGAATCACAGAAGAAAGGGGAAGTCCTTAACAAGTTCATGATTTAGGTTTTTTTTATTGCTGTTAATTCTTTAAACTCTGAGTTTTAGATTGGGTGGTAGGGGTGGGGAGGGCTGGCTTCAGGGTATCTGTTGTTAGTTAACTCAGTTAATCATGTGCAAAAATAAATCTGGCTTTCACACACTGAACTCTGACTGCATTTCTAAATAATTCTTTGCCAGCGCCAGGCCTCAAATTAACACCTCTCTCCATATCTCGCTCTTCTTTCATGTTCATTCTGAGCTTCCAGTCATAATAAACCACCTCAGCCCTCAGCATGATTCCAACAGACACATCTCGGAAGAAATTTTACAGCAGTTTAGACCCTAATCCTAGAGGAAAGAGGTGACGTAAGGTTCTTTGGATATTCCACGATAATCCCTGTACAGCAACTGACTATCCTGGACAAGAGACCTGGAAGCAGCTTTTGCCTTACATGACATCATTCTTCCAGAGGCTACCCTGATACCAAGCACCTCACCCCTTCCAGAAGGATGATGCTTTTATTTCTTCCCAGGTCTGAAGTCGGGGCAAGGGAGAAACAGAAGGCAGAAGGGCAGAGCCCACATTTCCTCTCCTGAGTTCCCAAGAAAGCTGTGATTTCAGTGATATTGTAAGAAAAGATTAAAATACAGATCAGTCATTTTGTGCTAAGCAGGCCAAAAAAGTGTATATAGGATTATTTATTCATGGGTACAAAGAAGCCATCTAAATATTTTAAACACAAGTTAAAATTTTAAAAATGCATGAAAAGAGATTACAGTGTTTAACCTTAATTCATATGTAGTCACAGGTATAAACCTGCTTTTGAGAATAAATGGTGCTATTATCTTTCTGTAAGTTTGCCCATCCTGATGAAATTATAAGTACAAAGGCAGTTTTGTGGTTATATGAGATATTCTATTTTACCTCACTATGAATTCCCGTATAATTTTGCTTTTGATTGCACATGCTGAGCAATTTTAAGAAACTCGGAATAGTGATTCTTAGGACAGGTTAGGAGGAGTCCATGGTACCTGCCTCATGTAGTAGAGGGCATGCTGCAAGACACTTATAGCCCCAATTCTCCCATCTGCCAATCTTGCTATGGTACTTGGCATGGCCTTGGTGGGCACTTTTTGGGGGTAAAGAGTCAAAGATCCCAGTATAAACTTTAATGGGTAAAGTGACATGTTAAGGCCACCTTAGCATAAGTAGCTTATTGTAATGAAAGGAGCTCAGTCCTTAGCATCAAGTGGTAGGGTTCGAATCCTGGCTTTAATGCTTACTAACCATGTGATCATTTGGAGATTAAATCAGATGTGCATGGCACATAGAAAATGCTCAACAAATGTTCCCTTTCCCTTCAGAGAACAGGGCCCATGGGAATGAGCCCAGGCATATAAGTTATTTTATGAGCAGAGAGGTCAGAGGATCAGGAGGTTGGTGGCACAAAGAAGGCTTTCTCTGTCAGTTGAACAGCACCTGAGGCACCTTTGACTAGGACAAAAGGTCTGGTTACATATGATCTGTCCCTTGAAACAAACTCATTGGCTGAGGGGAAGGATACAGCCAGAAGAGTGCTGGTGGCTCTGAGAACAGACTTTGCTTATCTCTTAATGATGTCTTAGGTGGACTCTGGTGATGGTTCATGTTTCTTATAGCTCCTTATTCCCCAAAATATGGAAATAATGCCAAAAAGTTGTATTACCAAATATCTTCTAAAAACCCAGTAACAAAATAATAATGCAATTTGCATGCTGTTAATTTGTACTTCTGCATCCCTGTGATTATACAAAGGTTTATTTACTTTTTCTAATGCCTGCTTTTTTTCCCCTTCTTAGGCTGCAGGATCTCTTAAGTGCTAGAATATTCTATTCCTTTGGCTTCTCTCCAGTCTTTAGAGAGAGACAGAACACAGTCAACATTGGCAGTTTCCTGCCTGCCTTCCAGCTACCTCTGGGAGACAAATATTCCAAATCCAGGTGCTTTTTGTTTTCTTTTATGGTTCTTTTCCATTATCTTTCTCTACTATATATTGTGTGGGTGGATATACACACATTTGAAGCTAGTGTAATTGGTGATATATATATATATTATATATATATATAATATATATATACATATATATAATATATATATGACTGTATATATATATGTATATATGTATTGCTGACAATTTCATGACACTGTGTGTGCAGAATGCTTCAGCAGGCTGAGAAGAAGCATTGAAGTAAGTCTGTTTTTTTGTAGAAAAGCTTCCTGAGTGGGAGGATGCTTGAGTTGAATCCTCAAGGACCAGTGGGTGTTACCCAGGAAAAGAAGGAAACAGCCTGTGCAAAGACACAGAGAGAAATGAGAACTTTTTTTTTTTTTTGCCTCTAAGAACTATTAATTGATAAGCAGTGTAGGATGATTGTAAGGAGACAAGAAACGAGGCTTGAGGGGTATTCAGCAGCTCCCTCCAATAGATGCTATGAGCCTTTTTAAGCCCTGGCCTCCACCCCAACTGATAAGGGGTTAGTGTGTGCTGGTGATGCTGTGATGAAGGGCAGATTAAGGAGGATGTTGAACAGGAAATGACATAATCAGATGTGGGTAGTTGTGTAGATTAGGGTCTGAACTATGTCAATGGTGGTACAGGTTGAAATAGGAAAACTGTTATTGGGCTTAGAAAAGATGTTTCCCTAACAAAGATGCAGACCTGCAAATGCAATATGCATCTAGAGATATATTAGTGTGAGAGTCAAATTACCCCTTCTAGAGTGATGTCACCACTGTTCTTATCAAAGAGGCAGTATTTTCCAGAAGGCTGAAGAGAGCCATTCCTCAGCATTTACAATAGCCATTCATTCATTCAACAGATACTCATTGAAGCACTATAGTGTTTTAGACTCTATAATAGGTCCTTCAAAGTTTTAAAAAATGTATATTTATAGTGTTATTCTTCAGCTAAATTCTTTAAACTCTAGGTCCATTTGCTAATACCCTTACTTGCTTATAACATTCATTCTTGTATCCAGTACCTAGGTACATTATGACATGAAGTAGGCTTGTAACAGATGTTTGCTGAATGAATTGTTTATTAAACACAACCCTGCTGTGCAATGGGAAAGGCAGTGGAGAATGACTGAGGTCATATAGAAGCAGGGAGCCCCCATGCTACCTGTTACCATTTCCCCTTTCAGAATCACATAGTGGCTTCTTCTTCCCTCCCCCTGGTAACCCTTGAGGAAGGGGACGGCAGGAGGAAGTCATGAGGGCCTCCAGAATACCTTTGTGTATCTAATTATAGTAAACTTAAAGGAGATAATTGTTAACAATTAAATAATAACTGAGGGGTGGTCTGGGAAAGTGGCAGTGAGGTACACATGTATCTAGAGAATTGATTTGTTGAGTGACACTCATCTTTGCCGCGTCCTTGGGATATAATATTGCTTTGGATTTGATATCTTGGTTGGGATGCGGTTAGTTTCAGGACTTACACTTAGTCTTCCCCACTTGAATAGCTCTTAAACTTATAGGCCAACATAAGAGTTTTGCCATTACGGATATGTTATTTCTAATTAAACATTTTGGAACAATGGAAATGTCTATTAGGTAAGTCTGCAGACCAAGTGGCTTTACTTTTTGTACATCTGGTGCCAAGACTCCATTTATTACCTAGCTGCTGTAGGACCCCACTCTAACAGGGGCCAGGATGACATTTTGGGTTCCTGAGTTTCAGTATCTCTTGGGTATTGTGTTCAACTGTCCTCAAAACATCTGGATATTTCCTTTTCCCAGTATGTGGTTATTGGAGTAAATAACTGTAAGTTCCTTTGTAAGAAAGCTGCTCTGAAACCTTCTTGGTTTCTTCCTCTTGGCTTCTTGAAAGGGCTGAAGAAGCATTTCTGGACAGGCAGGATGTTTAATCCAAAGAGGACACCAGAAAGGGAAAGATATTGGAGGATGTTAAAAGCATTCAAGATGTTGATGATTAGAAGAACATGACATGGAGAGCAAAGATGAAGTAAATTAAACTCCACATCCCTGGAGTTCTGGGAAAAGGCTGAATTTATCCCCTTGGCAGGGAAAGCTGGAATCCTCTGTAAGAACCAGCGCTCTGTGTCTCACAGAGCCATGGAGAGGGCTAATACTAATTAGCAGTTTTTAGAACTCCCATTACTGGTGCAAAAGGGATATGGGACACATTGCATGGAAGACCTAAAATGGTGAATAGAAAATTGCACTGCCTACCATGACTTGAATTAAATGGGTTAATGAATGAAAGTATTTAAATCTGTGCTTGGCACTTACTGGTTTTTCAATAAGTGCTGACTATTTTCATTACTAATCATTTTCCCTTCACAGACATCTAGGATGTGAGGCAGAGCCTGAGAGACTCAACAAACCCATTATCTCTCTGCTGGTGGGCTCTATCAGCAACCCTCCCTTGTACTTTCCCATCCAAAATTTTCTCCATTATCTATAAAAATCAGGGTCAGGAATTTCAAGAACTCCTGGACGTGAATGCTGTTTTCAATCCTCTTTCTAAGGTAATGATCATAATTTTGAAAGAGAACAGAAAATCTGAACAGGTGTCATCTAGCTCCAGAGATACTGTCAAAGATTGAGTTTTCTCAAATACGGCTCATGAAAGCAAAATGACAAGAGGCAGAGTACACACCAAAAACACTAGGAAGAGTAAAGAATAAAGTAAAAGGGCAAGAAGACTCACCAATCTAATTAAGAAAGCTTTAAACTGAAATTTGAGGGGGAGAGGAAAAAAGACTTATAAACTAGATATTAGGAAGACAGCTGGCATGGCACAGAAAGAACAGCGATGAGGGAGGTGCCCAGTAATTTACTGAAGAAAATAACAGGGGAGATGTTTGAGAACTATATTTATGATCTCAGATTATATACAGATTATAATTAATAAATAAAGTCAACCTGGAGTCTTAACACTTGGAAGTAAATCCAATGACATAGAAAACATGAGGACTTTATGAGCTAGAGTTTAGAACAACATGCAAAGGTTTGTCATGTTCAAAGGAAACAGATGAAATAGAAATGATGGACATGCCTCAGCTATTTATGGACATTCACAAAATTGAAGCATAAATACACAGTAGAGAACATTACTGAACATAAAAGGAGAGAGAAAACAAGCTTCTTGGAGGTTAGCAGTGAGGACATACTGTACGTTACCTGGCCAGGTGAAAACTGCAAATGCTGATGTGATAACTAAAACAGTGTTCAAATGTGGCAGTGTCATGGGCAAATTCTACCATCCACATGTCTGCTGACCTTTCCTTCTGCTAAAAGCTGAGAGTTTGATAAATTACCTCGAGGACAATCTCGTTTATAGGAATTCATAAACTATAGAACTATGGACTTGAAGCTGATCCCTCGGAAAAATTTTGAGAAACTCTAATTCAATTAAAAATTTTAAGTAACTAATAAAATGAAGGAGGTTTTAGTTGGGAATACAAAGATGAGTAAGACACAAAACTTGCCTTCTAGTGGAGCATACAGACTTAAATAACTGACTTCATGATGGAATATTTAAATTCTATTGTGAGACATATCACAAAAGAGAAGTACAGGGTGATGTCAGACAAAATAGGGTGGGGGGCCCACTGTAGTTGGGGGAAGGGGAGCTCAGAGAAGATTTTCTGGGAGAAATGACATTTATGCTGCTATTGGAAGAATTTACTCGGCAGGAAGGCCCTGAGATGGGACATGGCAGGTGGTTGGGTCTACGTGAAGGGTAGGGACTGAGGGGGAAAGTATGAGTGATAAGGCTCCATCTTGGGTTTCTAGGCTTACGTTATTCCAAATTAATCTCTTCAGAGGAATGAAGTTGCAAGGTCATGTCAGCTTCAGAAGATGCCTCTGGGGGCATTGCACGGGCCTCTAACCTTATGGTTGGCACTGCCATGAGGGAAAGGAGTAGGGTGAGAACTATTTTTAGTGGTTCCACAGGGCAGAGCTGCCTCAAGTGTGCATGTTACAGGGATGTGAAACGTATGAGAGGTCCTTCTACAGCTAGAGCTGCCCAGCGATGGAAAGGCCTGCCTGGGAGAAGAGAGCTGCTTTACCTGAATTCATGTGACAGGGTTAAGTGGGGGCCAGTGAGCACCTTTTGGGGTTATCTTATCAGAAAGGAGTTCTTTCATTTGGGAAGTTGGACCACGTACAAGAATACCCACTTGTTGAGCGTGTGCTCTGTGGTATGTGTGGTGTGTTTAGGTGCCAGGAACACAGAGGTGATAAAGAGCACCCCCTCTTGTCAAGTGGCAGGAAAAACATGATGCAATGGGGAAAATGTTCTTGCACGTGCTTTTGACCCGTGATAATATCTTAACCCAGTCCCAACACCCCGTCCCATTCCACCACAAACATTCTTACACCTGCAGCTGATACCACCTAGACTGGGCTTCACCCACTCAGCCTGGTTACAAGTCCAGTGTAGCCCGCCCCCCCACAGATTCACGCTCCCATTTGTTCCCACTTGCTGTTCTTTTCTGCTTTTTGTGGCTCTCCATCAACCTGGCCATTGACCTCTGACTGTAACTCTTGTCAATCCTGTGCCACCCCTTGGACCAAGGCAGATTTGGTTTCTCATTCTAGGCACTGTCTCTGGGCTCAAGGCACCATACTCTTCCTTTTACTCCTAGTTCCTCTAAATGCTCCTGCTTCCTCAGCCCCTGCCTTCCCCACTGGCCCTTCCCCATCATCATTCCACTGGGAGGAGTGGCCCCTAAGCACTGGAAAGGTACTTTGAGAGCTGTGGGAGCATTTAGGCTGTCTTGGGAGGTCAGGCATTGGGGTTGAGCAGGAGTTCTTCAGCAGGAGAAGGACTGGGATGGAATTCCAGGCAGGCAGGCAATGCAGAGGTACTCTAATACATCCCATATACCCAGGAATAAATTCCTCACTCTTCAGGTGGCAAAGTGGAAGAGCATTACTCAACTGGGTGTCAGAAGTCAAGACTTGTGACACCCCAGTTTCCTGATCCTCCCCATATCTCATACCCAGTTTACTACCTGAACATAAATGTATCTGCCATCCTGGCCCCAAGAGGTCAGAATTCAAAAAATGAGGTGAGATGGGGTTGTGATTTAGATTCTCAGAAGAGAACCATGGAAACAGACATTTTAATCTAAACTAATCCATTGAATGACCGTTAACTAGAGTTCCATTTTGATGCACACTGGATCTTTTAATTATTGATTTATTTAAACTCTTGGTGGAAAGGCCACTTGACTAAGAGAATTATTTGTAAAGCCAGACACTGACATAACTATAGCCCACACCCTGCCTTGTATGGACAATCTTGGAAAGAGCAAGCTTCTCCTTTCCACTGCCCAGGCCTGGGAAATCTCATTCTTAATGAGGATCTTTTCTGCTTAGCCGTCTGATCACAGGCTGCCAACTGGACCTAATTGAAGAGAATCATATTTTCCGAGGTGAACCTATGTAATTTTTTTCTTTGGAATCTTTTACTTTACACTTATCTTTGGCAAATGTTTTTATATCTGAATTGTCAAACTGAGAGGAATGAAGAAAGGAAGTGCTGTTAAGGTGTCATTTACAGCTGAGGATTCTAGAGAGAACGTAGGCTCCTGGGACCCAGAGAAGAACACTGGCACTCGGAACATTCGAGCTACGCTGACTGACGGTGCTCAGCTTCGCCAGTCAAATGAGATATTCAGAAAGCATGTGGGATAGGAGCCCACTTGTCTTGGAAAATGTGTGTGCCCCTGGCTGGACCTACTCGCCTCTTTGGGGCTCCAAAATCGTGTAAAGAAGCAGGAACACCTCTGGGCACATCTGGAACAGACAGCAGAAGACCAGCAGCTCTGTGTGTCCTGAAAAGAGATTCGGGCTGCAGGCCAGGAGAATTGTGTTCTCCTGCTGCTGCCATAATTAGCCCTGTGACTTCAGACAGGTCACTGACTCTGAGCCTCATGTTAATCACCTATAAAATGTGGTGGATGGACCCATCAGGACTGTTTTTGCTATTTCTAGATAGTCTAGAGTTCTATGTATGACTCATTTCCAGATACCTTATAGTCGTTTGGGCTAAATCTGGTTCAGAATATTAACTTGGTGCCAAATGAAGTTCAGGACTCTAAGATAATTATTTCTAAATAATCACTGCCAGAATTAGGGTTAGGATCATGGTGCCCTGGGTCAAAGAGGTTCCTTGTTTTGGTTTTCGTGTTATTTTGTTTTTTTTTTTTTTTCCGAATTGTTCAGTATAATATGGCACTATTGTGCCAGAATAGGTGTTGAGAGGCAATCTCATTTTGTTTATTAAATACAAAAGAATATGCAAACAGTACTGTAAGGGAGGAAAACTTTTCCCTTCCCTTCTCGGTTGTTTAGCTGGTCTAATAATTAAATCAGACAGATTAAGAGGAGAAAAATTTAATTTCATGCTGAGCTCAGGAGAAGCGGGTAGGGGTCTGGATCTTCGAAGGGGAGGAAGAAAATTCACAGTAAGATGGGAAGAGCAAATGTCCGGTAAACAAATGTTTGCCATACCATGCAGATAAGCCTTTCTGATGTAAAAAGTTATCTGCGGTAATAGCTCGTTTCCTGGTACAAACCCCCCTATATAAATTCTTTTAGGCAGTTAAGGGGTAGATTAAAAAGCTGTTCTCCAGTCTGTTGGGCCTTGATTGTCTTCAACTTGAAATCATCCACATGCCAAAGTGGCACATTCGGGGACAACCTGCCCTGAACCCCATCAGTACAAAATAGCTCTTTGATAGGGTTTTGTGGGAGATATATTTTATTTTGTGGGGGATTATGGGAGCAGTATAGTGTAGTGGTTATGTTATGCATTAAATTGTGCCACCCCCCCAAAAAAAACAGACATGTTGAAGTTCTAACCTCCAGAACCTGTGAATGTGGCTTTATTTGGAAATAGGGTCTTTGTAATTTTAGTCAAGTCATTAGTGGGCCTTAATCCAATATGACTAGTGTCCTCATAAGGAGAAGGAAATTTGGACACAGACACACAGAGGGAATGCCATGTAAAGACAGAGGCAGAGGCTGGAATGATGTATCTACAAGCCAAGAAATATCACAGGTTACCTGCTTTCACCAGAAGCTGGGTGAGAGGCATAGAACAGATTTCTCCTCAGAGCCTCTAGGAGGGCTACACCTGAGACTCAGTTTCCTTGTCTGTAAAGTGGGGATATAATTACACCCACCTGAGAGTAAAGTTGTGAAGATGAAATGAGGTAATCCTTGAAAAGAGGCCGGCAGTAGATTGCGATAACTGTTAACTGTGATCATCTCTCTGGTTTTTTTTGTTTGTTTGTTTGTTTTGCGGTATGTGGGCCTGTCACTGTTGTGGCCTCTCCTGTCGTGGAGCACAGGCTCCGGACGCGCAGGCTCAACGGCCATGGCTCACGGGCCCAGCCGTTCTGCGGCATGTGGGATCTTCCCGGACCAGGGCACGAACCCATGTCCCCCGCATCGGCAGGTGGACTCTCAACCACTGCGCCACCAGGGAAGCCCCATATCTCTATTTTTGAGTCTTAAACTGGAGACTGACTCTTAGGGCCTTTGAAGGTAGGGACCATGTTTTATACCATCTCACCTAGTAGTGAGTGTTCCAAGTAATATCTGCTCAGTAAATATTTGCTACTGCTAGTAACATAAATAACTAATGAGAACCTACTGTATAGCTCAGGAAACTCTACTCAATTCTCTGGGGTGACCTAAATAGGAAGGAAATCCAAAAAAGCGGGGATATATGTATATGTATGGCTGATTCACTTTGCTGTACAGTAGAAACTGAAACAATATTGTAAAGCACTATACTCCAATAAAAATTAATTTTAAAAAATGCAGGAAAAAAAAGTTACTTCAATTTTGTTAAAGGCCAGCTGAATATGAATGAAGTTGAACATATCCTCCTCTTAGGGTCTCCTCTCAACCCTTCCTGGGTTTTTCTGAGTAACAGTCTGACAATGTAGTGAGGGAAGTTAAGAGAGAGCATGCGTTGTGGTCTCATCCTGGTTGTCACTTACTGGTTTTGTGTCATTGAAGCAGTTATTCCATCCTTCTGAGCTTCAGTTTCCTCCCTTGTAAAATGGAGATGGGGATGGGGGTGAGAAGAGGTTTGATGTCTACCTTCCACAGTGCTCTGCCTCAGTGGAGGGGCCTGACTAGGTCTGGTTCTTCCCACGCAAGTTTTGGTCCTCATCCTCTCCAACCCCAGACACTCTCTAAGCAGCTGCATTGTTTTAAAAGGCTATCTACATGAAGAATAAACCTGAAGAAGAGTTATAACTAACAATTTTACTGATTCAGACACAAACACACACACGACGACACATGCACAAAATAAAATCAATAAAAGCAACATCAGAAGTCTGGCTTAACCTCGGTAGCTTAGACTAATGTGGAAATTGTGCCCTTGGCAGCCCAGGACTTCATTGATATGATAATCACTGCATTTGGGGGCATATCTTATAAAACACGTGCTTTGGCTGAAGAGACCCCTTGGTAGCAGATGTCGTGGGATAGGCCAATTTCAAACGCCAGGCTTCACTCTCATTTGGCAAACATTTAAAGTCTGTTAGCTGAACGTGGGGAGCTGTGGAGGGAGAGCTGCTTGGAGAGCCCTGGGGAGAGCAGGACTTGTGAGAGTGATAGATGAGCTGTGTTTAGTGAGGATTGTACAAATTGTTTCCTTTTAACAAGACATAAACCTCACTGAAAACATCAACTGATTTTGGCTTGCTAATTACGCTTTGCCTTTCCTCACTTAGCTGCGGCTTTGATGGCCCTGAATTTCCTAAAGGCCTTGTTAGGAAAAATAAAATTAGGGTTTAATTATATGAATATTCTTCATGTATATTATTTTTTTCCCAGGTGTACTGCTAAGTACCAGAGTTAGTTGCATGCTGGCTGCAACTAATTAAGATTTTCAGTGGTCATTTAAAAAAATTTTTTTTAAATTATTGAGATATAATCAACAGAACATTATATTGGTTTCAGGTGTACAACATAATAATTTGATGTTTGTATAAATTTCCCAGTGATTGCCATGATAAGTCTAGTTAATATCTGTCACCAAAGTTACAAAATTTTTTTTTCTTGTGGTGAGAACTTTTAAGATCTATTCTTAGCAACTTTCAACTATGTAATATAGTATTATTAATTCTAGTTACCATGCTGTACATTACATCGCCATGAGTTACTTTTTTGATAACTGAAAGTTTGTACCTTTTGACTACCTTCACCCATTTCAAACCCCACCCCCCTCCTACCTCTGGCAACCAACCAGTGTATTCTCTATGAGCCCAGGTTTGTTTGTTTTATTTGTTTTTAGGTACTACATATAAGTGAGATCATGCAGTATTTGTCTTTCTTTGACTTATTTCACTTAGCATAATACCCTCAAGTTCCATCCATGTTGTCGTAAATGACAAGATTTTATTCCTCTTTATGGCTGAGTAATATTCCATTATGTGTGTGTGTGTGTGTGTGTGTGTGTGTGTGTGTGTGTGTGTGTGTCTTCTTTATCCATTTATCCATCAATGGACACTTAGATTGTTTCCATTTCTTGGCTATTGGAAATCATGCTGCAGTGAACATTGGGGTGCATATATCTTTTTGAGTTAGTGTTTTCATTTTCTTCAGATAAATACCCAGAAGTGAAATCGCTTGGTATGGTATGAAATTGCTTGGATAGTATGGTTCTGTTTTTAATTTTTTGGAGGAACCTCCACATTGTTTTCCATAGTGGCTGCACTAATTTACATTCCCACCAACAGTGAACAAGGGTTCCCTTTTCTCCATGTCCTCGTCAACACTTACTATTTCTTGTCTTTTTTATAATAGCCAATCTAACAGGTGTGAGGTGATATCTTGTGGTTTTGATTTCATTTCCCTAATGATTACTATCTTGAGCATCTTTTAATGGACCTGTTACCCATATGTATGTCTTGTTTGGTAAAATACCTACTCTGATTCTCTGCTCATTTTTATTTATTTATTTGTTTGTTTGTTTATTTATGGCTGTATTGGGTCTTTGTTGCTGCCCACGGGCTTTCTCTAGTTGTGGTGAGCAGGGGCTACTCTTCGTTGTGGTGTGTGGGCTTCCCATTGCGGTGGCTTCTCTTGTTGCAGAGTATGGGCTCTAGGTGCACGGGCTTCAGTAGTTGTGGCACGTGGGCTCAGTAGTTGTGGCTTGCAGGCTCTAGAGTGCAGGCTCAGTAGTTGTGGCTCATGGGTGTAGTTGCTCTGTGGCATGTGGGATCTTCCCAGAGCAGGGCTCGAACCTGTGTCCCCTGCATTGGCAGGAAGATTCTTAACCACTGCACCACCAGGGAAGTCCCTCTCTGCCCATTTTTTAATTGGATTTATTTTCTGTTGAGTTGTATGAGTTCTTTATATATTTTGGATATTAAAGCCCTTAACCTCTTTAAAATGTCATCATGTCTTATTCAGTCACCAGTGTCCGTTCTAGCATTGGAGCTGACATAAATTGAGACCAGTCTTGCCCTCAAGTGCTACGGAGGAAGAAGAAAGACTGACTTGCAGCTTCCCCAAGCACTGTAATAACATTAGTACCAACAGAACAGTACAAGTAATAGTGGTAATTCTAATAAGGAAAATAGTAAACATTGATTGTTTATTACGTGCCAGCTCATGAGTGGTTTAAATAGATTGTTATTTAATCCTCACATGAACCTGATGAAAGAGTTGCTAATATTATGTACATTTTATAGATGAGAAGGAACAGAAGTTATATAACTTGCCTGAGCACATGTAGGTACGAAGTGCCAGCACTGTGATTCCAACCCAGGTGGTCTGGCTCCAGAAACTGCACTCATAATCAATTGTCTATGTTGTACACACGAACTCTACTTTAAAAAGTGTTACCAACTACAGCTTTATATACGTAGAGCTAGAGTATTCACTTTTATTGGAGGATTTCATGAAGTGTTTCTGTAAATAGCAAATGCTCTCGGTACTCTCGAAATATAATGGCAAAAGGTTGATATATGCATTTGTCTTCAGAAACATATCTATTCTATAATGGGAAGTTCTCCTGTTTATAAATTTTAACCAGATTACATACATAGCAGAGGAAGATAAAAGTAATACAGTGGACAGCCCTGTCCCTCTGCTCTACCCTTGAAAACATTTTTATTGAGTCTTCTTTTTAATACAGAAAAAAGTGTAATGAAGAAAACCAAAATGGGAATTATCCCACTGCACAGACAACCCTTATTGTCTTTGAACTTTAATCATATCATCTATTACTTTTATTTAAAAAAATACAGAAAGATATTAAATAAAAAACAAAAGTTCCCTTTTGCACCTTGACCCCCTAATGTGAAGAAAACTGGTGTGGGGTTGAATAAATATTCAACTTGAGGGGGATAGTAGGAGTGAAAAGACACTTTCTATCGTGTGCTGATACTCTGTCCCCTGCCCCCCTGCCACCCCAGAGGGTATGAAGTCACAGAAATGAATATCACTCTATTCCAGACATTAAGTGTGGGGTGTAGCTGGAAAGAAAGATTGTCAAAGAAAAAAATCCTAATCATTGTGTCTCCTGTTTTTTCCCAAGTGTGTCCACCTGAATCTTAAAATCTTAAAACTACTGCCCACGGGCCTTCTCTAGTTGTGGTGAGCAGGGCCTACTGCTCCTGTGAGCCCTTTGGTCCTTCATTAACCGGGTATGATCCAGGCATATCTTGCTCATCGCCATCTAGTCTAAACATGATTCATATACTTTTATTAGTCCCCCTACCCTATTTTCTCATTTTTATCCTTACAACTTGGAGGGAAAGATTTACACTAAAATCCAATGCAGATTCTCCCTTCTACTCGTATGTCTTCTCTGCTTATTCTTCCTTTCTCTCTCTCTCTGTCTCTGTGCCTCTCTCTCTCACACACACACACCCCTCTGTACATTTCCACTAAATTTTAGACTCTTGCCATTTTTTCTGCACATTAACAGGTACACTTGACAGTACATAATGGTGATGTTTGTGGGCATGTGTCCTTCTAACAGTAGTCTATTGCTCACATGATTCTGTTTAAGTCCTTAACAGCATGTACAAATCCTTTGTGGGAGATATCTGGAGTCAAAAGAGTCCTCACTCTCATCCTACAGGCCATCGCTGAGTGCTTCTTTCATCAATACACCATTGCTAGGCGTGAAATGGGCTATTTAGGATTTTAAGAGCCAAATGTAAATGTGCTTAATGAGCCTCTAGGGAGCTGTGGCATGGCCAGGGGAAAAAGGCTTTTAGCAGCAGAGGCAGACAAAAGTATTGGATTTCATTCTCTGGGTCTCCTGAAAAGTAAAAGACAAAGAAAATGGAGATCCTGGCCCCTGATGGGGTAGGTAGGAGTCAGTCAAAACCTAAAACCCAAGCAACTGGAGTCTCTAAACATTTTTCTCTTTGGTAAAGAATTCAACAAATGGTGGGGGGACAGATGGGAGTATAATGATCTGTTATAGGAGTGCGAAGCCCTGGTACTGTTGGGTATACCCTAAAGGAGTGTGAGGCCACCAGCCATGGAGAAGCAACCTTTGCAGTAGTTTTAAGGTTCTGAGCAGTGATTTTTTTTAAGTTTTTAGATTTTTAGATGAGTTTAGAAAAACTCATCTGAGTATTCCAAATCTGCCTGAAATCTCTTTTTGGCTCTGTCAAAACAACATTCTTTGTCTCTTTACTAGTAAATACGAAGGCTAGTTCAGGCATCTCAGCACATTAGAAATCTGTTGAATGTCTCAAATTTACTTTGCTGTAGCTTGGGGCTGGAGTCTGGGAGACTTCCTGCCTCTGACAACTGTTTTATGCCTACCCGGGTTGGGCCAGCTCTTCTCCAGTGTGTTAAAAGCGGCGTGTTTCTGAATATAACAATGCTGATACTTGATCCTGGCAGAAAAAGAAGTGAAAAATAACTCATAAAAATTTTTTTTATGGCTTTAGGCAAGTCAGTAACTCTGGGCAATCCGTATGGTTTACATTCTGCAACAGCTGAGCTTCCAACATTCTCCTCCCCTGGGAGGAGGAGAGAGGCAGGGTCACCCACACTGTTTGCCATGGTACCCACGCTCCTCCACTCTGGTTTGGAAACTTGAAGCTACTGTGTCCACGCTCAGCCTACACTCTGCCACTCTCAGCATTCCTCCTCCTGTTTTTATTCGCTTCTTTGATCTATTTGTATACCTGTGTGTCCTCCACTGGCTGACAAGTTCTGGCAAGACAAGGGTGGGGTCTTTTTCTTATATCTTAGAGCATGGAACACAGAAACACAGAATTTTCCCCATAGAAACCACTAGGTAGATTTTTGCT